>NC_139523.1:23569527-24146347 GCF_947247035.1 Vipera ursinii
ACACCTTTGTGTGCGCATGTGAATGTGCTCTCGGCAGGCCTTCTCCTTGTGTTCTCACCAGCTGAGTAGATTCAACTTTGACATCCTTGTTTGAAACGCGCCCGGGTGTTGTTTTCGTGGTGGTTTTTTCAGCGTGTGCGTGAGTTAAACAAGCAGATGCATAGCTAGAAATAACTTCTGTTCAGACGAACATCCAGGGCCAGGAGAAAACGGTAGAGAGATTTAAAAGAAAGTCAGACATAAAGAACTTCAGGACGCCGCTTGGGCCGGACGGACGGCTGGTTGGGAGTCGAGGGGGAAGGACACATAAGGGCAGTCGGTTCTGGCTGGGTTTTGTTTTTTTTACCCTCTTCCTGTCACTTGCACGTCCAGCACATCCGGGTTGGAGGGGAACAGCTGCTCACCACCATTGCCCGCACCATCAACGAGGTGGAGAATCAGATCCTGACCCGGGATGCCAAAGGGATCAGCCAGGAGCAGATGCAAGAATTCCGGGCCTCCTTCAATCACTTTGACAAGGTAACCCGAGTAGGAGAAGTGGGATAGCCGGGGAGGACCTCTCTTGCGTAGCAGATTTCCCTTTACATGTGTGAATGTGGCCGCGTGCCCTTCCTGCCTCTTTGTAAGTCTCCCCGCAGGGAAGCGGTGCAACTGGGCAAGTTTCCTTACGTTTGGATTCAGGGGTGGAATAGACAAGAGGGCGATGGTGGCGTCAGCTGGGTGGTGCTTTAGGAGCTGGGCCTCTTAGATTGGACAGCCATTTGTCTGGGATGGTGTAAGGCTCTTGCCTTGAGCAAAAGGGGTTGGACTAGAAGACCTCCGAGGTCCCTGCCAGTCCTCTGATTTAGTCTACACCAGGGGTGTTACTGAGGCGTTGGTTGGTTTTTGCTCCTTGACATTATCTTAATTCAGTCGCCTAGAATCCTCTCTTTTAAAAAAAAAGGAAGCCCAATTTGAGACAGTCGGGATCACGCTATTCTGGATTGGGATTGTAATCTGGGTTTTCTTACTCCAAGTCTTAAGATCCCTGTAGCCACCTCCGTCTACTTTGCTGGTATGAAATGACAGTGTCTCAAGTCAGTCTAAAACCTGCTAATAACCCTCCTTCTCCTGGTCCCCTTGCAAGGATCCTTTGGGGTCAAGCAATGCTAGGGCCCTCCCGTAACATTTTGCCTTTGCTGGTCCCCCCCCAAAAAGAGGTCAGGATGAGCTTGATAGAGCCCCGCCATGTTCTCCGACCCAAGCGTTGGGGTGCAGATTGGGTTGCCCTGGCAACAGACTGTGGCCCAGCAGTCCCAGGGCATTGGAGTGCCGCCAGCAGGAAGTGGTCTTCTGCCCAGCTGAAGCAGGCATGAAAAGTAACTTTGCCAGCCCTTGTTTGGCCTTTCCTTCCTCCGTCTCTTCCTGCTGCAGGGAGACACCCTAGCCCAGGGGGTAGGCCACCTTGGCTCTTTTAGGACTGGAGGACTTCAACTCCCAGAATTCCTGAGCCAGCATGGCTCAGCTTGGAAACCTCTCCCTTTCCCCTCAGCGTGGCTGGCTCATGAATTCTGGGAGCTGAAGTCCAGAAGTCATAAAGTGGCCTAGGCCTAGGGTAGGCAACCTTGGCTCTTTTATGACTTGTGGACTTCAACTCCCAGAATTCCTGAGCCAGCACGGCTTAGCTTGGAAACCTCTCCCTTTTCCCTCAGCGCGGCTGGCTCAGGAATTCTGGGAGCTGAAGTCCACAAGTCATAAAACGGCCTAGGCCTAGGGTAGGCCACCTTGGCTCTTTTATGATGCGTGGACTTCAACTCCCAGAATTCCTGAGCCAGCACGGCTTAGCTTGGAAACCTCTCCCTTTTCCCTCAGCGCGGCTGGCTCAGGAATTCTGGGAGCTGAAGTCCACAAGTCATAAAACGGCCTAGGCCTAGGGTAGGCCACCTTGGCTCTTTTAGGACTCGAGGACTTCAACTCCCAGAATTCCTGAGCCATCATGGCTCAGCTTGGAAACCTCTCCCTTTCCCCTCAGCGTGGCTGGCTCAGGAATTCTGGGAGTTGAAGTCCACGAGTCCTAAAAGAGCCAAGGTGGCCTAGCCCTGCCCTAGAGCCTTCCACTTCCGGTCTGGGCTAAGAGTCCTAAGCTGGTTTGGATCCCCCACAACAGCCAGCCTTGAACTAACTAACGGCGTGTCTTTTCCCCTCTGCTCCTCGCTTCACGGGGGGCCTCCCTGCCACCCCCTTTTCCTCGACGGGCGTGTCTCCGTGCCCTGTGCCCCTTCCTACCCGCGGCCTGGTGGTAGGACCACGGCGGTTCCCTGGGACCCGAAGAGTTCAAGGCGTGTCTTATCAGCTTGGGATACGATGTGGAGAATGACAGACAGGTACCCGTTTGCCCGTCGATCGCGCCGCCCACCAGTGACAATTGCAATTAACCGGTCTCCTTTCTCTCTTCCTTCACCACCTTCTCTACCCCTTTCCTCTGACCATTGTGCTGATGTTTGGCATCTGGTCCCGCCCCACCCCTCGTGCTGACCCCCCCATCCCAAATACTCTCTGACTGACTTTTCTCTTCCTGCATCTTCTCCTCCTCCTCCTCCTGTGGGGTCGATGTCTTTTTTTTTAATCGTTGACCTCGGCATGCTTTACCCATCTCTGCTCGCCCGCCGCCTTTGCACCTTCCTTTGTCCCGTCTGTCCTCCCTCCCTTCCTGTCTGTTGCCTGCTTGGAGTAGAAGCGCACGGGGAGCATGGATGCAGACGACTACAGAGCCCTCCTTATCTCCACGGGATACAGCCTGGTACGCCCTCTGCTTACGGCTTTCTCTTTGCTTTCTCGCTGCTCTGACGCTGCTGCTGCTGCTCCGGCACCTCTCGCTGCCCTTCTTGGCGAGGGCCTCCGGGCCAGGGCTTGGATGTCACACGCAGGGGCAAGGGAGGGGAAGGGAAATCACGCGGGGAGGGGGAGGGGAGCGAGGACACAAGGACGAGAAAACACCCCGAGTTATGCCCACACTGAGCTGCATTGCTTAAGCCAGTGTTTTTCCAGCTTGGCGACTTTGAAGAGGTGTGGACTTCAACTCCCAGAATTCCCCAGCCAGCACGTAGCCAGCTCATGCACGTAGGAGCTGGGGAATTCTGCGGGTTGCCAAGTCCACACATTTTAACCTTGCCAAAGAGGAGAGACCCACCGGCTAGGGAGAACTTTCAAGTGTTTGTCCTTTGGCACCCACGGTGTGTAGAATCCTTCCATCCTCATCCTTTAGCAGAACTGAGTCTTGTTCTTCTCCCCACCGCCCCTTACCAGGGCGATGCAGAGTTCAACCGGATCATGAGTGTGGTGGACCCCAACAACAGCGGCGTGGTGACTTTCCAAGCCTTCATCGACTTCATGTCCCGGGAAACAACCGACACAGACACGGCTGACCAGGTTATCGCTTCCTTCAAAGTTCTGGCTGGAGACAAGGTGAGCCGAAGGACTTGGTTGTCTGTAGAATTTGGCCAGGGATGTTTTGGCAGGGCTCCCCGTAATGGGGAAAAGCTGGCTAGGGGCAGGCCCATTCATCCTGGGGGTTGGGGGGGTCCTCCCATTGCACTCCTGAAGCTTCCCAGGACTGGCTAGCCAGGTTGGGTAGGGCATCACCGCAGCCTCTTCTCTCCCCCACTCAGAACTACATCACGGCAGAAGAACTGCGGCGAGAGCTCCCTCCCGACCAGGCAGAATACTGCATTGCCCGCATGGCACCTTACCAGGGTCCTGACGCCATTCCCGGGGCCCTCGACTACAAATCCTTCTCCACGGCGCTGTACGGCGAGAGCGATCTGTGAGGGTGCGGCGGCGGCGGCGGCAGTGGCAAGCGCTGGCACTTCTTAGGAAGGGAGGAGGGGACGCCCGTTCCGCTTCCTTCCGCACCGTATTTCCATTTTTCCTCTCTTTTGTCTCTTGTCTCTTCCTCTCACTTGCGCACACCACCATAGGACTACTCTTGCCCCACGCTGCTTCTATTCTCTGAAGACAAGAAGCTGCCTCCTCTCATATTTTTTTTCTTTTTTTAAATTGTGACCTCTACAAGCACGGTTACCTATGCAACAAACATGGTGTTTTTTTTCCCCTTCGGCAAGACCCCCACCCCCCCCAGAGGGACTCACCAGCCCTCTTGATAATTGCATTGTCTTGCTGTGACAGGCAGGGAGAATCGTGGTGTTCCCAGAGTGCCAAGTCCAGCAAACAAGCATCCAGACACAGTTTGGGGAAGGGGCTTGTTCAACACACATCCCTTTGTGTAGGGGGTTATACATATTTGTTTCTTGATCACGTTCAAAAAAGTAGGGGAAAGCGTCTTTAAAGTCTCTCTTGTCCCGCCCCCGGCTTCGTTTCTCTTTCTTTGTGTTTAATTTATGTAGCTGGTAGGCAGGAACTCAGCGTAAAGAGTGCTGGTGCGTGGACAGTAGGGTGATCCAGCGGGCACCGTAATCCACTCTTCTCTGGATGTGTGCGTGTGTTTTAATGCAGAACAGGATCCTTGTCCCTTTCCCCCCCCCCCACTTAGTTTAGGCACTACCTTTCTCATCCTTGAGTCCAATCACCTTCCTTTGCCCTCTTAAAACCCACTGCCCACCTTTAATTTAGCAACGCCAAAGGGACATGGCCCTGCCCTGCCTGGTTCACCGTGTTGAGCACAGCGGGGAGGCACAATAGTTGGACCTGGGTAGGGGGTCTCTCCGTCCCACTGGCCCACAATGACTCCTGCCCCAGCCCACCTTGTTGAAGTACATTCCAAGGTGGTGGGTGCTTCTAACCTTCTGCCTTAGAAGAAGTGGGCTATCTTGGATTCTGTCTCAAATTATTTGGGTGGAGGGCATTTCTGGATGCAAATGCTCGCCCCCTGACCAACAAACCCACCCACCCCAAATCTCTCTCTGCTGCCGTTTTGACTCTTCTTGGGTCCAAGAGGCAAAACAAGCCAGAATTTGCTTGCAAGCTGGCCTCAGGTTTCCCCCTTTTGCACATTCTCTTCCCCAGCGCTGCCCCATTGTGGGGCAGTGACAAAGATAAGGGAATATTGGCCTATGGGACATCCATCATTACTTTGGGAGGGGGATTCTTAAGGGGGTGCATTAAAAGGGGGAAGCTTTGGCTTCGTTTGTTAGCCTGGTTGGGACCACGAAGGAAGCCCACACAATGTCAGGTTTGCAAAACGGGGGAAGGGGGAAGCCAGCAAACCTTTCATCAGGACTTTTGCGAAAACCGCTCAGCTGTTCTTATTTTTGTGGCGGGCGGGAAGCATGGGACCAAGTCTTCCTTCTCCTTTTCTTTTTGCTCTGAGTAACCCTTTCGTTGCTTCACCCGCTCACTTCGACTTGTGATTTCTTCATCATGATGCAGGGTTTTCTGAGGACCAAATTCAAATGCAAGAGAACCAGGCGAATCTTGATTTTTTTTATTTTTATTTTTTAAAACAAAAAGAGACACGCAGCAAGGGGTTGCAATTTAACAACATCCAGATGGTTATTATTATTAAATATAAATATATATATTCCTCTAGCATTGTATATTGTTAATTGATTGGGGGGGCATTGTTTCTGTCCCTTTCCCACCCACCCCTCTATTTTCATCATGTAGTTAAAGAGTTACAGCTGCCTGTAGCGCCAGAAACTTAACATTTCCACACTCTGGTGGGGGTGGGGGGGGGGGGTAAGAGGGAATCCTTTTGGTTTTGTTCCTCTCTTTTTTTTTGCCATCGGGGAAAAGTTTAATTACTTATTTTATTGCAGTTGATACAAAGATCTGTCTACCAAGAGTAAAGCCTTGACATAATAAGGAGTAACCAGGTTATGTCTGCCTCTCCTGGCCATCAAATCTGTTCTAAATCTTCCACATTTTTCTGAAGAAGCAGCTCTCCTTGCTCTTGGGAAACCAGACAATAAAATATAATATTTTTAAGGGCGACTTCTAGTGTTGTTTTTTTTCCCCTTACTGCCTTCTCCTTGATACCCCCAAACTGTTACGGCTGACCCGTATGGTTGCTTTTTTCCCCCCTCACGTTAGGAAGCTAATTAAGTAGAGTCCAGCTTAGCCCAGATTTATCCACTCTCCAAACTGTGGTCAGGGAATGCTGACCCTGGCGAGCGTTTTCTAAAGTTGTTCCCCCAACCTGGTTTACTGAGCTGTGCTTTGATCTGAAGCTTAAGAAATCAACAGAGAAAGCGGTCCATGGTAGACGGCATCCCTAGTGGAGGCAAGCCTGCCACCTCCCATCATCAGCAGATTTTACTACAGATAATCCTCCATTTGCGACCGTAGCCGAGCCTGAAGTTACGGCCATAAGTCAAGACTATTTATGTGACAGGCCCTGATTATTATTATTATTTTTTGCAGTGGTTGTTAAGCAAATGCCATGGATATTAACTGAATCCGTTTTACCCAATGGGCGGGGTTTTTTAGGGGGCAGAAAGTAAATGTTGGAAACGAGCAAAAAATAAAAAATAAATCAGCCACATCATCACAGGACCCTGCAAAATGGCTGTAAATTCAGGCCAGTTGCCAAGCCCTGATCAGGTGACCATAGGGGGTGCAGCCGTCATAATTTTGAAAATGGGTTGAAAGTAGCTTTTTTTCTTGGTGGGATTTGTGTGTTCAGCCATCCAAAACAGTTCATCCCAGGTGAGTGGTGGGATAAATGGCCATGTGCAGGGGTCAGCAACCTCGGCTCTTTTATGACTCGTGGACTTCAACTCCCAGAATTCCTGAGCCAGCATAGCTGGCTCAGGAATTCTGGGAGTTGAAGTCCACGAGTCATAAAAGAGCCGAGGTTGCCGACCCCTGGCCATGTGTAATGGAGTGGGTTTATTTTATAATCCTACCTGAATCATCTCTTTCCCCTTTGGAGAATTTTATGCAACAATAGATTGTGCTGAGGGTTTGTTTGCTTTTTTGAATAACAGTGGCGTTCATTCGTTCAATGAATACTTGGAGAAGGAAGCTGCGATATATGCGCTAGAAAAGACTTGAGACTCCATTTAAAAAAAAAAAGCCACAAGAATTTTCTGTTGATTAAAGAGACCGGGTTGGGAAATGTTTCTCAAAATCTCTCTAATTAAGTATATGTGGCACGATCATTTGTCCTCCACTAATCGCATATTTTTGTCCTGGCATGACCCATAAACCAGTTTGACCAGAAATAGTTTCAGGGACCAATTCAGTTTGGACTTAGATGATTGAATCAGAAATAACCAGCAATGTTCTATTGTTTATTTACTCACTGTCCTTTTCTAGCAGTATTTTTCTGAAATAAGTTTGATATAGTAAAAGCTTATAGGGAAAAATCCATTTATAAACGTTTCTCAGTAAAGTTTTGCCTCCCTGGTTCATCTTTGGCCTAGAATTTCTTCTACATTTGAGGAAAATGGTACAATGTTGGGAACCTTAATCAACTTTGACTCTAATCCCAAAGCAATGTAGGATCTGGTAGTCTTCCACAATTCCTTCACCACCATGGTTGCCAAGCCAGAGGAGTGGTTGCGTTTATATATGTAAGAGCACTATTGTTTTTTAGGATCAATTTGATAGGAGACCAACATTTAATTCGGTGTTTCACAGTGTGGATGAGGAAGAACGAGTTCAGGTGATGGAAAATTGAAGCTGTGCCCTTTTTATGTGGGTCGCCTTGACTTTTTCGACCACACCCTTTGGACACTCCTGAACAAGTCCTGAAGGCTGCAGTAGATCCAGAAAATCCAAATGATGTTTATTTTTGCAGTGCCAAATAACAGCAGTGACAACTGTTTCCTTTAATTCACCAGGCATTAGACCCACCCATGATATGCTGTCTATGAGATTTATGAGGCCACCTCAGAATGACAGCAGGATAGGCCTTGATGTTGGCCACAAAATAAACTCCATAAAATAGCCTGAATGCGTGATTCGCATGACGCTTCCTCTTGTCAGCCTTCGCCAAACCTAGGATTCCTGGTTTCACTGTTCTTCTCCCAGCTGAAGATCACCTTCTCCAGCTTGATGTCCCCATCCATTCCCAGGAAACGGACAGCCTTGGGTGAAAGGCGATGGTCAAATTCGGAAAGCAAAATGTCATTCTCCATTATCTGGTTAAAAAAAAAAAAGCAAAGCAGATAAATCTCCAATTGTATCAGGAGTATGATTTCCCCAAGCTCAGTGATCGTGAAGAGGTTTTGTAATTTGTTCTGGGCTTCGGAGTTAAGCAAGGTCAGGCCCGATTAATATTTGGATGGGAGACCAACTGGAAACTTGCTAAGAAAACTACTATTTATTTATTTATTTTTGGGACTATACTTTTGGTTCACAAGTTCTCCATGTCTGAAATTAGAAGAGACAGAAGATGTTTCCACCCAGAGTTTCCATGCAGCTTATGTTCGTTGGCCACTAAGGAAGCCCGCCATTCCTGTTTTTGCGATCCCTTTTCAAAACCACACAAGCTCTATAAAATATGTTTTGCCTAAAAAAGTAGTAACTGGTCTTCACCCATTTTAAAGGATTAGAACTGGTGCTCTTCAGAAAAGGGATGCAAGTTTGTGATCTGGCCCAGCTTTGGAGGGACAGCTGTATTTGCTAGCCAAGGTGAACTTGAAGTTAAGTGAGAATTATGACACCTGTAACCTGGTGCCTTCCAGATAGGCTCCCGTTTGCCAGCCGGGTTAGCCAAAACATCTGGATGGCACTAGATTGGAGAAGGTCCTACTACTGAATCCCAATTTTTCTTGATTATCCTCACCCTAAACGTTTATGCTAAAATCCCAAAGGATTTTGACTTCCAATATAGCTGGACCCCCATTCTATACTTCTTGTGCAGCCCTGTATTTAGACGAGCGCAGGGCAGCCCTGCCACCCAGGAGGACTACCAATTCATTGCATCACCTTGTAACCTTGGCTGGTGACGATGAAAGAAAGCTTGAATCTTTGGCCTTGCTGGAAGTGAGTTGCCATCCGGATCTCTCTCCCCCACTGTTGATTTACAAAGCTGTTCAGAGTCAGGATGGGGCTGATGGAAGAAGCCGGGGTCCTCTCGAAGTGGAGTTTGAATTTCAAAGGGATGTTGGCCCCATTAAACTGCCCATAAGCAAATTCCACATGAAATCTGGAGAACATCAGAGTCTGCTTGATTTTTTGCCTTGTTTCCCTTTTGCCCTTCCTTGATCTTTTTCTAGGAGAACCAACTGGTTTCCATAACCCCTCCCATCGATGTTCTCCTCACCGACCATCACCACATTTCCCCACAACTCACTGGGGTAGGAAAGATGCATAATCAGAAACATTCCTGTTTTGGTCGACCAGACACAAATATGCCAAGCTAGTCAGATGAGTTTCTCCCTGGCTGGGAAATTCTTGACGTTGGTTCACCTATCTTACAATGAATGGCATGTTTGAGAAATACTCTTCTAGCATCTGGAAGGCACTGAGTCTTTAACAATGGCCTTGTGAAATCTGCAAGTTGCAGGATGGATGGATTGAGAATGGAACTTTTCAAGCCTGGGAGTTGGCTGCCCGTCAAAGACCAAGTGATTCCATTCACCCAGTTTGTTTTCATTTTGGTTAGCTTGAGGGGAGCTTAGAATCAACTCCACTCCTGTGGCAAATTAACCATTCATTCCCCCAAATGTGGGAATTCAGTAGCCTATTAAAAGTGTTGTGTGAACTCAACCCAAGTAGTTGGTCCAATGAAAGGGATTGGTGCTGAATTACCCTTCGCTTTGCTTCAGAATGAGGCCTTCCAACATCACCCAGGAGTCCACATCCAAGCCCCATGGGACAGCCCGATTGTACGGCATTTGCTGCAGGAGAGAAAATGGAGGTGACTAGTGGTGCACAATGTTTCTAGTCCTCTTGAGGACAAAGAGGTGTATTTACTACTGGTATTAGGCAGTTCAAACACCTCTAGCCAAAAGTATTGGTCTGGGGCTTGAAAATATGGCTTCAAATTGTTGGGGACAAGCTACAAAAGCCTCATGTAGCCTGAGAGACAAAAGACAATGGATGGATCTGTATTATCTTCAGGAGTTGCTATAATCTGCTAAACTCTTATACTCAGGTTAACTAAAATGGCTCTGTTCATATAATCTGCAATTTCCAAAGAAACTATTTTACGGTTTAGCACAACTCCAAACCTCCATTTAGCCTACTTTGTTAGGGAATCCTGCCAACCCGGATGGGGTTTGGGAAAACCATTAAGATGGGCACCCCCTTGCAATCATATACAGCTAGTACTCATTTAACCACCATTGGGAGTGACAACTCTGTTGCTAAGCGGCATGGTCACTAAGTGATATATTACATGACCACGATTTGTGATTGTACAGCCAGCTTCTCCGTTGACTGTTGGAAGTCAGCTGCGATGTGTACAAACGGCAATTACATGACCATGAGAGCTTGTGATGGTCATAAATGCAAGGACTCATTGAAAAGTTACATCTTCAGTGCCAGTCACTTTGAACTGTCACAAGGTAAAGCCCTCACTAAGCAAACTCTACCTCTAGTGGATTATACTGATTTATGAAATGATAAGATAGGTATGACAGGAGAATTGTGTTATTGGGTTTTGTAATGTTGGTTGTTCTAATTTTTTGACTGCACCTGGAAATGTAAGCGGGTCACAAGCAAAGTGGCATCTGAGCTTGAGCAAAGAAAATAGATAAATCAAGTTCTGCCTGAATTTAATAGAACAGGAATCTGGTCTATTCATGTCGCTGTCCTTTGTTTACGCCATCCTGGTGTTTTCCTGTTGATTTTGCTATGACTGACTTCTTGGTGGCTTCCAACCTGTCGGACGAGTCTCAGGGATTTCTGATCTTGCATTGAAATCTCGTATGTAGTAAGAAAAAAATCTCTTAAGCCGCTGTTTCCTACATTTCCGCTGTTGCTGAACCTTTATGTTAAGACAGTGTCATTCCCACCTCCAGAGGTGGTGTAAAAAGTGAGTCAGATCTCTTTCAAAAGAGGTCATGGTTGGTTCCTCTTTTCAAACTGCAAGACCCTCAAACGGTGTTTACTGAGCAACAGTGAAGATCCTAAAGAGAAGCTGGACCTTTTTGATCCAGTGATCCTAAAACCTCTGATGAATCATCCCACCACAAACCCCAAATCATCCTTTTCACTTTTTTTTCCTGTTTATAAAGGTAAACATGAGCGTGTAACAGCGTGCCAAGTGCTGGTCCATGGCCGTCAGGGGTGGATGGGTGTGAACATAAGTGTGGTTGTGGTGGGCACAATCACACCCCTGTTTGAAGCACCACAAGAAGCTTCTGGACGCTCCCTGAGGGAAGGAAAATCTGACGAGACATAGAGCCCACCAAAACTGAGGTAAATAGATATGACCAATCACAGGCTGCTGATGTCATATACGAGCTATATACATACCGGTTGTGAGGGGAACATAATATCTGCAAGAGGGATCTAAAGGCCTTGGGAATGGACATTAACAGCTGGGAAACCTTGACCTCTGATCGTTCAGCCTGGAGGCTAAAGACGCAGCATGTCCTCCAATTCGAAGAGACACTTGTGCGGCAAGCTGAGGCAAAGGCAGTCCCAGAATCAGCGAAATCTGGGGGCTGGACAGGGGACAGATTGTACCTTCCCTCAGTGTGGAAGGGACTGCCACTCTCACATTGGCCTTTTTAGCCACACCAGATGCTGCTTTAGGACCTCTTTCCAGAGCACGATACCATAGTCTCTCGAGACTGAAGGATGCCAATGATGTGAGGGGACGCGGCGCTTGCTTTTTTTGAGGCTTCAGGTCTGAGGGCCAGTTTTTGGTCTCTGCACAGAAATGGAGTTCGAAATAAGATTCCCAACCATTTTTATGTGATTATCGGCTCAGGAACCGGCCAGCTTTACAACCGCCCAAAGCTTTAGAACAAGAGTTTCCTCAGTAAGGGGTGTGGACTTCAACTCCCAGGCAGCGAGGGTGAGAAACTCCGCTTCAGAAATATATTTATTTACATGTTCTTTTTTGAGGGACCGCCCATCTCCCTCATAGGGTGACTCTGGACGGTGACTGTGGAGCTTTCCTTGGAGTTTACAGCCTGCCGCTGAAGGGATGCTGGAAAACGTAGTCCTGGAATGCAGCCGTGGCTGGCAGGACTTCCATTCGCCCAAGAAGACAAACCGGTCTTGGAACCAGTTGGCAGATGCCTTGCATTCGTCCTTTTGGTGGAAAAGAGGCCAGGGAGGGAGAATGAGCAAACCATGATGCCCCCCAAGGCCAGAGGAATGCAGAGAGGAGCCCAAACCTCTATCCTCCCAAAGTCAGGCCACTGGCCACTGGGTCCTACAAAGCTGCCACTGGCTGGCCTGTCCCCAAATGGATGGGAGTTTGGACCTTTTGCAGCCCCCTGAATGGTCAGAGGTTTCTCTGGGTGAGAGAAAAGGTATCATCCACAACTCTGTTTCAAATTCCCAGAATCATGGGTTTGATCTGGTTTTGCATCTCTATTTTTAAAGCATCCTGCTCCCCCTTTGACCTTCTAGCTCCCCCCCCTCCAGGTACCCCCAGCATTGCACAATGTGGCAAATGGCTCTCCGTCTTTGCTCCAGGTGGAGGTTGAGGGATGTAAAGTGTACATGGGAACACAATTGGCCCCAAGGACAGTTTCTGTCTGTCCAGGCTGGGCTAGGAAATGTTGGGAAAATGTGAATGTTTAGGGGAAAAAATGCATTCCATCCGTTCTAGCAAATACAGGATGGGGATGCTTCAGCTTTATGCTAAGGTGAGATTGGTGTTATCTTGGTTTATTAAAAGTTGATGAGTTCTATAACCCATCATGGATTCTGATCATGTCAACCCCACACGGCCTCTGCACCCCCCCCCCCAGTCAGAGGGTGGTCCATAAAGTCAAGAGGAAACTGTAAATGTAAAAGGGAAAGCCATACTTTTAAAATATATATGCATTGCATGTTGTTTTAATTGTACCATTGTAGCCACCATCTTGACATTTTGGACCATCCTCTGACGATATCCCTGAACACAGCCATTAATGGTGACATCCCTCTCCCTGCCTCCCCAGCAAGGCAACATACAAACTGAAACTGCTCCATTAATCATAACGGTTGTGCTACTTACAAACGTCTCGAATTCTACAGCCATCTCTACGGCGCTGGGCTGGAGGCAGGCTGGCAGCACAGCCTGGCCTCTTTATAGATGTCCGGGGACTACCCTGAGCATCTTCCCTGCAGCAGCCCTGCCCACGCCCATCAGGGCACGCTGAGTCAGGCTTCCCCAGAAGGGTGACATCACCCCTGCAGCTATGACCTGATGCCCACAAGGCAACTTCACTGGCTCTGCCGGCTCCCCGATGGCGAAAAACCAAAGGTTGGGCAATCAAGGAAGCTTCAAATCAGAGACAATCAGGGTGGGAGGGAAATGCAGGGTGAGGCAGAGCCAGGGGGGCCAATCCTGCCAAGAGACAGGGCAGAATCTGCTGCGGGGCACTCTTTTAGTCTGGCGTGGAAAGAGCCGTAGATTCTTAACAGAGTGGTTTGGCTGTGGTTTTCCCCCCCTGCTAGGCTAGGAAATTAGACTTTGACTGGGGAAACTGGTCTTTCTGCTTCCAGTGCCAACCCGGTTTGATTGTCCCTGGAATTTAGGGATCTTAATTTTTTTGTTTCGGCATGATGGTTTTGCCGATGTTGGGGAGACTGTCGACCCCCAGACAGGTTATGGAAGGTGGAGCTGTCGAAGCCTCACCCTTTTTGGAGATGCCTCATGTGAAAAGGGTGAGGCTTTGATCCTATAGTAGCAGGCAACATTTTGACTTTTATGACCAAACCTGGTAGATGGCACTAGCTTGAAGGGAGGATTTCTGCTAATCAAAAGGAATCATAGAAAGATTAGATCCAGGCCATTTCAGGAAAGCCGTTTTGTTTTTTTTCATCACCAGGCTGTGATCCCTGGATGATTTTCATAGCATAGGTTTATTGATGAGTGTTTAGAAATCAGGTGGAAGATAATGCTTTATTCGTGAGTTCAAAACTTACCAGGCCATAGGTTGCACAGCCTTGTGAAAGTAACTCTTTGAAATATGAGGGTCATCTTCAGCAGAAGAGTTTCCTTCCGACCCTGTAGCAGGCGAAATTCCTACATGATGTGCATGCGCTTGTGAAATCATGAAATGCAAAGAACTGCTTGGTTCAGAAATGTGGGCCAGTAGTTTTCCTAGCTAAGCCTGTGTCCTTTGCTTCAGGCAGTATATTAGGGCAGTACATTGAATGCCCTCTGGCAGAAAGAAACATTAACCCGGCTAGGAATGTGTCTTTTATGACCACTAATGTCTTTCTTCAAAGACTCGTCACAAATCAGTTGCCTGTGCATTACATGGTTTGCAGAGATCTGAACAAATCTCTCCTCTAGTCATAAACTTCTCTGGTTGGTCCCAGCGGGCAAATGGGCTTTTCTGATTAGGGCAGTATAATTTCGACATTTTCAGAAAAGTAGACAAATATTGTATTACAGCAGTTGCTCTTTGGAGTTGCTGGATCAGGACAAACTATTTATGCTATTACTGCTATAAACAGGATTCTTTTATGTTGACTATTTTTGAATCTAAATGTGCTTTTGAGTTGTACGTAAATATCAGTAACTTACTTATGAATTCACTGGGTACTTTCAAAGTCAGCTCCTATTTTTCCCCATGAGAGACAATTTATCAATTAAAAATATTTACTATCAGAAAGTAGGCGATAGAGGTGGTTTTTATTTTGTTTAATGTACAGCAATGTTACGTTAGCCAGGAGTCTACGATGGTAATGCAGAGCAGTAATTTGGCTGCCTGCTAGCTAGCCCTGCTTGGTTCAGCACCAGCAGGATTCTAACCCCATGAATTCAGTGCCAGCTCATCTCCCCATTGAAATGGTACCTTTTTACCTACTTGTATAAAACATCATTTTGAACTGCTAGGTGGGCAGAAGCTGAGGCTGTCAACGCTGCAAACATTGGATGTTTTTGCTCTGACAACAGAAGAGGCAGCCTTTTTATTTAAACTGTCTGATTAAAATGAAGGCTACCCCGGGTGTTTTAAACACGATGAGCGCGCTACAGATAGGAAGTGAAACTTGGCATGTTAAAATAATGGGAGAATGTGATTAATGACGTGCAATGAAGGGAGGGAATTGTGTATGATACGATGTGTTCAATGGGAGGAGAATTCAGATTCTGGCACGATGTCCACCCATGAGTGCCGATGCTTCGTTCTCATTATTATATAGACTTTTAAGAAAAGCAATGCCTGAATATTCTTTGATTTGTCTCATTAATCGGAACCATGACAGAGGCGAGTGACGGGAAAGCATCTCGCTATGCATTGCTAGGACTCAGATCAGATGGGTGGCCATCTTCCAGAATTCCCAACTGGGACTGGGGAATTCTGGGAATGGAACTGTACACATCTTGAAGTTGCCAAACTTGGAAAAACACCGTTATAGATAGAATAGATAACCACCCATGATTTGTTGAAGATAACCCTATAATATTCTGCCTTTTTAATATTCCCCAAAATATTTCTTTCTTTCTCAGGGGTGGGGTGTGTGTGCTGCCTTCCTCTTCGGCCTGGCCTGAGTCATTCTCCAGATGGACTCGGGGTTCTTTCCCTCACCCGACTTGTCCGGGCAGCAGCTGGTTCCTTCTGCCCCTTTCAGGGGGGAGCTGGAGGGCAGGCCTGTTTTGTGGATGGGGCTGAAGCCCCCAAAGAAGCCCTGGGCCCTTGATTCAACCACAGCCACAAGCATGGCTTTGCATCCCTCCCTCTGCCTTCTGGGGGGCTCTGCTGAGACCCTCCCCCCAATGCAATCTGAAGCATCTCTGGGGCAGGAAACGGGTGCAAGACCGTTCTAATTGGGGGCACAGCAGCCGTGCAAGTTGATGCCTTTCACTCACGGCCAGGTCCTCCCTCCTCCTCCTCCTCCATCTCTACCATCACCCGGCATTCACCTGTGTATCCATGAGGAAGTGAAAAGGGTGATTTGGAGGCTTTGATAAGGATTCATCAGAGGTTTCAGGGTGATGGATCAATAAGGTTGCAGCTTCTCTTTAGGATCTCAGATACAGCTGAGTAGACAGCTGTGCGGATAGAAGAAAATATTGGTAGCTCCGAGTTGAACTGTGGATTCCTTGGTGCTCTCTGAACTGTTTTTGAGATCAAACAAATAATTCTGGCCTACAGAGGTGTTTGAATTGGTGGGCCTTTCTAAAAGTAAAGAAAGACACTGTTTTGTCTTCAGGAGGACTAGAAACATTGTGAATTAGTCACTTCGATTTTTCTCTCCTGCAACGCATATTATACATTCGGTTGTCCTGTAGTGCTTGGACATGGACCCCTGGGTGGTTCTGGAAGGCCTCGTTTGGAAGCAAAGCAAAAAGTAACTTAGCATCAGTCCCTACAGAACCCTACCTGTGTTGGGTTCACACGACACATTTAATTGGCTATTGTATTCCCAGATTTGGGGGAATGGTAAATTTGCCATATGGATTGAGTTCACTCTAACCAAGGTTAAAAGAAGATGTGTGAACGGAGATGCTGATCCAGTTATGGGCATCCTAGGCTTTAGGGAAGTTAGGAATGTGTTTGACCTTTTGAAAAAGTTCCATTCTCAGTCCACCCACCCTGCAATTTGTAGATTATAGAAAGCCGTAAGATAAATCGGGAGGGGCAATCCACATCTTAAAATTGCCAAATTTGAGAAGCATTGTTCCTACACATCTGGAGGGTACCAACTTTCAAAAAGGATGCTTTTGTATCCTCCACAAATCAAATTCAGAAGACAGAAAAGCAAGCCTGTTGCCTTGATCAAAATGCTTTATTGAAAATGCTGCTTAATATTCTCAATTACTGTTGAGTCTCTGATTCAGTAACTGATTGATTGACTGACTGATTGGAATTGAGTCATCAATTCAGCAGGATTCTAAGTGTCCTGGCAGGCTGAGAGACAGAGAAGAGGGGTCTGTGCTGCTACTGATCTCCCCACCCCACCCCTGCCACGTTGCTTAGTACTTGATGTAGGAAAGGGTCACGTCTCCCTCAATCTCTAGAGTGCGGATCTGTTTGATAGGGACATAACGATGAGTGTAGTTGAAGAAGGGCTGGTCGTTAGCATAAAACTTGAATTCATGGTTGTCACTCTTGATTGAGAGCTGGGAAGAGGAGGAGGATGTTAACATGGCTGAACTAGCACATCTGGATCACCTACACCAGGGGTCCTCAACTTTGGCAACTTTAAGACTTGTGGACTTCAACTCCCAGAATTCTTCAGCCACCTGGCTGAGGAATATTAGGAGTTGAAGCCCGCAAGTCTTAAAGTTGCCAAGGTAGAGGACCCCTGACCTACACAGTCTACACAATCCATAGCTTGCATCAATTTAAAAAAGCACCACCTATACATAAGGGATAGGGACTTTTAATTGGAGGGGAGTCACAACTGCCACATTGTTTTCTGCAAACACAAACAAAGGTAATTTTCAGAGCTAAAAATGCCGTTCTGGTGAGGCAATTCCACTCATCTCCACCAGAGGGGGCATTCATCCCACCAGCTTTCCAAGCGTTCAGATTTCAAAGTTGTGCTAGCTGGGAATTATGGACGATGGAGTCTTACACAATTGGAAGGCTCCAGCTGGATCTCCTCTCCACTGCCTGCCTGCCTGCCTGCCTGCCTTCTTGCTGACCTACCAGCCAAGGTCTTTGCTGGAATCCAGGGGTGTCTGCATAAGCCAGGTGAAATATTGCTAATCTGTCAATTACATAGTCATGACAGCCAGCCTTACTTTTTTGACCTCCTCCCTGTGGACACCCCTTCCTGCTAAAATCAAAACCAACTCACCTTAAAGTACTGCCCAGGCTGAAAAGGGTTAAAGTTCACGTTGCTTTCCTCGTTTCCCCAGCTACCTTTCAAAAAACTATTGCGTACTACGGCTCTCCACGGTTTCATGCGAAAGTTAATATGCAGAGCGAGTTCCTGGCCAGCCATGAAATTGATTTCAAACCTTGGAAAAAGCAAAAAACAACAACACAGGCATCTCAGATTAGGTCTTTGGAATAAATCAAAGGAAATCTGATTCCACCCTGCCCCTTAATCCAACAGCAGCCTGCCAGATCCTTCCATGAATGAAGGCTAAAGGGGGGAAAAATAGCTCTTGTTCCTTTTTCCAGATATTATTCATTGGTAGACTGCTGCTGAATGTGTAAGTTCTACTTAGCATTTTAGGTATTTATTTGTTGCATTTACATCCTGCCACAGTTAGACCAACTCTCAGTAAGTTATAAATTAGACAAACACATATTAAGTAGCTCTGATAGTGAGGTCAGAATGCAGTATTGCAGGCAAACTCTGTCCACAGCCTGGAGTTCGATCCTGGTGGTGCTTGAAGTTGACTCAGCCTTCCATCCTTCCAAGGTTGGTACAATAAGGACCCAGATTGTGGGGGGCAAGAGGCTGACATTGTAAACCACTCAGAGAGTGTTGTAAACTACTATATAAGTCTAAGTGCTATTGCTATTGCTAAACTACAAACATATTCAGCAGCAGTCTAGCAGTGACTAGCATTCTTCTGATGAAGAACAGCTGATCACTGCTTAATGACACTTTGGATCCATATCTTTCTTTAAATCCACCTCCTAAGTCAGAATTCCCCAAATTCTTTAACTCATCAATCCTTCTATCAAATTTCTGATTCCCCACTTTGGGAAACCCTGCCCTAAGCTAACAGCCCTTGCTTCTTGTGGCAGTGAGTTCCACAGACTGTGTTTATACAGAGCAGAATTTTAATTCCACTCCCCTTAATTTCCTTGTCCTCTGGGCTAACTCTGCAGAGGTGTAGAGATGGGAGAGTCATAAAAAGAGATGAACTGGGAAAGAGCTACGAGGGGCCCTAACCAGTGGTGCTTTGCTATGCCAAAGCAGAGTCCCAGTGTATAACTTGTGGGCAAGGGGCAAGTTGGGCTGAAATGTGAGATGCCAGCAGGGTGGGACCTGTGACCACCCTGACTACAGAAAGGCACCTATGCCCAATGGTCACAATTCGATTCCTCTGCCTGAATCCCAAATGAATGCAGCAAAAAAAACACTTGAGACCTTTTTGCATTTTGGGGAATAGATCCTCGGACTGTGATGGTCCTGCTGGCTTCCAGACCTCCAGGAATGTCACCTGTGTAGGGCATCGGCTGAAATAGATAAGAATCGAGGTTACACTTAACATTCTCCAGTCCAATCATGTGGCTCTCGTCTCTGCTAGTTGAGGGTCAAGGTAGTTGCAGACCAGTAGGTCTTGGGGTGCCAAGCGGGAGACCATCTCTTCCTTTAACCAGGCAACTAAGGCATTGGCTGCGTTCAAGTGGCTTGTTTGCTCAGCAGGGCCGTCTGCAGGATGTGGTCAAAATATTCAAGATGGAAGCCTGGATGGAGCCAACAAAGCTGAGGCTATTGTTTTATGTGCAATGAACACAAAAAGTAGGTGGGGCGGTGATGTTGCTGGCGTGGCTACTGGGTTGACTTTTTAACTCACAGGCTGTGAAAGACCCTGTATCACAAAAGACTGAGTTTATAGATGAACACGCCAATCTTGGTCCTATGAGCTGGTTTCCTGGTGCAATATGTAGGTCTTTATTTGTACTCTGCCCCACATTGACCTAACAGCCTTCTTTCATCCCAACGTCTCTCATTCAACTAGAGATTTTCTGAGTGAAGGGGAGCAGGTCGTCTTGGATATGTGGCAAAAGGGACCATAATTAGTCCCCTCCTTAACCCCAAGGAAGCTAATTTTCCCTCAAATGTCCCTTTTATTCTTCCCCCTGTCTGATTTTGGAGGCTTGGTGAAGCACTTACAAGATGACTTGGTAAAATTTCCAGTTTCTAGTCATTGTTCACCATAAGCGTGATCAAAGCTGAATACCAGGAAATACCAGGGTCCTTGAATTCAACCTGAATGCACACACTCCTCTTATTCTGGTTTCTGTCCCACCCCACAAATCTGGGTAAAGTAAGGAGAGACAGGCTGGGTTAGCAAGTCTGTTGGTACTTACTGGGTGGTAGATTGCAGGGGACGTCATTATCTGGTGGGGGAGAAATCCAAAGAAGCTGTTAACAATCCTGTGTTTTTCTCCTAAAACCGCTAGCCCTGAATATCCTTGCCCTCTGCCCCCTTTTCTTCCTTTTGAGTATTTACGGGAAGATTTTGTGGTGGCCCGTATTCAGGGGTCATCGTAACATTCGAAAGGATAGGAAAACAACAATGGCTGAGTTTGTCTGGAACGTCCACCCAAGGTCAATTGAAGTCTTTGCGGGTGGCTTTGTACCACTTGTTCAACCCGGTTACTTTATCTGGGTTGGTTTTGGAGAGGTTGCCAATCACTCTATTGTGTGAATGGAGGAAACAGACGAAGTGCATTGTGTTAACTTTGCAATGCTCAAGTACGCCAGGGATTCTTTCGTGCTACAGAAGCAGAAAAAAGAACAGCGATGTCATGGCCCAGACTATGGACTCTTGATTCTGAATCAGAGCTTGTCCAGATGATCCTGTGGCCTCAGGATGGACCAAGCCAGAGATCACATTAGGCTGATGAATCTGAGCTGCTAGATCTGCCAGGACCAGTAGAGTCAACTGAAAAACGTGCAGCTTTGTATGCCAAGACAACCGAGGACCCAGAGGGACAGCCATTCTTAGGGGTCAAGAAGGCTGTACAAAAAGAGCAGCTAAAGGGGAAGAAGAGAAAGGGGCAACCTGGGGGTTGAAGCAACCCAAAATCTATTTCCAAAATGAGATCAAGATCAGGAGGTGCCCACTTGTCAATAGCAAACACTTACTGTGTCCTCCGTCTTTGGTCCTGCCGTCACGTTCAGAGACTGCAGCTCCAGGTCTCCATCAACTCTAATGATTTGCACACCTTGTGGTGGAAATTGGTGGCTGTAGTTGCAGAAGGGATTCCCGTTCACCAGGATCTGTTGGAGGGCAAAGCGGAAGGAGTCAAGTCTCAATTGGGATCATCCAATTTCTTTGCAGGAAACTCCTGTTTATTCTTGCCTCAAAGGCATCCCAGCCCAAAGCGGAGCCAAGTGGCCATAGAGGGGGTCAAAAAGGTCAAAATAAGTACATATAAAAAGAGAGAGGCCTTTTATCTCGTCGATACCTGTGTTTTCCCCCGGGGCAAAGTATTTTCAGCCACAGGTCAACCTCCTTTAGGGACTGTTTGCCTTATGACAGTGATGAAATGCTTTGCGGTGCAATACATTCTTGGTTCATTCCAAACAAATGGTGAATTTGGGGGGTTGGTGGTGGGGGGGAATGAAGAGGCCCCCGCAGTCCCAAAGGAGCCTCTGTCACGTGTACCAACCTGGTATTCGGCCTCATCGACAATGAAGATGATCTCAACATGCTCGCCCTTTCGGAAGGGATTCTTGTAGATCTCTTCCTTCCCCCACCTGTGAGACTGAAACGTGTTGATCACAAGAGTCTCAAATTTAAAGCGAGGGTTGAAGTGGAAAGGAATGTCAGCCCCCTCGTGCTGGCAACGGGCGAAGTCCACTGAGAAGCTGGGGGAGGGAGAGGAAAAAAGAAGAGAAAAATGAAAATGGGGGAGGTACAGGAATCTCACAGCCGAGTGTTGCTCCCACTTTTCCTTTGCCCTGAAGCTAGAATCTGTAGGATGCTGGTTTGTTGCTTGAAGGGAAGTTCCTAACCCTCATGGTTTAGTACTGTGGTGGCAAACCTATGGCACGTGTGCCACAGGTGGCACGCAGAGCCCTCTCTGCGGGCACACGTGCCATCACCTCAGTCCTAGGCCTTCCGCTGGGTTATACAAAACCTTTTCGCTTTAGGCCTCCGCCGCCGTGTGCAAAAAAAAAAAAAGGTTCAATCAATCAATCAATCATCAATTTCAACTTCTCACAGGAAAAAAACAGATCTTGCAAAGTTGGAAATTGATTGTTTGAACTTTTTAGTCCCACCCAGTCTGCCATTACCACCGCAGCCACGCCCACCCAATGGGCCCCGCCCGCCCAATTGGCCTCACCCACCCAGTTGGCCACACCCACCTAATGGGCCACGCCCACCTGACATCCGATGATACGTAAGTGGGTTTTGGGTTGCAGTTTGGGCACTCAGTCTCTAAAAGGTTCGCCATCACTGGTTTAGTAGGACTTGGAAAAAGCAGGAAGAATTCCGGAAGGCCTTAACCTTGGCATATACTACTTTTAACGACATAACAATCCCATGACTATTATTTTGAGTAAGGTAGCAACTTTCCCTTCCTGTGAGCCTCCAAAGGAACATTACCTGTCGGAGTCTTCGGGCACCGTGGCGTTCAGATATACAGACATCCCAGGGCGGAGACCACCAAGGACAGGTTGATCATAAGGGAGAGCCTGGAAGATACCAAAATAATGAACCCAACCAGTGACTTTATTGCAAAACACGAGTTAGCAAGTTCCTTGGTACTTACCAGGTGGTAGATTTCAGGTGAATTCGTCATCTGGTGGGAGAGAAATCCAAAGAGGCTGTTAAAAATCCCAAGTTTTTCTCTCAAAATCCTAGCTCTGGATAATCCCTAGCCCTTTGCCACTCCACACACTGGTGTTCCTGTCTAGTAATAAGGTTATATTTGCATTCTTTTAGAGCAGGGGTGTCAAACTGCTGGCCCGCAGGCTGGACGCGTCACAAGGAAAGTGCACCCACCCCATTGCCAGCAATGGGGAAAAGTTCCAATAACGTTGCGCGACGTCACGTGATGTCGCGAGTTTGACATGTCTATTTTAGAGAGTCGTTGAGGCCACATGGAGGTTTATCTGTGTCCTCCATCGTTCTTTTGAAGACAGCCAAGTCCACATTTTGGACCCAGAGGACCACTGGTTTGAAAGAGGGGCCAAAGAGGCCCGTCTAGGTCAGGGATAGGCAACCTCGGCTCTTTTATGACTCATGGACTTCAACTCCCAGAATTCCTGAGTCAGCATAGCTGACTCAGGAATTCTGGGAGTTGAAGTCCATGAGTCATAAAAGAGCCGAGGTTGCCTACCCCTGCTTTAGGTCAAAACTGGAGAGCTCCCTCTCAACAGAGGGAGAGGGGTACAATATCATCTCTCTCCTGTCTACAACATGCTCTTTTCAGCAATTCCACGAAGGCTCTACATCCATTTGTACTATTCAGGTGACTCTGAGGACACCGATAAACCTCCAAGTGGCCTCAACAATAACTCTAAAATAATGCAAATGACCAGCAGTCTACAAGAAATATAAATCCTTCCATTCCCCACCATCCACTCAGGGCCGAAGAAACTTCTTGGATGAGAAGCGAAGTGTCTTCGAAGAAAGCCCAGTTGCCTCCTGAAAAAAAGCACCTTTCAGATAACCAGGACTGGATGATTGAGAAGACATTGGCCAAGGTTGAGGAACTCTGCCTTAAGGACATCTGCAAAGTGCAGAGTAGGCCTAGTCCTGGTGTAAATTTTCTCCCCGTGCCATTGCCGAGGTATTACTCTTGGATGACTATTTTTGCTAGCATGAAGAGATGTAAGCCACGTCAAATGAGGACCCAGAGAGGGAGGCCATTCTTAGGGGTCAAGAAAAGTGTACAAGAAGAGCAACTGGAGGGGAGAAAGAGAAAGTGGAAGCTTGGGGATTTAAAAAACCCAGAATCCACTTCCCAAAAAAGATCAAGGATCTAGAGGTGCCAACAGCAAACACTTACCATGTTCCCCATCATTGATCTTACCGACACATTCAGAAACTGCAGCTCCAGGTCTCCATTAACCTTAATAACGTGCACACTTTGGGGTGGAATTCTGTGCCTGAAGCTGCAGAACCGCTTCCTGTTCACCAGGATCTGTCAGAGGGCAAAACAGGAGATCAAGTCACATTTGGGACCATCCATTTGCTTTGCAGAAAAAAAAATCTGTTTATTCTTGCCGCAAACACATCCCTGCCCAAAACGTAGCCCAGTGGCCATAGAGGGGGTCAAAAAGGTCAAAATGACTAAATGTCATTTGCCCCCCCTGGACCAAAATATTTTCCATTCAGCTACACCTCATCCTGTAGTGAGGAAATATTAACTTAGCGATACAATACATTTGTGGTTCATTCCGGACAAAGGGTGAATTCTGGAGGGAAACCAAGAGGTCCCAAAGGAGCCTCTGTCAGGTGTACCAACCTGGTATCCGGCCTCAGTGACAATGAAGAGGACCTCAAAATCCTGGCCTTCTTGGAAAGGATTCTTGTGTTTCTCTTCCCTTCCCCAAGAGCCAGACTCGAACGTGTTGAGCACAAGTTTCCTCCTTCTGAAACGAGGGTTGAAGTGGAAGGGAATATCAGCCCCCTTATGCCGGGCACTCGCAAAGTCCACATTAAAGTTCATCCAGGATCTGGAAGAGAGAGAGGGAAAAAAGAAGAGGAAAATTAAATGAGAGGTGCAAGAAGTCTCAGAGGAGAGGCCCCCCCCCACTTCTCCCTTGCTCTGAATCTACAATCTGTAGGATTATTATTATTATTTTTGCTTTAAGACAAAACTCTTAATTCCTAACCCGCGTAGCTTAGCTGTAGCTGGAAGAAGCTGGAAGTGAAACTATCCCCAAATTTTAAAAAGGCAGAATTTGGATTATACAACCTATCCTTAACAACACAATAATCCTGTGACTATGACTTTAAGTAAGGTAGCATCTGGCCCTTCTTGTAAGCCCCCAAAGGAACGTTACCTGTAGGTGTGTCTGAGTACTGTGCCTTGCACATAGACAGACATTCCAGGACGGAGACCGCCAGGAACAGATTCGTAGTAAGGGAGAGCCTGGAAGGCAGAAAATGATGAATGAAACCAATGAACCAGCCAACCTCAACCCATGACTTTTATCAGCCTTTCCAGGTGGCTTCTGCATCAAACCAAGACCTTCCGGGAGGGCCTCTGCTAAGGATTAATCCCTCCAACGTGGCAGGGGAAGGAAGGAAGGCGTGGAAGAAGCAGCAGAACTGCAGCCACGGACCGGTTCTGCTTTAGTTCTATGGGCAATCAGTGGATTGAGCAAAACTGGCTGGATCCCGCAATCTTATCCAATCTCTCCATGTACCGGAGGAACTTCTAAGGAAAGGAGAAGCATTGCAAGGGCCAACTGGGTCAGGCTGGTGGAATCAAGGAAGAATTTGCCTTTTCCTCTGCATTTCTGGGCCTTTTCTAGGAGATCCATGTTTCATCTGTGGGTGGATTTGTGAAATTGCTTCCTTGCTGACAAAATTCACCAAAGTTCAGCAAACACCATCACGCACGTCTCATCCCCAGGGGGAATCTTCACCCCAATGTGACTGTGGGATCTATTTTTAAGGGATCAGTTGTTGGAAAAGGAAGGTAAAAACAGGCCAAATATTCCTGTTGTGATTATGCTTAGCGGAGTCTGAAGATGTTTGGGGGTTTAGGTGGAAGAATGATGTGACGATTTTTTTGTCTGGACAGAAGAATAGGAAAGAAAGCAATGGCAGAAAATAAATGAAAGCTACTTACCAACATTCCTTCTCCACCGCCGCCATTCCAGCTCTACAAGGAAAAAAAGATAATTGTTCTACTCGGATGTGGCTATACCCATGACTTCTCAAACCGTGCCATTACCGCGGTTTGTATCTGATATATGAGTCCCTTCATTCTCCAGATAAAAACATGCATTCTGTCACGTAACACGGAGTGGTATTTGCTAAGAGCACAAATTTATGTCAACTGTTAGGAGAGGCTTCCTTTGCGATATCCTTCCAAAGTCACACATCCATAATGTGCATAGAGAAAAATGCTTGCATGGATTCATATCCCTTTGATGCGTGAAGCTCGTTGCGGAGAACCGAGGACCTTTCCTAGACCCAACTCCGGAGTTAGAACTTGTTTAGGAATCTTGCACAATACGATCACAGTGCACAGGTGAATTTGAGTTCATGTTAGTTACTGAACCAAGTCAGGGGCAAGTCTAGCAACTGCACTGACTGACACAACAACTTCAAACCTGGATGTCTTTCCTCTTGGTTTTGGGTCCCTCTCTCTGCTAGGCCTCCTGCACCCCCATCTCCTTTTACTCCAAACTCAGAAAAGGAAAAGGGAAGCACGGCTCTGGATACAGATTTCTCTATCCAGCAAGATCTGCTTTATATCCTGTGCAGCTATAGGAAGCAACCGGTCTCTGAAATCCCAAAGAATTCCAGAATTTCAGCTCAGATTTCAGATTTTTGCTAATCAGAAAAAGATCCCAAAGGGATCTAGGCCATTTTGAACATAGAAAAAGATGGTTGGAAGGGACCGTGGAGGTCTTCTAGTCCAACCCCCTTCATCTAGACCTCATGCTATGGAAATAGTGGAATTCACTCGAGTGAAATGAAGAATAACTCATGGCTGTGGAGATAAACAGGTGATATTCACAGGGCAAATGGCATGAAGTGAAAAAATGAGGTGCAAAGTTTTGCTAGACCAAGAACCTGGATGAATGACCGACTTAGATTTTCCTTTCCCTCTATGTGATCTTCTAGTGAACGAGGCAAGAATCGCTTTTCATGCTTTCTGTTTCCAGCTACTTACCCCTTTTACATCTGCACCACCGATAAACATACTCTAAAACAGAAACAAAAGGATACCTTTAAAATCATGGTAGGGCAGAGTATCCTGTGAGTATCGTGTGTGCGTCAGGCCTGGGCCACTCTTTGTCCAAATCAAGAGTGGGTCCATGAGGGCCGCACAGCATATTAATGTCAGTGGGACGGTTTGAGCAGAGTAGATCAAGCCATTCCTGTTACATGTTTTGTGCCAGCCATGGCAGTTCCCCAAATAGGTCATCAGATGGAGCAAAGAGGCTTCTTTGCTCCCCTGCAGCAGCCCCATTGGCGAGAGAGTTTTATGGCTAGGGAGGGGCCGAGACCCCCCATAAATACCTCTGCCCAGGGGCTGCTTCTTTGTTCTAGCTCTGCTTCTCTTCCTATCTATCTTCTATCTTACAAGCATGGATGCTTCCATGCCATATAGCTCTTTTTATATAACCTGTCGATGAATAAAGCTTCATAATGACTGCATCTATGCATTCTGCCTATTTCACTTTGGAAGCACCTTAACGTTCCATCGATCTCTTGTGAAAGCTGCTTCACAAGTTGGTAGCAGAGAGGATGGTTAAAGGGAACGCTTCCAAAGCCTGCAGCTAATGCCTAGATTTGAAACTGAAATGGATGGCCGGAAATCGCAGATTGTGACCAGGAGTCTTCAATCAAGATTAACAGCTCTAGCCCCTGAAGCAAGCCCCGCTCCAGGTGAGAGCACAGATGGCCTCCTTCTGCACGCCACAGAGGGAAGCTTGGAAGTTTTACAGTCCACCCAAGACTGTCAAGATGCAGCAGAAGCGCTCCGGGCCCAACGCAAGCAACGCGTGGATCAAATGTCTACACCAGAATGCAAGGAACTGCTTCTAAAACTCCTTGAAGTACAGGAGACCCCACAAGCCTCTCCACGAAGGACATCAGTGCAGAAGGACTGTGGATGCCGGGTAAGCCCCCCCTCAGCCATCACGAGGCCCCTCAATATGGCGCCTGCCACCCTGAGTAACCCCGGGACCCCAGGGCTTTCGGCGCGAAATCCCCTGCCTAACTGTGACCTCCAGCTTCCTGGGGCAACAGGAAACAAGATGGCTCCGCCCAGGGAGACCGCATGGCCCGGCACCGGAAGCAAGATGGCAGCCCCCTGTGCGCCCACATTTTCTAACAAAGAAAGGCCTCAACTTAGTCTGGAGGCCCAGCAACCCCTGGCATACGGCCGTAGCAACATGCAAACTCCTGGGCTCTCTCCAGCAGAAACCCTCGTGACCTATGATGGCTATAGGACTGCCCATTACCCCCCAAGGCCCCCGACCCTCTCTCCGGGGCCCCCAGCCTTCCCTTCGCCCCCGCCCAGGCGCTCTCCTTACTTGGCCTTCGGGGGGGGTTGGCCCCCTCCTCCAGCATCGGCTTTAGCCATCCCCAAGGTCTTCAGGAACAGCGATGGGCTTCTCAAGGCAATGCAGGGCCGGGGGGGCTCCAGGAAGGATTTCCAGAGCATTTTAAAAACCAAGTGCCGGCCGGCAATCTTGGGCTCCGCCCACCCCCTGATCACATGTTTTCCGGACATGCCCAGTACGGGCTTTTTAACCCAGAAGGGGGGCCATCTGAAAATCAGAGAAATATACCACCAACGCCCACTAGAGGGGTACCTTTACCATTTTTTTCAATGCCAACCTCCCAAATGCTCCAAGAATGGGATAATACGTTTCTAATTGCATCCCCGTTGCCTCCAAACTTTGAAAAATTGAAAATTGGGGGTGAGAACTATCACAGTTGGAATAGAAATTTGCAGGTATGTCTATTAAAGGATGGGATTCTTGAAATGGCCCTGAACCCACCACCTTTCCCGTGGAGCTCACGAGAAGAGTGGCTTCATAGACAGACTTTTTCCACTCTGATGGAGTCCATCGATGATAATATGTTCCCTAGCATTCCAGATGGACTCACAGCTTGCGCAGCCTTGCACTTATTATACAATTTATTCAACAGCAAGAGCATGGGTTCTCTCACCAGACTCACAACTGAGTTTTACAACACAAGACTCAGGTTTGGGGCCAGCATGGCAGAACATCTTGGAAAATTAAAATCCCTCAGGGCGCAACTAATGTCCAAAAATTACCGAATACCTGAAGAGAACTTGGTCGCAGTTATTGTGGCTTCCCTGGACAAAAGTTGGAACAATTTTATTATTTCCCTGGAAGGGGGCAGGGATGGACCCATGCCTCTGTCCTACCTCGAGGGCAGACTCATTGACGAAGATAGCAGACGTAGACATACAGGAGAATACAACAGAGTCACCAGCCAGCCAGCCAACACACGACACCGCAACTCAGAGCGGGTTAATGCTCTACTCAAGTGTTTCACCTGTGGCTCTGAGGGGCACCTCAAGAAGGACTGCCCCCATTTTCAACAAGGCCCCAAGCGTGGTCCCAATCAAGGTAGGGGCAAGGGACAAGGTAGGGGCCGTGGCGGGGCCAAAAGTACTAACAATCTTGTGTCTACCTGTGCCCCCACCACAAGAGCTGATAGCTCCACTGACTTATGGTTGCTGGACTCTGGAGCTTCATCTCACATTACTAATGTGAGTCAAGGTTTTAAAAGGTTAAAGAAAATTAAATCATCTGTCAAGGTGGCCAACGGTGATAAAGCTTTGGTTATTGGGGAGGGCACGGTTTCTCTACCCGGGCTTGGAAAAATTGAAGGTGTCTTACACGCGCCCTCTATTGCCAACAACCTGTTGAGCATTATCAAGTTATGTGACGATGACGGGGTGGAAGTTTTATTTCGCAAAGGGGGAGGTCATGTCACCCGGGACCAGAGGGTCATTGGAAATATAGCCATCATAGATGATTTGCCATATTTCTCCCCCTTAGAAGGGGCCTCACAGACAACCCCAAGGCTGCTTAACGACCGCAAGGGTGAAGCGGTTGCATCCAAGCCCCCACAGCAAGGCAGTGTGGATAAGAAATCCCAACCTCAGCTGTCACCTGAAGCACCGCTCAAGGCAACCAAAGCCAAGAGGGTGTCAGTCGGGAAGCCACTCCACGATAAGTGTGCCCATATTTTGCACCGAAGATTAGGTCATGCAAGCTTCCCTGTGGTTAAAAAGATGGGAGAGTTTGCTGAGGGAGTCCAGCTCAAAGATTGTGAGGTATTCCTGGACTGTGCAATCTGTAAGAAGTCAAAGAGGAAAGCTGCGCCTATCCCAAAAACATCACTGCGGAAGACCCAATTCCCATATCAACTAGTTCATGTTGATTTGGTCGGGCCTTTCACACCATCTCTAGGGAAAAGTCAGTATTTTCTCACTGCAGTTGATGATTTTTCAAGGTACGGCCATGTGTATATCCTCACAGAAAAATCTGGAGCTTTTGATGCCATAAAATCACTCTACAACCTTGTAGAGACCCAGTATAAAACCAAGATTGCACAACTGCAGAGCGACCGCGGGGCTGAGTTCATGTCCCGAAAATTCCAGGACTGGGTAAAGCGTAAGGGCATCCGCCATTTTCTTACCGCGCCTTTCACCCCCGCTCAGAATGGTGTGGCAGAGAAAAGAAATGGAGTCCTACAAACTATGATGCGTAGTCTGATTGCAGACGCAGGGGTCGCAGAATCATACTGGGCAGAAGCGGTAAAATACGCCAATTATACCTTAAACCGCACTTGGAGCAGTGTTGTGAACCAGACCCCATATTTCCTAGTTCATGGTAGGAAACCAAATCTTGGACATTTACGTGTTTTTGGGTCCTATGCATGGGTTCACATCCCCAAGCAGCTGCGGAAGAAGGGGAGATCTGTCTCCCAGAGACTAAGGTTCTTGGGCTACGCTCCTGGCTCCAAGGCCTACCGTTTCCTGGGAGAAGGGGGCAGGATTGTGACTTCCCAATCTGCCTCCTTCGAAGAGGACTCCAATTGGGCCCAGATACACTCCAATGATCTGAGCCCATATATCAACCGTCCCAGCAAGGGCACACCGACTACAACATCACCTGAGACGTCCACATACCCTGCCACCGACGAAAGTGTGGAACAAGACGAAGATGTCATCCCACCTGGTTCAGATGGGGAGGATGAGCCGTCCAGTTCCCCAGCAACGCCTCAGAAACCCGCGGAAGAAAAAGGCGGTGAGTGGCAGAAGGTAAGGAGGTCAAAGCGGTCCAACAAAGGCATCCCGCCAAAGAGAATTGACATTGGGCACATCGCATCTGTTAACAGCGTTGTGGTCACCCCAAAATCCTTCTCTGACATCCAGGAGCTGCCCATCGAAGAACAGGAGAAATGGCAGCTCGCGATGGAGAAGGAAATGCAGAGCTTAAAACAACTCAAGGTCTTCACCCCCCTGCAACCTCCAAAGGAGAGGAAAGTCATTGGCACAAGGTGGGTTTACAAGGCAAAACCACTTGCCAATGGCCTCTACCTGTATAAGGCCCGTTTGGTAGCTCAGGGATTCGCCCAACGCTATATGGAAGACTATGGCGAGACATACTCTCCAACTGTCCGGGCAGAGAGCGTCAAGACCGCCCTCGTGACTGCAGCTGCTCTGGGGGAGGAAGTCTTCCAATTCGACATCCAGACGGCTTACCTCCACGCCAAATTGGACCGGCAGATCTACGTGAAGGCCCCTCCTGGCTACCAGCAAGAAGGGGAAAATACATGGTTACTTCACAAAGGGTTATATGGTCTCAAGCAGTCAGGGAAACTATGGTATGACTGCCTTAGAAAAAGTTTAGAACGAGTTGGCTTCACTGCATCCCGTGCAGATAAATGTGTTTTCACACGCAACTCAAAGGGTACCACAGAAAGGGTGTTAGTTTATGTGGATGACCTACTATATGTAGGACCTGACAAGGAAGGGTGTGATGAATTTGCCAAGGCCCTGGAAGAAAAGTTTACTTTGAAATCTTTGGGGCGGGTTGATAAGTACTTGGGTGTGCATATTTTGGCCACTAAGGGGGGGTTCGCTCTATCTCAAAAAGAAAAGATAGAGGAGTTATTGGCCAAATGCAAAATGGCAGAATCTAATCCTACGCACAGCCCAATGCAAAGCGACTTTTACAACCATACTCACAAGGACGGTCCTGAGTTCACAGATAATACGCTTTACAGATCTGTGATTGGCTCCTTGCTATACATCAGCAATTGGAGCAGGCCTGACATAGCTTTAGCTGTAAATCTATTGTCCAGGCATGTGGAACACCCAAAGGAATTCCACTGGACTGCTGTTAAGAGGGTACTTAGGTACCTCAGGGGCACGACCGATGCCCTCCTTGTGCTGGAACCAGAGAAGGGGGAGACGGCCCAGCTCTCTGCTTACTCAGACGCAGACTGGGCTGGCGACACCAAAAGTAGGCGGAGCACTTCTGGTATCCTCATATTGCTAAATGGCTGCCCAATACATTGGCATGTTAGGCAGCAAAAATTTGTTTCTTGCTCCACGGCCGAGGCTGAATATGCCAGCCTGTCAGACACGGCCAATGATTTGACTTGGTTCAATGAGCTGATAACGAGTATCTGGGCAGCTCCTCCTCTGCCCATCCAAATTCTAGAGGACAACACAGCTGCCATTGCAATCTCGGAGGCTTATGCAGTAGGCTCTAGATCTCGCCACATAGACATACGCTATAAAAATGTCAGACAGCTTGTCAAAGAGGGTTTTATACGTGTAGAGCACTGTAACACAGTTGACCAGATAGCTGATCTGTTCACCAAACCTCTTCCCATTGACCGGCACAACCTTCTGTGTAAGCGTTTGTGTTTGGCCTTCTGAATGTTTTTATACATGTCTATGACACCTGCTTGCCCCTCACACACATTCACTGGTCCCTGTCATTGGCTGGCAAGAAGGGGAATTGTTACATGTTTTGTGCCAGCCATGGCAGTTCCCCAAATAGGTCATCAGATGGAGCAAAGAGGCTTCTTTGCTCCCCTGCAGCAGCCCCATTGGCGAGAGAGTTTTATGGCTAGGGAGGGGCCGAGACCCCCCATAAATACCTCTGCCCAGGGGCTGCTTCTTTGTTCTAGCTCTGCTTCTCTTCCTATCTATCTTCTATCTTACAAGCATGGATGCTTCCATGCCATATAGCTCTTTTTATATAACCTGTCGATGAATAAAGCTTCATAATGACTGCATCTATGCATTCTGCCTATTTCACTTTGGAAGCACCTTAACGTTCCATCGATCTCTTGTGAAAGCTGCTTCACAATTCCAACCAAAAGGAATAAGCAACGTCAACAAACACACAAAGCACTTAACAACTGCAGTGATCCAAGGAAATGGCTACTTTCCAATAATCCAAACACACATGACTTCTCTCCCCATGCTGTCATTGCCACCTTCAACATTAGATATCCATATCATATGCTCATAGGGATAATTACATTCGTATTTCGTTCCTCAGCTGGAAAGATGCCTTTCTTATCACAACACAGACTGATTGGGATCAAAGAGACAAATATTAACCAAGTGTTTTTTGAGGATTACATTTTGTTTTCATGAGCAAAGGGTCTGGAGCGCTTGTTCTCTCGAAAAACAAGCAATTCTTGCAGAGAACTGGGTGTTTTTTTTTTTAAAAAAAATGTCTTAATTAAATGTTTTTAAAAAGTGATATGGCCACCCAGAGAACTCTGGGTGGGTCACAGCACTGGTACAAAACCAAAAGACCGCAAAAAAACAAACAAAGCAAGAAAAAGCGAGAGCCATCACCATTCTCCAATCCAGACCTCACTGATCCAGCTTCTTGGATGAAAAGTGAAACGTCTTCAGAAGAAATACAAGAAAGTCCAGTTGCTTCCTGAGAAAAAGCGCCTTTGGGACAGACCCCCCCCCACCATCTTTGGGCTCCAGCCTCACCTTGTCCCAGTGCTCAGTGGAAGAGCAAGTTCTTCACAGCCTTCCAGAAGGTTAAACAAGTGGAATCCAGGAGACCTGTTGGATCCCAGGGCAAGGGTTATATAGAAATGGAGTTCTGGGTCCCATTATATCAGTGTTTCTCAAACCTGGCAACTTTAAGAAGTGTGGTCTTCAACACCCAGAATTCCATCACCAGCGTACAAGCCGGGGAATTCTGGGAATTGAAGTTCGCTCATGTGAAAAACACTGCTTTATATGGCAACGTTTTTTGGGAAGGAACTTTAAAGCCGACCTACTTTATCCAGTGGAATGGGCAGATCCCTTCAGAAAAAGTATAAATATTTTTGGAGTCTCCTGACCTGTTCTTTAAGCCTTTCTTCTAAGACCTGTGAAGCTATAACCCCTTAAATTCTGATAATAGTCATCCTGATGCTCTCCTTTACATATTCCCAAGAGTTTTAATTGACTGCTGGAATTGCTCCTAAAATGCCTATAAATCCTTGGGCAAGGGGGGGATTTAGTCACAGGGGGGCCATTGTCAAAAGAGAGGCGAAATAGGAAACAGAAGAAACGAGGCAATTGCGTATCTACTTACTATCAGTTTAGACAATCCTTTGCCACCATTAACTTTCTTGATAATCGTTATTATCTTTTTTCCAAATGACTATAAGGAAGAAGGAAAAAAACATTATGGATTCCTTTATAAGTTGTGTCAGTGCATGATATGCGTGGCTTTGGCATGGACAACTGAGGCCCGTTGAAATAAAGCGGTGAGGCCTTGAGGGTTAACGGAGGATATTGAACGTGAATGGTCTCACAGCACCAGAGGAGGAACGTAATTCTACCTCAACCCCTTTGAGGTAGGCAAAGTCAAGGAAAGCTATGGCAGGGATTCGTGGAAAACCACTATCGTGTTGTTAGTTTTCATTAGCCGAATCTTGAAAGCCTTTCCAAAACTTTACTATTCCTTTTCAAGGAGAGCAAAGTCAAGCTGTGTTTCCAAAAATTCTGATAACATTAATCCTGGGAAGGGAAACGAGGAAAGACATCTTGCTAGCAAAATTGTATCTGACAGAAAGACCATTTGAGCCAAGAATTTGCCATTTTGCAGAGAGAAAAATCACAAACAGGGAAAAGTAATTTTGGAGAAACCCTAACCCTCATCCCAAAAGTGTCCCTTGATGCATAATACAAGTTTCTCCCTTTGCTACTCAATACCCAGAGGAACCATCATTCCAATTTGGGAATCGTTTTTTTTTAAAAGGATGTAGTGCTATTTGAAGCTGCTTTAAAAAGGAGAGTTGAAACAGGTGAAATATTTTGGCCCTGCCTGCTCAGCGACTGCTCTGGGGTCTCTGAAGATGCTTTCTTAGCGGCATGGAATAACAAAAAGAGTGTTTTATTGCATGCAAGATGAATATCACTCAAAGAAAGCACAGAATATGAACAAAATCTACTTACCGTTGAATTAGAAGCATTACCTTGACCTTTATTCATATTCTATAAGGGAAACAAAAGATAAACACTTTTATTTTGAAAAGATATCACACGTGATTTCTCCAACTACGCTATCGCTACAATCTTTGATATCATATTTCTAAAATGCTTTATTCCACAGATGAAATACACACATTTCTTTTTCTTTTAAATTGAAAAGTTTTACAGTACATTTTAAACATAAATTGACCTCACCTAAAACCCACCCTTCCCTCCCCCTCCCCCCCAACTTCCCCCCACCTCCCCACTGTTACGACAGTGACGATTCACGCCTGTGATGGGTGGGCATATGTCAAGAATGACCTATAGCGGCTGCAAGTCCCTAAACCTGGAAAGTTTTAATCTTGGTTAGATTTTTTGTGTGATTTACTACATTATGGAAATGCCAACTATTTGATCACTCTAGGATTCAATATATCGTGCAGACTCCAGAAAAGCAATCATATTTGTAGCTAGGATGAAGAGGCTTGGGTGAAAGTTGTACAATATTAAAAGTGTGGATTAAGGAACCCAGGGAAAGATTTAGGCTTCATTATAATTTTTTTGGGATCCTTTGAAGAAAAATCCCTCTTTCTGGCTTCCACAACCTTTCCTGGTAAAAGACAGCCTGGAAAAAGAGGTGAGGAAAAGCAAAAGTGCATTTGGACCACACAGAAGACTCGCACCAAAAAGGGACAGAAATTTCAGGGAGAAAAAAAAATTCCCGACACAATCGTCCACGTGGCCTGGCTTGCCCCTATTTCACACAGGCATCCCCGGTGTTGTGTATGCTGGGGACTGTCAATCACAGCAAGCCACTAGGACCAACAGGTGGCGCCAGTCAAGGCTCGGATTGGCTGGCCAGCATGCGGCGGGAATTCCAGATGTGGGGATTGGTTTTGGGAATGTACCTGGCTAGGTATTTAATAATAATAATAATAATAATAATAATAATAATAATAATAATAATAATAATAATAATAATTTTATTTATATTTAAGGGGGCTCGGGAGGCTCCATCGTCCCTATTTTCCTGCCTACCCGCAATAAAGACTGTTGCTGTGAATCCTGTCTGTTACTTCTATGTGGTCCTGATAATATACAACACCCAGGGCTGCGAACGGCTCCCTGCCTTGGCTACTCATTCCCAGGGGAAACATCACCCCAATTTGGCAGTGGGAGGTGTTTGTTTTTTTTAAGGGACAAATTATTTCAGAAAGGAAAAAGGTGAAACGTGTTGGCCCTGCCTGCTCTGTTCCTGCTCTGGGGACTCTGGAGGTGCTTGCTGGGAGGGACAGAATCACGAAAAGTGGGGGGGGGGCTTCCCTGCATGCAAAAAGAATATCCCTCAGCACAAAGGCAGAAGATGCAGAAAGAGCTGCTCACCATCAATTTTCCGATTTCTCTTGCATCCAAAGCATTCTAGAAAGGAAAGCAGCGCATCAAATTATATTCTGACGAGAAAACACCCAGGACTTTTCTATCCGTCTCTACTATCTTAGATTTCATTGAGGTGAATTGGTGTTTTCCTTCGTGTAGGAAACGTACATTTTGTATCACAACGGGGAGTGCTTAGTCCAAAAATTAAAAAAAAAGGAATTAACAGTGTTCTGAAGCTTCTTTTACCTCTTCTTTCCTTTTCTTCGATGTTCTTTCACATTCGTGGAAGTTTAATATACATTGAGAAACCTGAGGAATAATGGTTACATCCTGTTCACCAGCATACAAGATGTTTGCTTAGAAAAGAGGAGCTTTAACAGACATGGGACTTGAGAGACAACACTCTTTTGAGAACATTGTTCTATATATCCACATTTCATGCCTGAAAGATTCATATTATCTATCTATACCTACATATGTAAGCCATCCTTATGATAGAATTTTGTTTTTTTTTAATTCTGCTTCACGTAGCCCACCCCCCTTCTACCTCCTCTGCCTCTTCCTCCTCCAATAAAGTTCAAATATTATTAAATATGAAGATGTGTATCTCCATCTGTATGTGCTCTTCTTGATTTTCAGGGTGGTCCTCTGACGGAAACGGGCTACTGAAATCCCACAACAGCATCTCATTTCCTCTTCCGGATACTACATGAAAGTCAGCTCAGATTCAGAGCATTTTCTGGTCAGAAAAAGGTTCAAAACATAATTAGGCCATCTTGACTCCTAAAGCCCTTATTTCCCCACTCAACCCGTCCCCAATTTGAGGACTGTCAGAGGTGGGCATTAAATTTAAAAAAGAACGAAATGAATGTCATAGCTTTCATCCTAAAGAAAGATGACTAAATGTATAACTGGGGTACATCTCAGGGCTTTGTCTATAAGTACTAAATTTGGACGGGGGTGGGGTTGAATCCAAAAAGGGCTGTTTGATTGCATGCAAGGAAGATATTTCCCATGGAAAAGGGAGAAGATGGTGAAAGAGCTACTTACGATGATTTCCAACATATGTTCCTCACCAACGGTATTCTGCAATGGAAACAAAAGGTATCAGCTCTAATCTCACAAGAGACCATCTAGGGTTAGGGTTAGGTCACTGTGAACTCATAGAGCAAAATGGACATTGCCAACAAACTCGGAGAGCTTGGGTATGGTTAGGAGGGCACTGACCTGTCTAGCCTGCCCTATGTATATTTCCTGGTAAAACACATGGGAAAATCCCATTGGTGGAAAATTCCACTTAGAGTTATAGGGTTAGGTCACCGTGAACTCATAGAGCAAAATGGACATCTCCAACAAACTCGGAATGCTTGGGTATGGTTAGGAGGACTGTCTTCTCCAGCCCTGCTATCTCTGCCATTTCATATGCCATAAGAATTTATTTCTTTATGTCAAAACTACTTACCACCAATTCAGCCACAGGACCATGTCTGAAGAGTGTCTTCTACAAAGGAAATGAAGGGGGTCAGTTCTGTTCTTATAATGGACCTAACCCTAACTCTACCATCACAGATATTCTCAATCCCATACATCAGTTTCATTTATATATTTCATTCTCCAGGTAGGAACTTTGCCTTTCCAGTTACAAATGGATTGATAAAGCCTAAAAGACACGTGAATTAATAGCATTCTGAGACTTGTTATTATGAACAAATAGTTTTTGTGATATTTTTTTAAAAGACACATTATTGTGCAGCTCTTCTAACGGTTTCCCGGCATCCTTGTTTAAGCTTTTCTGCAAAGCCTCAGGGAAGCCCGACTCTTTCAAATTCTGACAACAATCAAAACGCTGCCCTCTTTACAATGTTCCCAAGAGCTTATAGCTTCCTGAAGGAATTTTTCCTGAAACGTCTGGAGATCCTTTGAGGTGAGTGAGGCTCAGGAGGCCTGCTGGGACCACATCTAAGAAGGATAACATAGGAGAGGTAGAAGAAATGAGAGAACTTAAGTCTGTATGTACTTACTATCCATTTATATATCAGTTTATCACCATGTGGTATTTCCTTAAGAACAGTTAACATCTTGTGCCTCAGATCCTACGATGAAGGAAAAAAACCATTAACCTCTTCTGTGGATTCCTTCATAACCACGTTGTTCCAGCGCGTGGTATCTGTAGGCCTCACCTGGGCCACTGCAGTCCACTAAAATAAACTGGTGAGTCCTTCAAGGCCACGGAGGATATTGACGTGAAAGGTCTCACATCACCAGAGAAGGTACGTAAAGCCACATCACACTTTGAGGTAGGCAAGGTCAGGGAAAACCATGGCAGGAATGCTACTACATTGTTTGTCAGGTTTAGGAGCAGATTCTGCTACTAAAGCCCATCCAGAGCCTTCGTTACTCCTTTGTAAGGACAATAAAGTCAAGCTGGAGCTAACCTGACTCTCTTTCTCACCCATTCTACTTACCCAGAGCTGAATGACCATTTTCCTCCCCTTTCTCAAGGCCAGAGCTCAATTTCCCTAGAAGCCATAACCCAACCTGCATACCGAAACCCTCTTTTTACCACTCGGAGTCTTCAATTTGAGTGTAATTTGGCCAGCGTAGTTGAGCTGAAACCGTCTGGCATTTTGTGGTCCTTAATGAGCTACATCATTACACAAGGAAGGGCCACAAACCAGAATGGCTGGAATTGGTTTTGCTAAGTGGCCTGATCGTGTGACCACACACTTTAAGGATTGTGTGTTGCTTAGCAACAAAATTCCTGGTCCCAATTCCTGTCGTAATCTGACTAACTGTACTTTAAGTAATTGTACTATAAACGACGACAATAATGAGTCATCCCGTCAACGCTTCCTCGTTTTAGCGCACCTTGCTTTACCGCAGTGCAGGCGGTGTGTGCATTGTGTGTGCTTTATCAAAATTTCAGCCTGCCTTCTCTCCCGAAGCTCTGGGGACGGTGGCAACAGGGACTTCATTACGTGCAAAGAGAATATTTCACAAGGGAGGAAGAGAAAATGGACAAAGAGGAGCTTACCAGGAAATCGTCCATTTTACACTCACTTTCTATACAATCCTGCGAAGAAAACAAAAGGTATTTTTTCTATTCAGACACGACATCACAGATGACCTCTCTAACCCAGATTCTGCTTCATAAGATGGACAACTGTATAAATCTTTGAACTAAAGAAATACCGTGCCATTGCTACTGTCTTTGATTCCATCTACATGAGATGCTTTATTCTGCTGATGAGATACAAGCATTTCTTATCAGAACAGATTCCGATAGGGTGACAAAGGCACAAGGATGAATTGTGTTCACACATTCACACAACCAAACTCTGCCCAGAGAATCCAGTGGAATAATGTTTGTATTGAATTGCCGTCTCAAAAGTTAAGATGCTTCCTGACAAAAGAGGTCCGTTAACAGACGGGGTGTTTGGTGTTCAAGCTGTCCTCTACTTATGACTGGTTGCTTTGTCACTGTATGAAGTTATGAGCGACCTCCCCGAGGGTATTTACAACAGTTCCAAAGTTCCAACAACTCTCCCCTGCTGTCACATCCCTACATGTAAGGTGCATGGCAATTGGGCCACACATATGGCTTTTGTAGCCTTGCATGGTTACATGATTGCATTTTATGACAGTTTTGCTGAAAATTGCCTTCTGAATTTCAGTAAAACTGGACCAGTCTTTAATGACTGCAGTTTTTCTTAACCACCACTAAACTTGGGTCAGTCGTGTGGGCGACCTGATTTATAAGTGCCGCGACTTACTCCAGTGATTGGCAGCCTTCCCTGAAGTCATAAGTCAAGGTCTACCTGTGTATGATCCCACAACAAGGAAATAACATAGCAACTGGATTAGCATAACTTCCTGAACTCGAATAATTTTAATTTTGGTTAATTATTTTTTTTTGGGGGGGGGGAGGTTTACTGAATTGTGAAAATTCAGACTATTTCATCACCTTAGTATTTACTTTATTATGCAAATTCCAGAAATGTAGCCAAGATAAGAGGGGCTGCATGACATCTGTACACTAAAAGTGTGGACTAAGTAACCCAGAGAAACATTTAGGCTTCATTATAACTTTTTGGATCATTGGATCCAAACTGCATTTGGACCACACAGATCAGTCACGCCAAAAAGGGACAGAAATTTCAAGGAGAGAAAGAAATTGTCCAGGGCACTCTTCCCCAGTGCAAAACTTTCTTGGGGACAGTTCTGAATAGGCCTTGTATACACATACAACCAAATGAAGCAGGTTTGGGTTTGGGGTCAGTGTCGTTATAACACAGGGATGCTTCGTTACAGCAGGAAGTCTGTTGCTCAAAGCAAAGGCAGAAGTTGAAGAGAGAACTACTTACCATTAATTTTTGAAGATCAGATTCATTCAAATCATTCTATAAAGGAAAGAAGCACGTTAAATTCTATTCTAACAGAAGAAACTCAGAGTCTCTCTCTATCCCTGCCATCACTACGATCTTAGCTATCATTTACACAAATTGCGGCTTTCCTTCTGTGGGACTCATAGGATGGACTTTATAATATTTGCAATATGAGTTTTGCAGAACTCTTGCACTGGCCAACTAACACGGGTCTTGTATTTTAAATTTGCTTTATTTAAAGGTGTTGCTAATAATTTGCCATAAGCCTTCAAAATGAATGTAAAAAACCTTCCCTTTTAGAAAGTAGGACTGGTCGAAGTACTAATACATGCAAGATAAACCATTTTAGCAAAGTAACAAAGCAAGTATTCAAGCCCAAAGCAAATCTATCTTATCCATACCCATTTGAGGTTTTTCCCTTGCAAATGTTTCTTTTATTTTCATGTTTTAATTCTAATAGCGTAACTGGATAAGCTGGTTGTTTTGAAACCCATCAATTTTTACTTTGAAATTTCTTTCTTGTGCTAACTATAAAAATAAATGCAAGCCATTTTTCCAGGTTCTCTTTCTACTTTCATGGAAAGACTCCTTATTTATCATAGTAGCCTTAATAAATTGCCTTTAAACGATCTTATGACTGAGTTGCTTACTGGGGACAGCGTGCCAAGGCACAATTCTAAGGTCAGATTTACCCATCGCCTCCAATTAGGAAATGCACATTTCTTGTAACAACAGGGAGTGGTAAGAACAAATTTGAATTAATACTGTTCAGAGGCTTTTTTTTCTTTCTCTTTCCTTTCTCTTTCTTCTTTCACATTCATGGAAGTGTATTATGGATTGAGAAACGGAGGAGTAAGTAATGTTTGCCCTTTTATTCACCAGCATATAAGATGATTGCTTAGAAAAGAGGAGTTTTAACAGACATGGCAGCTGGGGAACAACACTCTTTTGAGAATATGCCTCATCGCATACATATTTTGTACCCGAATCTAGATTCACATTAGTTATACACCTTTATAGGTAAGACATCCTTATGACAGAATGTTGTTCTTTATTCCACTTCACGTAGCTCTCCTCTCTTCCTACCTCTATGCCTCTTCTTCCTCCAAGTATGTTTAAAGATGAAATATATATATATTAAATATGCACATTTGTGTGTCCTATTGGTGTTCTTCTTGATTTTCAGTGTAGCCCTGTAAGGAAAGGGGGCTACTGATACACCACAATAGCACCTCATTTCCTCTTCCGATTGCTACAATAATGTCAGTTCAGATTCAGAGCACTTTCTGGTCAGAAAAAGTTCTGAAAAAGATTTTAAGCCATCCCGAGTCTTAAAACCCTGATTTAAGAACTCAGAAGACCTCCGCCTGCTCCCTCAAGCTTTGGAGATGGATGGAAGTGTGCAATATTTTTTTTAAGAATGAGTATCAAAGCTTTAATCATAAAACAAATCATAAAAAACAACTATCCTCGTAAATGTATAACCTGGGAACAATATACTGCTAGATTTTGAGGTGGGGTGGTGGTATGGAATCCCCAAAGGACCGCTTGATCACATGCAAGGAAGATATTTCACGAGGAAAGGGGGAAAGATGGTCAAAGAGCTACTTACAATTACTTGATCTCGACCCTCCTCACCAAGTGCATTCTAGAATGAAAAGAAAGGGTATCAACTCTATTCTCACATGACAACATATGGCTCTCCAACAAAGCCATCTCTGCCACATCATATATGACAACAATGGAGTCCTTCCTTCTTCAGATAGGAAAGGACTGGTCCTTTAATAGACTGATTCCTTCTGATTCCCCTTTGGAGTATGATGTGGAGTGCTGGCAGGGGTGGATTTCTGGAAAGTAGCATCTTCATTAGATCCTAGCCTTGCCGTATTACTTACTTGTTGTTGCCTATTTCTAGCGGTTGGCATGGCTTTGCCTCCTTGGGCCATGCCATGTTATTCCCATCTTCTATTCTCTTATGGGTGGCGCAGTGCTTAGAATGCAGTATTGCACGCTAACTCTGCCCACAGCCTGGAGTTCAATCCTGATGGGGTTCGAGATTGACTCAGCCTTGGTTGGTGAAATGAGGACCCAGATTGTTGGGGGCAATAGGCTGACATTGTAACCTCCCAGAGAATGGACTGATATTACCCAGGGGAAGAGGACAAGATGAATGAAGAACTACTTACCATAACTTTTTTAATCATTTTACTGCCGCTTTCCTACAAGGGAAATGAAGGATATCAGTCTGATCCTCACATGATAACATATATGTCTTCTCCAACTGTTCCACCTCTGGATAGCAGACATATGAATGGCTGCATTCTCCACATAGGAAACACATATTTCTTACTGCAAGAGGGAGTGGCAGGGCCCAAACACTCAAACATGAATTAATAGTGTTCTGAGACCATTTTTATCTTTTCTCTCTCTTATCAATATTCTTCCACATTCACACAAGCACAATGCGCATAGAGAAACTTAAGGATTCAGGACACCCATGAACTCTCCCCATGCTATCACTGCCAACTTAGATGTCATGTACAATTCATGAATTGCTGCTTCTTTCCAGTTTGGAAATACATACGTCTTATCACAACAGGCCCCAAAACAAATCTGAATTAACGGTGTTCTGAAACTTCGTTTATTTTTCACTTCTTTTTTTATTTCATTTATTCGGCTTCTGTACTATTTTTCTCCTTTTTTCTTTTCACTTTCATTGTATTGTAAAATTCTAATGCACACACATACATAAACATATATATGATATAAGATATAATAAAATGTACAATCGTGTGAAAAAGTAAGTATACCCTCTTTGAATTCTGTGGTTTAAATACATCAGGACACAGTAAAAAACCATCTGGTCCTTAGCAGTTCTTAAAAGTAGGTAAAAACAACTTCAGATGAACAACAACACATCGTAAGGGATAAGTCACTTTTTTCAGCACTGTTGTAACTTCAAACCATGGTTAGACACATGATCATAAATTTAAGTATTACTTGTATGCATATGTCAAACGGTTATCAAGAGACAGATGGATAGAATATCCCCCTTCTTCTCAAAGAATTAGAAATTCTTCTTTTCTGTGCAAGATCAGTATATTATTGGCCGAATAATGAAAAATTAAGATAACTTTCCTTCATTAAACTCTCCTTCACTTTCTTTCTTCAAAAAATAGGTCAAACCAATTAAATTTGTATCAGGAGCATTGGGGGAAATGAATCCGGCACTTACTGAGATATTGCTTCATCTTTTTCCAATCAGAGTCCACTGAAGGATAAAAACCATAAAAAGGCATCTAGCCTCCCCCAATACTGCCGCCCTCCTTCCAAGCATTGCCTCAAAAGTTTTAGGGATGTTGCCTAGTAAATATATAAAGATTTTTTGAGTATCCAAATAAGCCTTGACACAATATGTGAATTAAATGTCAAACATTAAGCTTCCTTAGATGTTTTCAGGTAATATAACCACATTTAATATGCAGTTTAGGCACCAATGAAGCTGTGAATTTTGCTCCGTCCCTTATTTTTATTCATCTCAAACTCTTCCCATACCTTGCACAGCTACTGCCATCTTTCCGACCAAAGAAAATTTCAGCTTTTTATATTGATCCAATTCAGTAGGCCCAACGAGAGGTTCTCTCTGATTCTTATGCTAATGTGAACCCTGAAAAATCCAGTGCAGAGAACCAGGATGCCAACCTGAATTCAGAACCACGGATAGAGTTGAATTCCCAATCATTAAAAAACTTAAGTACTCAATTTTTTCCCAATCCCTTCATGAAGAAATGTGTTAAATAAAGAATGGGGACAACAAACTCAAAAAGATGCATACTCATTTCACCAGCAGGCATCCCAGCTGAAAAGCTGTTGCAACCTACAAAATTTAGCCTTACCTGCTGTGCGGACAGTGTAAAAGTCAAAGCAAAGATGAAAAGGAGACACATCTCCTTTGTTGCTCTTCAGCTCTTCTGTCCTTGATGTTCTTCCAAGTGAGTTTATTCAGCTCCACTGGCACATTTTAACACCTTAATCCTTAGGCCTCATTGCCCAAACCCAATGCCTCTATTGTTACTTTGTTCACAAGGAAATGTTAAGCTTCCATTGCATCATGCACAATTCCATCATCCATGCCCAAATGGAAGCTACGAAGCAGAGCTTGTCTCTCTGCTGTCTGTGAAGTTATAGCTTCATACAGGTAACACATCTTTCTGTAATTCTTCCGTTTCACCTCATTCTGTTCCCCATGGAGAGTAAGTCTAGGCTCCCCTTGAGGAATATTTCTTCCAAAAGGAAAGGAATTTCACAGATTTGTGCTCAGTTTCTTGTGCCAGCTCCCTGATATTTTGATTCATCAACCTTCTCCAAATGGCTTTATGTAAGCATGGTGCTCTTCCCATCATATAATTCCTTATCAGGGCTTCGCTCCCTTTTGCAAACAAGAAGTTAATCCCTTCTGAAACAGTTCCAAAAGTAGCAAAAGACCTTTTGATGGAAAACCGTGTGTTGGCTTAATTGATTGGCTTCATGAAATACAAGGACGCAACATAAAAGAGTATCTAATCCTGAGAACCCCATAAAGATAAGAATGGGTGGCCTCACGAGTCCTATGATGTGATTATTATATGTGTGTGGCAATCTGAGCCAACAGAGCATAAACAGTTCCCAAAATGACACTAAACCGGAATCTGAGCACTTCTTTAAAATGGACTCCTTTGGAGCTGACAAGATGTAGTCATGGAACTTAACCTGCTTCCTTTTGTACCATCTCTTTCTGACACCAGCAAATGCAAATCCACCAAGGCCCAAAGCACCCACATCATTGTTATCAGGAACACCAAACCCACCCACCCCCTTAATCCCAGATTCCATACCGCAATGTAATTTAGAAGAAGAAACTAGACAGCCATTTGTCCAGAATGGCATAGGACACAGGCCTGCAACCCGCAGCTCCGGAGCCGCATGCGGCTCTTTCAGCCGACTCCTGTGGCTCCCAGTCCTCTGCCATGTGCAGTCCAAAAAACAAAAAAGTGGGACTAAAAAAGTTCAACCAATCAATTCAAATATGCAGGGTAGGTGCATATCTCGCCTTGGCTCCACTCTTCAGTCAAACCCTGTTCTGCGCATGCGCGCATGTACGTGCATGTGCACACATTTTTGTGGCTCCCAGTTTTTCCTTTTGTGAGGGAACCGGTTCCGAGTGGCTCTTTCACTGTTTCAGGTTGCTGACCCCTAGCATAGGATCTCCTGCCATGGGCAGGGGGGGTGGACTAGAAGACCTCCAAGCTCCCTCCCAACCCTATTATTCTATGTTCAATGTTCCAAGTGCCTCAAAGCAAGCAAGCATTGTGTTCCCTCACAATTGGTACTTAGGTGGCTTATAGATACTGTAGCTTCTGTGACCCAGGAGATCCCAGGTCAGTGTTTGCAGAAGTATAAAGTTACAGCAAAGATATCTGGCAAAGCAGAGTCAACAGAGAAGCTGGCAGTACAAATGCAAATTGTGGTCCTGTGATGCTTCGCTTAATGACTGTGTCCCTTAGCAATGGAGTTGCCAGTCCCAACAGTAGTCATTAAGTGAGAAGAAGCTGTAAACTTAAGCTTCAGCTTAAGATGCAAGAGCAAACCCAGCTTAATGGTTTTCCTAAACCCAACAGGGTTGGCAGAATAAATATGTGCTTACTTTGGGCGTTGCAGATTATGTGAACAGAGCCATTTTAGTTAACCTGGTTATAATTGTTTAGCATGTTATAGAAACCTGATAATACGTATACAAATCCATCCGTTCTCTTTTGCCTCTCAGGCTCCATGCAGATTCTGTAGATTCCCCCCAGGAATTTGAAGCCATATTTTCAAGCCTCAGACCATAATGGTGTTTGAACTGCTGAGCCTTTGTAAGAATAAACACTCTTTTTCGTTCTCAATAGGACTAGAAACACTGTACACCATCAGCCACCATGATTTCTCTCTCCCACACCACATGTCATACCATTGGGCTGCCCTGTGGGGCTTGGACGTGGATTCTGGAAGGCCTCATTCTGCAGTAAAGCAAAGAGTAACTCAGCACCAATCCCTTTAATTGGATTGGGTTCACAGCACACATTTAATAGGCCACCAGATTCCGACATTTGGGGGAATGAATGGTAAATTTACCACATGGGTTGAGTTCACACTAAGCCCCACCCCCCACCCCCAAGCTATCCAAGGTTAAAACAAGCTGTGTGAATGGAGAGACCTGGTCTTTAACTGATCCAGTTATGGGCATCCTAGGCTTTAGAAAAGTAGGGAATTGTTTTCCCCTTTGAAAGATTTCCAAGCACCCAGAAATTTGTGGATTATACAAAGCCATAAAATGGATCAGGATCCAGTAAGGGGTTGGGATATCTGGAAGTTGAAATCCACACCTCTTAAATTTGTCAAGTTTGAGAAAAGTTATTTTCACACATCCGGAAGGCACCAACTTAAAAAAATGCTTTGTATCATCTAGAGATCAAATTCAGAAGGCAGAAAAGTAAGCCTGTTGGGTTGCTTGATCAAGAAGCTTTATTGAAAATGCTGCTTAATATTCTCAATTGTTCTCAAGTCTCAGATTGATTGATTGATTGATTTACTGGAACTTGTAGACCACTCAAATTCAGCAGGATTCGAAGCTACAGGCAGACTGAGAGAGAGAGACAGGGGAGTCTGCACCACTACTAATCTCTTTCTCCCCGCCCCCATTGCTTAATACTTGATGTAGGAAAGGGTCACATCTCCTTGGATATTGATAGTGCGGATGTGTCCAATAGCGGCATAACGATGAGCAAAGTTGAACAGGTGACGGCCATTGGCATAAACCTTGAACTTGTGACTGTCACAGCAGATTGAGATCTGGGAAGAGGGGAAGGATATTAGTCTGGCAAATCAGCACATCTGGATCACCTTGGATCCTGCAGGCGGAGGGGGGGGTCTGCCGTCCACACCATCCACAGCTTGCCCCAGAATCAAACCGCGTGGCCAATTCATAAAGGGTGGTGTTTCAGGGGGGAGGATTGCAACTGCCACACTGTTTTCTCCTCCTCCCAAAAAAAACCCCAAGGGCAAGGCCAATTTTCCAGGGGAGAGCTAAAAAGATGGTTCTCCATGGCCTTCTGATGAGGCAATTCCACTCTTCTCTTCCACTAGAGGTTCAGATTTCAACTCCTGAAAGCTGTGCTATCTGGGAATTATGGGGAATGGAGTCTTACCCTTCTGGAAGGCACTTGCTGGGTCTTCTCTCCCCTCCCCTCCCCTCCCCGCTGCCTGCCTGCTTGTCTTCTTGTCGGCCAACCAAAACAAGGGGCAAGAACATCGGTTGAATATCTGTGGCTGCCATATTGACTTTTGTGATCTCCTCCATGCTGGAATGGCCCAACTCACCTCAAAGTATTGCCTGAATTGGAAAGGGTTAAAGGGCAGATCACTTTCCTCAGCTCCCCACCCGCCATTCAGACAAGCGTTGCGCACCACACATCTCCATGGTGTCATGCGTGGATTAATGTGCAGAGCGATATCCTGGCCAGCCATTAAATCGATTGCAAGCCTTAGAAAGAGAGAGAAAAAAGCAGGCACTAAAGACTAGACCAGGGGTAGGCAACCTCGGCTCTTTTATGACTCGTGGACTTCAACTCCCAGAATTCCTGAGCCAGCCATGCTGGCTCAGGAATTCTGGGAGTTGAAGTCCACGAGTCATAAAAGAGCCGAGGTTGCCGACCCCTGGACTAGACCTTTTAATAAATGAAAAGAAATCTGATTCCCCTCTGCCCCTTAATCCGGCAGCAGTCTGACAGATCCTCCATGGGTGAAAGTTAAAAGAAAAGAAAAAAACGGCTCTTGCTCCTCTTTGTAAATATTATTTATCGGTAGACTATTGCTGAATGTTTACGTTCTAGTTATCGTTTTAGGTATTTATTCATGACTTTTATGTTCTGCCACAATCAAACCAACTCTTAGTGAGCGGCAGTGCTTTTTTTGTAAAAGAAAAAGGTGCCGGAACTCACACACGTCATACAACCCGCCTTGCCTACCCTACAAGGTTCCATCCAAAAAAGGTGCCGGAACTCCGTTCTGAGCGTTCTATGAGAAAAAAAGCCCTGGTGAGCGGTATATGAGACAAACTGATATAAAAAAATGCATATTCAGCAGCAGTCCAGTAATGATTAGCCTTCTTCCGATGAAGAAGACCTGGTCCTGCTCAATGGACGGTTCAGGTCCTAATCATTCTTTACAGCCGCCTCCTTAGCCGGAGTTCTCTAAACAATTTGTCAATCCTTTCATGGCCCTTCAGATGTCCCCCTTTGGGGGAACTCTCCCCTTAGCTAACAGCCCTTGCTTCTTCTTCTGGCAGTGAGTTCCACAGCCTACATGTGGAATTTGCTTCCATTCCCCTTCACCTCCTGCAGACGTGCAGAGGAGATGAGACAGTCAGAGAAAAGAGATCAACTGGGGTTTTGCTGTGCCAAACCCCAAACTGGAGCCGTGCAAAAAAAAGAGACCCCCAAACCTGCTAGCGTTCTTTGGAATAAAGCCTCGTATTGTGATGGTCCTCTTGGATCCCAGACCTCCAGGAATGTCGCCCGTGTAGGGCACCGGCTGAAATAGGCAAGAACCCAGGTTACACTTCACGCCCCCCCCCCCTCCCCGACCGTGCAGCTCTTCTCCCTGCTAGCTAGGGTTTAAGCTGGTTGCAGTCCAGTATGTCTTGGGGTGCCAAGAAGGAATCCCAAAACTTGGCAGAAGGCAACTTGTGAGATCTTGACTCAGATCTTATCTTTTCCTGCATTCCTTGTGGTTACAAGCATCCCTGCCTTGGACCAGGAAAGTAATTTTCGGCCTCAAAAGTGACACACCAGCTGGGGTCAAGCATTTGTTTGCTCAGTAGGCTGTCCACGGGTGTGTGTGTGTGTGTGTGTGTGTGTCAAAATAGTCAAGATGGCAGTCTGGGCAGAACCACCAAAGCAACGTGCAACGAACACAAGAAATAAGGTTGTGATGGTGTTGGCACGTCTGCTGAATTTTATTTATCAAATCCCATGAAAGCCCCCGGTTTATGCATCACAACAGACTTGAGTTTAGAGATCAAATCATAAGAGCTGGTTTCCTTGTGCAGATTTTAATACGGGGGAAATGGACTAATACTAACCCCCCCTTCTTAACCATAAAGAAGCTAATTTTCCATTAAATATTCTGAACTCTGTTGCTTTTTTCCCCCTTCTGTGTGATTTTTTAGGCTTGGTGAACCAAACCAGGTGAGACAGGCTGAGCTAGCAAGTCTTTTGATACTTACTGGGTAGTAGAAGGCAGAGCCTGTCGACACCTGGTGGGAGAGATATCCAAAGAGGCTGTTACAAACTCCATGTTTTTCTCCCTAGCCCTGCATGCCCACTGCCCTCTGCCACCCTTTTCTGTGGTGTCCCGTATGTAGTTCACCCAAGAGGATGGTGTGTGTGTGTGTGTGTGTGTGTGTGTGTGTGTGTGTGTTTGTGTGTGAAGCCTGCAGTAGGATAAGCAACTGAACTCAGCTCTTAAGACGCAATCGGGGATTGTTCCCTTTGTAGAAAAGTATTTGCATGAAGCCAAAAATTAGACTGTGGCCTTGTCTCAACTATCTCTTGTGGATGTTTCTCAGAAGGTTAGCGCTCCGTGTCTCAGAGTTGGGCTCTCCAGTGGAGAAAGCAGACGTGACAGTCTTCTGATCTTCTGACTGAAGAGGCAGGTTGCCCTATTCAGCCACTGCAAAATTCCTGGTTGTTCCTGTTTGTTAATAAAGATTCTGGGAGTTGAGACCCCACATCATAAAATTGCCAGGTTGAGAAACTCAGCTTTATAGGCATACTCAAGGGGAAGAGCAAGGCCTGGGCATGGGGTAAATTTGCTCCCTGTGCAGTCGCTGGTCCTAGTCTAGCTGTAGGATTTATTTATTTGCTTGCGTGCAGAGCTGTAAGCCAAGATAACTGAGGGCCAAGAGAGGCCACAATTCTTAAGGCTTAAGGAAAATGTAGGAGAAGAATGACTGGAGGGGAAAACCAGAAAGTGGCAGCTTGGGGATTGAGCCCAAGGGGGGTCACGGGTCAGGAGGTGCTGACTTGTTGATAGCAAACACTTACCGTGTTCTCCAATATTTGTCCTCCCATCATGGTCAGAGACTGCAACTCCAGGGTTCCTTGAAAGTTAATGAACTTTGCAACTTGGGGAGGGATTCTGTGCTTGTAGTTGCAGAAGGGGTTCCCGTTCACCAGGATCTGGCATTGGGCAAAGCAGAAGCAATCAATTGGGACCATCCATTTTCTTTGCATGAAAAACCTGTTTATTCTTGCCAGGAACACATCCCACCCTGAAGCTGAGCAGAGTAAGCAGGGGATCAAAAGGGTCAAAATGAGTACATGTTAAAACTGAGAGTCCTTCATTCCACTGGTATTTATTTATTTTTCCCCCTGGAGCAAAGGCTTTCCCATTCTATAGCAGGTCATCCTCAATTAGTGACTATTAGCAATTAGGACACTGATGAAATAGTAACTTTGCAACTAGTCCTGGCATTTACAACCTTCACAAAAGACTATAAAGAAAAGCTGGTCTAATCAAAAACAGTCATGTTTTGACCCCATTAATGATGAAGTTGCTAGCCCCATTATCGCTAAACAAGGACTGCTTGCACATCGCTTAAACCGTATCTGGAAGATATGACATTGAGAAAGTCAGTATTAAATACATATTGGTTCATTCGCATTTTGGTGAATTCGGGGTGGGTGGGTGGTTGGGGGGGGAATGAAGAACCCCCCGCAGTCCCAAAGGAGCCTCTGTCACGTGTACTAACCTGGTATTCAGCCTCATGGATAATGAAGATAATCTCAAAATGCTCGCCCTTTTGGAAAGGATTCTTGTGTTTCTCTTCCTTTCCCCACCAGCCAGATTGATACCGGAACGTGTTGAGCACAACGCTGCCCTGACCAAAGCGAGGGTTGAAGTGGAAGAGAATGTGGGCCTTCTCAAATTTGCCACAGGCAAAGTCCACCCTGAAACTGGAAGAGAGAGAGGAAAAAAAAAGAAGAACATTAAATGAGAGGGTCAGGAAACTTAGAATAGAGTTCTCAATGGCCCTTTCTCCTTTGCCCTGAAGAATAGAGAATCTATAGGAGGCTGGGTTTTTGCTTGAAGAGAAGAATCAAGTTCCTAGCCATCGTGGCTTAGTTGGAGTTGGAAGAAGCAGGAAGTAGAACAATCCAAAGAATCCAGGAAGACTTTAATCTTGCCTTGGTGGAGCAGTGGGCTAATGCCTCCTTAAGTAACACCAGCTGCCTGCCATTAGTGCAGGTTCGAGTCCCACCAGGCTCAGGGTTGACTCAGCCTTCCATCCTCCGAGGTAGGTAAAATGAGGACCCAGATTGTTGGGGGCAATTAAGCTGACTTTGTAATAATGCCGCTTGGGGGGGTGTGTGAAAGCCCTAATAAGCAGGCATATACATAGAATGAAGGCTACTGCTAAGCTTGTAAGCCGCCCTGAGTCTTCGGAGAAGGGCGGGATATAAATGGAATTAAAATAAAATAAATAGAATTATTTAACCTTCCATTAACCACATGGTAATCTTATCATTATGGTTTTGAGCAAGGTAGTTGTTTGCCCTTTTGGTTGAGTTCCCACAACACATTACCTGTTGGTATGTTTGGGCACTTTGCCTTGCACATAGACAGACATCCCAGCATGGAGTCCACCAGGGACAGAATGATGGTAAGGGAGAGTCTGGAAGATAGAAAATGATGAACCAATGACTTTATTGCAAAACACAACTTTGACCTTCAAACCAGCCAACTGCGACCCGTGGCTTGCATCAGCCTTGCCACGAAGTTCTGAGTCAAATCCTGAACTTTCCCAAGGAACAATCAGGCAGTAGGTACTGAAACGGAGATGTGCATAGCAAATATCTGAATCCTGCCTGTTGGTCCAGTCAGCAGCAGGAAATGAAATGCATAGAAATTCTAACTGGGGCATCGTTTGGGGTACGAGGTGGCTGTGCTGTCTGCAAAGGCTGAGGTGGGAAGTGGCGCTTGAGGGAAGCAAACATTGTGGGCTTTACAATGCGGTTTACAGATTACAGAGTCAGCATATTTGCCCCAACAATCTGGGGCTTCATTTTAACGACCTCAGAAGGATGGAAGGCTGAGCCAACCTTGAGCCGGTCAGGATTGAACTCCTGGCAGTGGGCAGAGTCAGCGTGCAACACTGCATTCTAACCACTGTGCCACACCACAGCTCCTCTTGTGACTGAACATCGCACAATTCTTGGTGCTTGAGTTTGTTAATAAGGATGTGGGGGCATCTGGTTAAGCCATTCTAGGAGCTGAGGCCACAAATCTTAATATTGTTAAGCTGCTTTATATGCATCTGTAAGAGATAAAACAGGATCTTGGCCTGGGGAAATTTGCTCCCTGTTCAGTTGCTGGTCCTAGCATCCCCCTTGAATGGATATATTTGCTAGCATGCAGAGTCATAAGAATGGCAGGAGAAGAGAAAGCGAAAGCGACAGCTTAGGGATTGAACTAACTCACAATCAATCCCCAAAGAGGGATCAAGGATCAGGAGGTGCCGACTTGTTAATAGCAAATACTTACCATCACTGGTCCTCCAATCACGGTCAGAGATTGCAGTTCCAGGTCTCCATCAATCTTGATGACCTGCACATTCTGTGGGGGGATTCTGTGCCTATAGTTGCAGAAGAACGTCCCATTCGCCCAGACCTGTCAGAGGGCCAAGCCAAAGGGATCAATGCTCAGTTGGGATCATCCATTTTCTTTGCAATAAAAACCAGTCCCAAAGAGCCTCTCTCAGGTGTACGAACCTGGTATCCAAAGTTATCGACAATGAAGATGACCTCGAAATGCTCGCCATTTTGGAAGGGAGTCACGTGTTCCTCTTCCTTTCTCCACCTGCCTGCCTGAAATGTGTTGAGCCCAACTGTCTCTGCATTGATATGAGACCTGAGGTGGAGGGGAACATCAGCCCCATTATGCTGGCCACAGGCAAAGTCCGCCTGGAAGTTCACCCAGGTTCTGGAAGAGACAAGCGGAAAATTAAATGGGAGGTGCAGGCATCTCAGAGTAGAGTTCTGCCCCTTCTCTCTCCTTTCCCTTGAAGCTAGAATCTTTAGGATGCTGGTTTGTTGGCTGAAGTGAAGAATCAAGTTCTTAGCCCTCGTGGCTTACCTGGAGTTGAAAAACGCAGGAAGTGGCACCATCCAAAGAATGAAGAAAGGCTTTAATCTTGGCATGCAATTTGGATAGTATAATCCTAGCCTTAACATGATAATCCTATGATTATTATTTTGAGGAAGGTAACTTTTTGCCCTTTCTGTGAGCCCTCAAAGAAACCGTACCTGTTGCTGTCTTCGGGCACGAGGCCTTGCATATACACCGACATCCCAGGATGGAGTCCACCAGGGACAGGTTGATAATAAGGGAGAGCCTGGAAGACAGAAAATGATGAACCAGATCAATGACTTTGCTGCAAAAGACAACTCTGATTTTGACCCAGCCAACCACAAACCTTGTATCAGCCTTTCCATTTGGCTTCCAAGTCAAACCAAGACCTCCTGGGATGACCTCTGCTAAGGATTAATCCCCCCCCCAACATGGTAGGGACAGGGAGGCGTGGAGTAGCACCAGAACTGCAGCTGCTGTCCGGGTCTGCTTTTGCAAGAAGGAGAAAAAGCAGTCATCCCGTGTTATAGATGCCTTTGGATGTATTTTATTATTATACATCTCATGCCTTGCCATCTTCGCCACATGGGCATCCTTTGGCTGAGATCTAAATCCTCTCATTTGCTGCTTAGTCCCCAGAGGGAATTTCGACCCCAATTGCCGGATCTCTTTTGAAGGGATCAGTTATTGGAAAGGAAGGTTAGAAACAGGACAGACAGTTTGGCTCTTCCTGCTGTGATGATGCCCTGGAGAGTCTGGAGAGGCTTTCGGTTTAGGCCGAATAAAGATAAGAAGGGTCCTTGTTCAGATTAAAGAAGAATATGAAAGAAAGCAATGGCAGAAAATAATCAGGAGCTACGTACACTTTTTCCATCTTCATCATCAATCAACATACTCTAAAATGGAAACAAAGGGATACCTTTATAATTATGGTGTGGCAGGGGGGAGGGGGGGTGTGAGTCTCCAGAGGGCCACTATGGTTATATCTCAGAAGGGTAACATTGAAAACACAGAAGAAATGAGACACGTTAAGTGTGTGTATCTACTTACTGTCAGTTTAGACGGTCCTTCGCCACCATTAGCTTTCGTGATAATAGATGTTATCTTTTTCCCGATTGACTACAAGGCAGAAGAAGAAGAAAAAGTATTATGGATCCTTTCGTAATTTGTGCCAGTGCATGATATGGGTGGACTTGCCTGGGCCACTGCAGCCCACTATAATAATAATAATAATAATAATAATAATAATAATAATAATAATAATAATAATAATAATAATAATAATAATAATAATAATAATAATAATAATAATAATAATTTTATTTGTATACCGCCCTTCTCCCGAAGGACTCAGGGCGGTGAACAGGGCAAACATATAAAAGTACAAGAATACAAAAATTAAAAGAGATTAAACAGGGTGCCCAAAAGCTTACAACAGTAAGTTAAAGTACATTAAAACAATAATAAAACCCAAACCCATCCCCCATCAGGCCAGGCCGGCTTGTTCGAACAAGTAGGTCTTCAGATCGCGTCGGAAGGAGCGAAGGTCGGGCGCCATCCGGAGCTTGACCGGCAAACGATTCCATAAATCCGGCACGCCCACAGAGAAGGACCTCCCCCTGGTGGCCACCAGACGACATTCTCTGACCGGTGGCACCCTGAGGAGGCCCTCTCTGTGGGAGCGCACAGGGCAGAGGGAAGTTGATGCCAGCAGCATCAATAAACTGGTGAGTCCTTAAAAGAGGATATTGATGGGAATGAACTCACAATATCAGATGGGTATGTAAAGTCACATCACCCCTGCAAGGTAGGCAAAGTCAAGGAAATGGTTGGGATTGCAGGAAAAATACTATAATATATATTAGCAAAATCTTGGGAGCCTATCCAAAACTTCATTAGACTTTTTCAAGGAGACCAAAGTCAAGCTGGCTTTGCAAAACAAACTCTGATAAAATTAATCCTGGGAAGGAAAATGAGAAAAGATATCTCACAAGCAAAATTGCATCTGACGGCGAGACCGTTTGAGCCAACAATTTATCCTTTTGCAGAGAGAAAAACCATAATTTGGGGGAAATAACGTTGGAGAAACCCTCCTCTTCCCCACAATCTCCCTTGGGGACAGTTCCAAAATATAAGTTTCTCCCTTGGCTACTCAGCAGCCAGGGGGACAATCACTCCAGTTTGGGTGCTATAATAGGTATTTAAAGCTGCTTCAAACGAAACTGGTAATGGGGATGTTTCATGGCATGCAAGAAGAATGTTATTCAAAGAAAGCACAGAATATGGAGGGGAAAAAATCTACTTACTATTAACTCAATTTTTTCAACTTCACCTTTTCCTATATTCTGTAAGGGAAACAACAAGTATTACTTTTGTTTTGAAAAGATATCACACAGGATTTCTCCCAATATGCCATGGCTACCATCTTTGATATCATTTATGTGAATCACTTCGTTTGACAGATGAGACTGGTTTCATTTCTTATCAGAACAGATTCTGGTAGGGCCGAAAAGGCACACAAGAGACTTTTGTTGCAGTATTTTTTCAACCTTCTTCCACTTTCTCTCAACCAAAGTCTGCCCAGCGAAGTCAGTGAATTCCTTTCTGGCAGAGGCAGAATCACAAAAGGGAGGCTTCGTCACATGCAAGAAGAATATCACTCCGCAAAGCGGCAGAAGAGGAAGAAAGAGGTGCTCACCATTAATTTTTCGATGTCTTGTCCGTTCAAAGCATTCTACAAAAGAAACGAACGTATCAAGTTCTATTCTGGCTCAAAGACACCCGTGCCATCACTACCATCTTGGGTAACATTTTTTTATTTTTATTTTTATTTATTTTAATTCCATTTATATCCCGCCCTTCTCCGAAGACTCAGGGCGGCTTACAAGCTTAGCAGCAGCCTTCATTCTATGTATATGCCTGCTTATTAGGGCTTTCACACACACCCCCAAGCGGCATTATTACAAAGTCAGCTTATTGCCCCCAACAATCTGGGTCCTCATTTTACCTACCTCGGAAGGATGGAAGGCTGAGTCAACCTTGAGCCTGGTGGGACTCGAACCTGCACTAATTGCAGGCAGCTGGTGTTACTTAAGGAGGCATTAGCCCACTGCTCCACCAAGGCTCATTTACATGAATTGCTGCTTCCTCCAGTTAGGAAACAGACATTTCTTATCACAACAGAGATTGCTTAGTCTAAAAAAAAAACACAAACATTTGAATTAACTGTTCATGAGGCTTCTTTTTCCTCCCCCCCCCCTCTTTTCAGTTTTCTTCAACATTCGAAATATGCATTGGGAAACCTGAGAGGTAAAGTTTGTACCAAATCATGAATAGATAGATTGCTTTCAAAAGAGGAGCTTTAACAGACATGGCACTTGGGAGACAACGCTCTTGGGAGAACATGGTCCCACTTTAGAAAAAATATCCCCAAAAGATTTAGGCCATCCTTAGTCCTAAAGCCCTTCGCTTACCACTCAACCCATCCCACCAATCAAAAGTTGGGGCCTGTTGGAGGCATGTTTGGCTATGGTTTCTTTTTGTGTGAAGACTGACGCAAAGTCTGGGTTAAACAGCTCTGCTTTCTCCCTGTTGCTTGTTATTTCCTTGCCATCTTCTCTCTTTAGTGGACCTGCAGTTTCCTTGACTTTTTTCTTGTTGTTAATATTTTGGAAGAAGCTTTTTTTATTACCCATGATTTCTGTTGCAAATCTTTGTTCATTCTGAGCCTTTGCTTTTTTGACTTTTTTAATCTTTCCATGTTTGGTGTTATGTATCCAGGTGAAGAGAACACATACACACTTACATAGCAGTCACCACCAGGGGGCGCTGAACTGTAACTCTTTTGGTGGGAACCCAGTTTCGGCGGGAAACAGAGGTTCAAACCGATTGGCCGGCTGCTCACCTGGCCAGGTATAAAAGGAGGGCAGGTAACCCCTATTCCCCAGTACAGTCACTTCCACCGAATAAAGATCTGCCATGCTGTACTCATCCTCTTGGCGTCCTTCCTGCTCTCCAGAACCCACAACACAACATTCTGGTTGTCTGCTGATAATCGGCCTTAGTTATGTGCCCCTCTTTCCATTTTTTGTATTTGTCCTTTTTGTCTTTCAGTTTATCAGAGAGATCTTTGTGCAGCCATGCTGGTTTCTTCTTGAATTTCTTACTTTTCTTTTTCAGTGCTATTGTGCTGGTCTGGGCTTTTATGATCGCATTTTTCAGAGTTTCCCAAGTTTCTTGGGTTCTTTTTTCCCCTTTAGGATTTTCATCCATGGGATCTTTCCTAGGTTCTCTCTGAGTTTGTTAAAATCAGCTCTTTTGAAGTTCAAGACCCTGGTTGGATTGTTTTCTGTTGCTAGTGTTTGTGTTATATTAAATTCCAGTGTGATGTGGTCACTTTCGCTCAAGGTTCCGGCAACTTCAACTGGTCAAAGAGCTACTTACGATTATTTCCAATGCATGTTCCTCACTCAGTTCATTCTGCAATGGAAACAAAGGGTATCAACTCTGTTCTCACATGAGAAGATCTATGACTTCTCCAGCCCTGCTGTCTCTGCCATTTCATATGCCATAAGAATGAATTTCTTTAGAAGTCAGAACTACTTACTACCAATTCAGCCAGAGGACCACGTTTGAAGAGTGTCTTCTACAAAGGAAACGAAGGGGATCAGTTCTATTCTGATAACTATTACTAACTATAACTCTACCATCACAGATAACTTCAATACCATACATCAATTTCATCTGTATATCCATTTTCCAGATAGGAGCTGTGCCTTTCTAATCACAGACTGAGTGATAAAGCCTAAAAGACACATGAATCAACAGCAATCTCAGACTGGTTATTGTGAGCAAAGAGTTTTTGCCATTTTTTTCCTTAAAAGACACGTTATTGTGCAGCTCTTCTAAAAGTTTCCTGGCATCCTCGTTTAAGCCTTTCTCCTAAGCCTCAGGGAAGGCCTCAGAAGCCAGATTCCTTCAACTTCTGACAATAATCAAAACAAGGTCTTTCTTTAAATATTCCCAAGAGCTCATAGTTTCCTGCTAGAATTCTCCCTGAAATGTTTGAAGATCCTTTGGGGGTGGGGGAGTGAGGCTCAAGAGAGCTGATCAGATTATCTCTAAGAAGGACAACATAGAAGACACACAAGAAATGAGAGAACTTAAGTATGTATCTACTCACCATCAAGTTATATATCAGTTTATCGCCATGTGATAGTCCCTTAAGGACATTTAACACCTTCTCCATGATCTCCTACAAGGAAGGAGGAAAAAAAATATTATCCTCTTTTATGGATTCCCACATAACTACCTTGGGCCAGCGCATGACATAAATATTTGGGTGGGTCTTGCCTGGGCAATCGCAGTCCATTAAAATAAACTAGTGAGTCCCTTCAAGGCCACGGAGGATATTGATGTGAAAGGTCTCACATCATCAGAGAAGGTATGTAAAGCCACGTCAACATTTTGAGGCAACCAAAGTCAAGGAAAGCCCTGGCAGGGATTCCAGGAAAGCCGCTCTATTGTTGTCAGATATAGTAGCAGAATCTTGAAAGCCCATCCAAAGCCTTCATTGCTCCTTTTTAAGGAAAAGAAAGTCAAGCTGGAGCTACGCTGAGTCCTTTCCCATTCTACCTACCCAGAGCTGAACCACCTTGATGAAGCTAATACATTACATTTATAGTCTACACAGCTCTCAGAGTGTCTGGGCAGTTTGGATGAATTCGTTGAGTGTCCTACAGCTGGCCATATCCTAATTTATGGGAAGTGCTCATTGGGATGGTGGATTGCAAGACAGCTTCTAGGTTAAAGATCCTGGGTTGCAAATATACTCCCTTGGTGCTCTCTGAGTTTGGATGCTTCGTTGTAGATATAATAGTACTAGGAATAATAATAGCTACCTCAACAATAATGGATAATCCCGTGGACCTTTCCTCACTTTAGGGCACCCTGTTTTACAACAGTGCAGGGGCTGGGGGTATTTTATGGGGTAAAGAGGTGCCTCAAGCTGCTTTATTCTAAACTAGCCCAAGCTTTTAGCTTTGATCTCAGCCTGATGCTCTGGGGACAATGGAGATGGTTGCTGGGGGTGGAAGTAGAATCACAAAAGGGGTCCTTGATCGCATGCAAGGAGAATATTTCACAGGGAAAAACAGAGGATAAGCAAAGAGGTATTTACCACAGAAACGGCCATTGTACACTCGCCTTCTAGACAGTCCTACAAATAAAAAAAAGGAATTACTTCTATTCTGACATCCCATCACATATGACTTCTCTAACCACATTTACGACAGTTTTACTGAAAAACCCCATTCCAGTTTATGGCAAAACTGGTCTTAATGACTGAGGCATTTCTTAGCAACCATCACAAAAAAAGGCCAGTCATGTGGGTGACCCGATTTATGACTGTCACGACTTATGCCCATGACGAGCAGACTCCATTGCAGTCATAAGTCAAGGACTACCTGTATGTGATCCGAGGAGAAAAGAATAACATTGGCACAACTCCCTAAACCGATCACTTTAGTATTTAATATATTGTGCAAATACCAGAAATTCAGTTGTATTTGTAGCCAAGATAAGAAAGTTCCATGAAGTTTCTACAACACTGAAAGTCTGAACTAAGATTTAGGCTTCATTATATTTTTTTTGATTGTGTGAAAAATCCCTCTCTCCCTTCCATAACATTTGCTAGTAAAACTTACCCTGGAAAAGGAAGAATGCAACCCCTGACCAACAAAATGGCATTTGTATCACACAGATCACACCAAAAAGGGGCAGAAATCAATCAATCAATCAATCAGAATTCAGGGAGAGAAAGAAATTGTCCAGATGAGTCTTTCACAGTGGAAAACTATTCCTTGGGGACAGTTCTGAAAAGGCCGTGTCCACACTTACAACCAAAATAACTGGGTTTGAGTTTGGGGCCAGTGTTCTTATAATACAGGGATGCTTCATGGCAGGCGGGAAGTATATTACTAAAAAAAAAAGGCAGAAGATGAAGAAGAGCTACTTACCGTTAATTTCTCGACATCCTGTGCACTGAAAGAATTCTGCAAAGGAAACAAGCACAGTTGAAGTCCATCAGTCATAAAAGAGCCGAGGTTGCCTACCCCTGATTTAGGCCATCCTGAGTCCTAAAACACTTATTTAAGCTCTCCACACACACCCAGACAATCCCCAAATTTTGGGAGTGGGTGGAAGTATGCAATATTTTTTAAGAATGAGTATCAGAGTTTTTGTCATAAAATAACTATTTTCCTAAATATAAAACTTTGATATATCTACTAAATTTTGGTGGGTTTGTTGTTAGCTGCGAAGTTGTGTCCGACCCATCGCGACCCTATGGACAACGTTCCTCCAGGCCTTCCTGTCTTCTACCATCTTCTGGAGTCCATTTAAGCTCACGCCTCCTGCTTCAGTGACTCCATCCAGCCACCTCCTTCTCTGTCGTCCCCTTCTTCTCTTGCCCTCAATCTTTCCCAGCATTAGGCTCTTCTCCAGTGAGTCCTTCCTTCTCATGAGGTGGCCAAAGTATTTGAGTTTTAGCTTCAGGATATGGCCTTCTAAAGAGCAGTCAGGGTTGATCTCCTCTAGGACTGACCGGTTGGATCACCTTGCAGTCCAAGGGACTCGCAGGAGTCTTCTCCAGCACCAGAGTTCAAAGGCCTCCATTCTTTGGCGCTCAGCCTTTTTTATGGTCCAGCTTTCACTGCCATACATTGCAATTTTGGTGGGATTGAATCTAAAAAAAAAGGCTGCCTGGTTGCATGCAAGAAATATATTTCCCATCGGAAAGGGAGAAGATGGCCAAAGAGCTACTTACAACCATTTTCATTGTATGTTCCTCACTCAGTACATTCTACAATGGAAACAAAGGGCATCAGTTCTAGTCTCACGAGAACATATATGGCTTCTCCAACCGTGCTACCTCTGTAATTCATATATCATAAAGATTAATCCCTTCCCTCTTCACAGAGAAAAGAATTGGTCCTTTAATAGACATACCTGTCTCTTGGGGTTGAAGACTTTGATTTCATGAGACATTTTGGATTGGATTGTTTGAAACAAATCTAAAATCCTGGATTTCCAAACCTGAACTCAATAAAATAATCCCTTGAAAAGGAGGGGATGAAATCCATCTTACCAGCAAAATTGCAACTGATGGCAGGTATATTAGATAAGTCACAACCATTAGGGACAGAAACTCCTACATATATTTCTCACCCTCGGCAACTTTAAGCTATGTGGACTTCAACTCCCAGAATTCCCCAGACTGCATGCTTTAAGATGTGTAGATTCTTTATTTGCTGGGGAATTCAGGCATTGTAGTCCACACATCTTAAGGTTGCTGAGGTTAAGAAACACTTCACTAGAGAGAGAAAAAACCTCTCCATAGGTCCCTTCCTTTATTCAGAAAGGATATAAGTTTGATTTAAAGAGCTCTAATTCATGGCAGAATCTAGGAACTGGCATTTGGTGATCGTTGGTGAAAATAGGAATCTTTACCCTCTGGAAAACTGAGTAATAAGGACTAAGATTACCCCAGGAAAGAGCACAAGATAAACAACAAACTGCTTACCATAATTTTTTCCAACATATCATTGCTATTTTCCTACAAAGGAAATGAAGGGTATCAGTCTGATGCTCACATAATAACTTCATGATAACAAGATGACTCCTCCAACTGTTCCATCTCTGGATAGCAGACATATGAATGGCTGCATGCTCCAAAATAGAGGAAACACACAGTTCTTTCTAAAAGGGAGACACCTCAGTGTTTTAGGTGGTGGAATAAAGATAAAACGGGTGCTTGTTCAGTTCAAAGAAGAATATGAAAGAAAATAAATAAAACCTAATTACCGTGTTTCCATCTCCACCACCGGTGAATATACTCTAAAATGGAAATAAAAGGGTACCTTCATCATTATGATGTACCAGTGTGTCCTGTTTGTGTGTGTCAGTCCTGGACCGCCACAGTTCGTTCAAAGAGTGGGTCTGTGAGGGCCACAGAGGGTATCAATGTCATTGACTTGGTCTGAGCAGAGTAGATAGCCAGTGCGACCAAAAGACATAGGCAACATCAACACACAGGCTTAACAACTGCAGCGATCCAAGGAAATGGCTACTTTCCAATAATACAATAATCCAAACACACATGACTTCTCTCCCCATGCTGTCATTGCCATCTTCAACCTTAGATATCCATATCATATTTTTATACTGATAGCCTCACTCCTCAGATAGGAAACGGTACTTTTCTTATCCTAACACTGAATAATAGGAGCATTAATTAAGATTATCCTTTGAGGGTTTATTTTGTGTTCATGAGGAAAGCGGTAGAGGAGCTTTTTTCTTTCAGAAACACAAATGATTAATCAGCTCTTCTAAAGAGTTGGGTTTTCTGTATATATATTTTTAGTTAATTAATCCCTTTAAAACACTGATATGACCACGCATCTTAAGGCACACAACTCCGGGTGGCTCACAGGAGTGGTACAAAACCAAAACACTATTAAAAAAAAATAAAAGCAAAAAGCAAGAAAAACCTGGCGCCACTAACATCCTCCAACTCAGACAATGTCACCATCTTCAGACTCCAACCTCACCTTCTCCCACTGCTCAGGAGAAGAACAAGCTCTGCCCAGCCGTCTAGAAGCTTAAAAAAGTGGATTCCAAGAGACCCACTGGATCCCAGAGGGAGAGGTGTTCCAGAGGGCAGGGGCTGCTCTGCAAAAAGAATTCTAGGTCCTATTACATCCGCATTTTTCAGTCGCTCACGTTCTGATAATAGTCATAATTATGCTCCCCTTTTTTAAATATTCCCAGGAGTTTATAGTTTCCTGCTGAAATTGTTCCTGAAATACCTGTAAATCCTTGGGGGTGAGGGAGTCTCAGGAGGGCTACTGTGATCACATTTAAGAAGGATAACATAGAAAACATAAAACATAATCAAAGTGCATATCTACTTACTATCAGTTCAGATCGTCCTTTTCCATCCTTAGCTTTCTTGATAATAGGTATTATCTTTTTCCCGATTGACTACAAGCAAGAAAGGGGAGAAAGCACTATTCCGTCATAATTTGTGGAGTGCACGATATGCGTAGCTTTGCCTGGGCCACTGCAGTCCAACAAAATAAAATGGTGGGCCCTTGAGGGCCACAGAGGATGTTGATGTGAATGGCCTCACAACACCAGGGTAGGTACGTAAAGCCACATCAACCTTTGAGGTAGCCAGGAAGGCTGTAAGAGGGTTTGCAGGAAAACTACCATAATATATGCTAGCAGGATCTTGAAACGTCACTATTCCTTTTTAAGTACAAAAAAACTCTAGATAGTTTTCCAAAACAGATTCTGATAAAATTAATTCTGGGAAGGAAAATGAAGAAAGACGTCTCACCAGCAAACTTGCATCTGACAGAAAGACCATTTACCATTTTGCAGAGAAAGAAAACCCCACAATCAGGGAAAATTAACTTTGGAGAAATCCTCCCCATCCAAAAAGTAACCCTTTGGGACAATTCCAAAATATAAGTTTCTCCCTCGGCTACTCGGCACCCAGGGGGGGAGGCATCACTCTAATTTCAGAGTCATTGTTGTTTTAGAGAGTATAATAGTAGGTATTTGAAGCTGCTTTAAAATCGAAAGTTGAAACAGATGAAATGTTTGGGCCCTGCCTATTTCTATTTCTGCTCTGGGGTCTCTGAAGATGCTTTCTGGGAGGTGTGAATTAACAAAGGGAGTGTTTTGGGGTGCAAGAAGAATATTGCTCTGAAGAAGCAAAGAATTATGAACAAAGGTATACTTACAATTAATGCAAAAATACTAATTCGACTTTTACCTATATTCTATAGGGAAACAAAAGATAATACCGGTACTTATATTTTGAAAAGATATCACACATGATTTCTCCAACTATGGCATCTGTACCATCTTTGATGTCATATATGTGAATCGCTTCATTCCACAGATAAGAAACATGCATTTCTCACCAGAAAAGAGCCAAAAAGTCACCCGTGGGTGAACTGCGTTCTGAAACACTTTCATTCCATTTTCTTTTCAATATTCTTTCACACAACCAAAATCTACACAGAGACTCCAATGGAATAATGCACGTATTCAATTTCTGTCTCAAAAAATAAAATGCTGGCTGATAAAAATGATCTATGATCAGGCAGTTGGGACTCAAGATGTTTTGGGAACCTGGCATTAAATCTCCACATTCATATTCATAGCTCTTGGCTGACAGCCGATCACTTAGTGACTGTTTGAAGTTACAGTGGACCTCTCTGCAGGTACTTAAGACCCAATTCAAAAGTTCCAAGAGCCACCCCTGCCTGCATGTTGGGAATCTGCCAGCGAGTTCACATTTATGCTTGTTTGCAGCATCCAATAGACCGACTTAACCACAGTGTTTGCTTAATGGCCACCACATAAAATTAGTTCGGTCACATGGGTGACCCAATTTACGACTGCCACGACAGAGGACCAAGATGGAAAGGCTCCATTACTGTCATAATTCAGGAACTACCTTTACATAGGACTAGAAAATGATAAATATAGCAGCTGCATTAGCGCAACTTCCTAAACCTGGATGGTTTTAATCTTAGATTTTTTTCCCCCTGTGATTTACTGTTTGGTGGGAATGCAGATTATTTGATCACCTAAGTATTTAATACATTATGCCAGCTCCAGAAATGCAGTTATATTTGTAGCTTGGATAAAAGGGTTGTATGTAATTTGTACAGCACTAAAAATGTGGACTAAGTAACCCAGAAAATGATTTAGGCTTCATTATAATTTTTGGGATCGTTTGAAAAATCCCTCTTTCTGGCTTCCACAATATTTCCTGGTAAAACAGACCCTGGAAAAGGAGCTGAGGAAAGGCACCACCTGACCAAAAAAACTGCATTTGGACCATGCAGGTGAGTCACACCAAAAAGGGAAAGAAACTGTCCAGTTCAGTCTTCTCCAGTGGAAACATGTTCACTGGGAACAGTTCTGAACTGGTCCACACATACAACCAAATGAAGTGGGTTTGGGGTTTGGGGTCGATGTTGTCACAACACAGAGATGCTTCATCGCAGGCAAGAAGTTCATTACTCAAAAGGTAGAAGGTGAAGAAAGATCTACTTACCATCAATTTTTCAATTTCTTTTACAGTCAAAGCATTCTACAAAGGAAACCAGCACATCTAATGCTATTCTGATCTGAAGATACCCAGCACCTCTCTCTCTATCCTGGCCATCTTAGATACGTATCATTTACATGAACTGCTGCTTTCCTCCACTTAGGAAACATATATTTCTTATCACAACAGGGAGCGCTTAGTCTAAAAAACACATTTGCATTAAAGAGTTCTCAGGATTCTTTTTCCTTTTTTTCCCTTTTTCTCTTTAATAATAATAATAGAAGAAGAAGAAGAAGAAGAAGAAGAAGAAGAAGAAGAAGAAGAAGAAGAAGAAGAAGAAGAAGAAGAAGAAGAAGAAGAAGAAGAAGAAGAAGAAGAAGTTGGAAGGGACCTTGGAGGTCATCTAGTCCAACTCCCTGCTCAGGCAGGAGACCCTATACCATTTCAGACAAATGGCTGTCTAGACTCTTCTTAAAAACCTCCAGTGTTGGAGCCTTCACCGCTTCTGGAGGCAGGTTGTTCCACTGGTTAATTGTTCTAACTGTCAGGAAGTTTCTCCTTAGTTCTAGGTTGCTTCTCTCCTTGATTAGTTTCCAACCGTTGCTTCTTGTCCTGCCTTCTGGTGCTTTGGAGAATAGCTTGACTGCCTCTTCTTTGGGGCAGCCCCTGAGATACTGGAACACTGCTATCATGTCACCCCTCATCCTTCTCTTCATTAAACTACACATATTTTCTTCACATGAGTTATACACCTATACATGTAAGGTATCCTTGTGACGGATGTTGTTTTTTTCTTCTGCTTCACGTACCCCCCCTCCTTCCTCTGCCTCTTCCTCCTCCAAGTAAGTTCAGATGTGAAATACAGACATTAAATATGCAGATATGTGTGAAAGGGGGCTACTAAAATCCCAGAATAGCATCACATATCCTCTTCCGCTGAGGATTCAGACTGAGATTCAGACCATTTTCTGGCCAGAAAGAAATCCTAAAATGCTTTAGGTCATCCTGAGTCCCAACGCTGGTTTTTTTTACCACTCAACCCATTCCCACCCATCAAGGTTTGAGGACTGGTGGAGCTGGGCATTTTTTAAAAAAGATATGATTGCATGCAAGGAAAATATTTCTCATGGAAAAGGGAGAAGATGGCCAAAGAACTACTTACAATTATTTCCAGTGTATGTTTCTCACTCAGTTCATTCTGCAATGGAAACAGAAGTTGGTTTAAGCTACTTAAAAAAACAAATGGAAAAAACAAGCCAAATGTTTTCATCCTATTTGCTTGTTTTGTGCTCTCAGGACTCTGGAGATGCTCTAAGTGGGGGAGGGGGGGAAAGAATAAAAGAGGTGCTTGTTCAGATGCAAGAAGTTAAAGAAAGACACAGAAGATGATAAATCAAAACTACTTACTACCAATTCAGCCAGAGGGCCATGTTTGACCAGCACCTTCTACAAAGGAAAGATAATTATCACTAACTCTACCATCACAGATAGCTCCAAAACCGTACATCAATTTCATCTACATCTTTCATTCTCCAGATAGGAGCTGTGCCTTTGAGTGACAATGCCTAAAAGACACATGAATTAATAGCATTCTGACACTTGTCGTTGCAAGAACATAGTTTTTGTGGGGGGGGGGTTTCTCTTTTTTTCATTATTGTGCAACTCTTCCTGAAATCCTTGTTTAAGCTTTCTCCGAAGCCACAGGGAAGACCTGTGAAGCTGGACTCTTTCAACTTCAGACAATAATAATAATAATATAATAATAATAATAATAATAATAATAATAATAATAATAATAATAATAAGTTGGAAGGGACCTTGGAGGTCATCTAGTCCAACCCCCTGCTCAGGCAGGAAACCCTATCCCATTTCAGACCAATGGCTGTCCAGTCTCTTCTTAAAAACTTCCAGTGTTGGGGCATTCATCACTTCTGGAGGCAGGTTGTTCCACTGGTTAGTTGTTCTAACTGTCAGGAAGTTTCTCCTTAGTTCTAGGAAGTTTCTCCTTAGTTCTAGTTAAGACGATGTCCCCAAGAACTTAGAGCTTCCTGGTGGAATTCTTCCTGAAATGTCTGGAGATCCTTTTGGGGCAAAGAGAGGCTCAAAAGGGCTGCTCTGGTCATATCTAAGGCGGACAACATAGAAGTCATTCAAGAAATGGGAGAACTTGTGTGTCTACTTACTATCAAATCATATATTGGTTTATCTCCATGTGATATTCCCTTAAGAAAGTATAGTATCTTCTCCATGAGATCCTACAAGAAAAGAGAAAAAACACATTATTCCCTTGTATGGATTCCTTCATACCTACACTGGGCCAGTAGATGATAGGATCATCTGGTGTTTACCTGGTCCACTGTAGACCATTAAAATAAACTGATGGAGGGTTTGGAGCCAGAGTTATAGGGAGGGCCATGGAGGATATTGAGGTGAGTTAATATCACTTTGAGGGGCTATTTAAAGAGGTAAAGAGCTCCTTTATCACAACTGGCCCAGGATTTTAGCCTCGCCGTATTTCCTGATGCTCTGGAGACAATGGTGATGGTTGCTGGGCGTGGGAGTGGAATCGCAAATGGGGTCCTTGATCACATGCAACGAGACTATTTCATAAGGGAAGCATTTACCACAAAATCAGCCATTTTGCACTCATCTTCCATGCAGTCCTGCAAATAAAACAAAAGACATTGCTTCTGTGCTGACATGAAATTGCATGTGGCTTCTCTAACCTGATCTACGATCGTTTTGTTGAAAACCATATTCCAGTTTCTGGCAAAACCTGGCCCTAATGATTGAGGCAGTTCTTGAGGACCATCGTAAAAAAAGGTCATAAAACCAGGTCACTCATGTGGGTGACCCGATTTATGACCGACCGTCAGGACTTATACCCATTATGGGCAGACTATATTGAGGTCGTAAGTCAAGGTCTGTCTGTATGTGGTCCTACAACAGAAGAATAACTTGGTGACAGAATCAGCACAACTTCCTAAATTTAGATAGTTTTCATTTTAGTTAGCTTTTTTTGTGGTTTACTGTATTGTGTAAATGCAGACTATCTGATCACCTTAATAATTAATATATTACGCAACTGAATTTGTAGCCAAGATAAGAGGGTTGCATGAAATTTGTACAGTGTTAAAGTGTGGACTGAGTAACTCAGAGAAAGATTTAGGCTCCATTATATTTTTTTTTTGATCCTTTGAAAAATTCCTCTTTCTCCAAAATTTCCTGGTAAAACAGGAGAAAATACACAGAAGAGGAAATACACCACCTGAACCACAAAACTGCATTTGGACCACACAGTGAGTCACACCAAAAAGGGACAGAAATTGTCCAGGACAATCTTTCCCAGGGTAAAACGTCCGTGGGGACAGTTCTGAAAAGACATACCACCAAATGAAGTGGGTTTGGGGTTGAGGTTCAGGGATCTTATAACACAGGATGCTTCATTGCAGGCAAGAAGTATATTATTCAAAAAAAGAAAAAAAAGCAGAACATGAAAGAACTACTTACTGTTAATTTTTCAACATCCTTTTTATTGAAAGCATTCTGTAAAAAAAAAAGCAAGAACATCAAATTTGAAAGATATCCATCGTTTACATGAACTTGTGCTTGGCTCCACTTAGGAAACACACATTCCTTATCAAAACAGACAGTGATTCTAAAAATTAGAATTAGAATTCTAATTCTAAAAGACAGTTTTAATTAATGGTATTCTGAGGCTTCTTTTTCCATTTCTTTCTCTTTTGAATTTTCCTATATACATTGAGAAACCCAAGGAATAACATCTCAAACTGAAAAAGTTAGAAAAGAGGAAATTTATCAGACATGGCAATTGAGGGTCAACGCTCTTTTGAGAACATCGCCCTACATGTCCACATTCTATCCCATAATTGATATTCACTTTAGTCATGTGGCCAGCATGACTAGATGCCAAAGGTGCACGGAACACTGTTACCTTCCCACCGTAGTGGTCCCTATTTTTCTACTTGCATTTTTACGTGCTTTCGAACTGCTAGGTTGGCAGAAGCTGGGATGAGTAACAGGCGCTCACTTTGTTACGCGGCACTCGGGATTCGACCCGCCAAACTGCCGACCTTCTAATCGACAAGTTCAGTGTCCTAACCCACTGAGCCACCGCGTCCCTATGTAGGTCATACTGACTCCTAAAACCTTTGTTTAAAGTACTAACACACCCTCCAGCCATTCCTAAAACTTTGGGGGTTGGTGGAAGTGTTTGATATTCTTTAAGAATGAGTATCACAGTTTTCATCGTAAAACAAGATAACTATCCTCCTAATTACACAACCCTAGTATAGTTGAATACTTTGTATATACCTGCTAAATTTTGGTGGGGTGTTGTAGTGTATGCTGGGCTGGCATACATGTGTAGCAGCCACATTAGAAGGCGCGGAGCTGGACAGCTCCATGCAGGAACTACGTTCGGCGAGAAAGCCGGATTTAAAGGGATTGGCTGCCTGGCCTGGCGGGAAACCAGGGTTCAAACCTATTGGTCAGGTATTCACCTGGGCAGGTATAAAGCATGCCCAGGTAACCGTTGTCTGGCAGTCCAGACCACGCTATCATCCAATAAAGATTACACTCACACACACCTATGCCTGTGTCTCATCGATCTGTGAACCCAACATAACAGGTGTAATCCCAAAAGGGTCTCTTGATTGATATTTCCCTATGAAAGGGAAGAAAATGGTCAAAGAGCTACTTACGATTATTTCCATTGTACATTCCTCACTCAACGCATCCTGCAATGGAAACAAAGGATATCACCTCTATTCTCATATGAGAATATATATGACTCTCCACCCAGGTTACCTCTGCCATTTCATATCTCATAAAAATCTATGCCTTCTTTCCTCAGATATGAAAGGATTAGTCCTTTAATAGACATGAAATATTTTGGATTGGATTGTTTCGGGAAAGAAATCTCCCTTTCTGGGTTTGCAAATGTGACTCAGGCAGCATGCTTTAAAATGGGTGGACTCCAATAACTTCCCTTTGTTGGCTGGGGAATTAGGCATTGTAGTCCACACCTCTTAAAGTTGCTGAGGTTAAGAACCACTTCACTAAAAAAAAAAGAAACCTCACCATAGGCCCCCTCCTCTATTCAAAAAGAGCTCACATTCATGGCAGAATCTATGAATTAGTGTTTGGATCCCTTCAGATATAGTGGTGCTCCATCACCGGAGACTTTTAAGAGACCGGACAGTAATTTGTCTGGAATGGTACTATAGGGTCTCTTGCCATGGGCAAAGGGTTGGAGACCTCCAAAGTCCCTTCCAACTCTGTTGTTCAATATTCTGTACTTACTAGAACTTTTTCCATCATTTCAATGGCATTTTCCTACAAGGGAAATGAAGAGTATCAGTGTGATTCTCACATGATAATGCATACGACTTCTCCAACAGTTCCATCACTAGATATCAGACTTACACTGATATTGATTTATACTATTTTTTCTCTCTGAAACTAAATGCTACTGAGGTGTGGGTTGTTTTTTTGTTTTTGTTTTTTTTTTTTTTTGAGAAAAAAGGGGATAGACATTTCCCCAAAGGGGAAAAGAATCAGGACATCCAGCACGATGTAATTTACTTAATGTATACTCTGCATCAGCATTATCCTTGTTATGCTGAAAAGAAAAACAAGAACACTTCCTCAGGGTTAGGGTTAGCTCCCTTAGATGTTTACACACATGATACGCAGCTTAAGTACCAATGAACCTCTGAATTTTGCCCTATCCCTTATTTCTATTCATCTCAAACTCTTCTCATACCAACCAAAGACATTTCAGCCTTCTGTATTGGTTCAACTCAGTAGGTCCAACAAGAGGTTATCTCTGATTTTTATGATAATGTGAACCCTGAAAAATCCAGTGCAGAGAACCAGGATGCTGCCCTGAATTCAGAATCACTGATAGAGTTGAATTCTCAATCATTAAAAGACTAAGTACTTCAAAGCCCTCTGCCTGAATTTTCAACCCCTTGATGAAGAAATGTGTTAATTAAAGCACGGGGACAAACTCCACAAAATGCTTATTGATTTCATCTGCCGATATCCCAACTGAAAGGCTATTGAAACCCCCAAAATGTAGCCTTACCTGCTGTGCAGAAACCGTAAAAGTCAAAGCAAAGATGAAAAGGAGACGCATCACCTTTGTTGCTCTTCAGTTCTTCTGTCCTTGATGTTCTTCCGAGTGAGTTTATTCAGCTCCACTGGCACATTTTAACATCTTAATCCTTAGGCCTCATTGCCCAAACCCAATGCCTCTATTGTTACTTTGTTCACAAGGAAATGTTAAGCTTCCATTGCATCATGCGCTATTATTCACCATCCATGCTCAAACTGAAGCTAAAGAGCAGAAGTTGTGTGAAGACCTAACGTCATACAGGTAACAAGTCTTCCTGTAATTTTCTATACAAAACTGGGCTAAGAGAAGGATTGAGCCAAACTCACTTATGGAAACTACATGGCTGAAAGTGCCCCATAACCTGTATCTTCCTGATCCTACTCCAACATTGAACATCTCAGCCTGTCTAAAAATAGAGAAACCCCCCCTCCAAAAGTGAGGATGGGGGTGGTGGTGGTGGCATGACTGAATGTAATATGTGTATTTTTCTGCTCTGAGAGTTTAAGGAGAGATGGATCTCTGCTAAACAGTGAGATGTGTTTCAGCTAATTCACCTGAACTATGGGTTCCTTCGGGGACATATAATTTTTCATAGTGTGGGTCTAGGTCAGGGGTAGGCAACCTTGGCTCTTTTATGACTCATGGAGTTCAACTCCCAGAATTCCTGAGCCAGCCAAGCTGACTCAGGAATTCTGGGAGTTGAAGTCCATGAGTCATAAAAGAGCCAAGGTTGCCTACCCCTGGTCTAGGTTGAATTGTTAGGTCCTTTGAGCCTGCTTTTCTTCTTGCAGAAGTTTCATTCCCAAGACAGCCAATGAAATGTCTGCAAGAAGAAAAGCCAGGAGGTTCACCCATTCAAGAGAGATAGTGGCCGGTTCCTCTCATGCCAAGTTGCAAGACCTTCAATTTTCTGAGATCCTGAAGCGAGTCTGAGGCCTTATTGAGCCTGTCACCTGGGTCGTTGCTGCTAAAACCACTGATGAATCCTCCGTCCTTTTCACTTCCTTGTGTTTACAAAGGGGAAACTGAGGAATGCCGGGTGATGGTAGAGATGGAGGAGGGAGGGAGGGAAGACCTGGCCATGAGTGAAAGGCAACAACTTGCACGGCTGCTGTGCCCCCAATTAGAACGGTCTTGCACCCGTTTCCTGACCCAGAGATGCTTCAGATTGCATTGGGGGGAGGGTCTCAGCAGAGCCCCCCAGAAGGCAGAGGGAGGGATGCAAAGCCATGCTTGTGGCTGTGGTTGAATCAAGGGCCCAGGGCTTCTTTGGGGGCTTCAGCCCCATCCACAAAACAGGCCTGCCCTCCAGCTCCCCCCTGAAAGGGGCAGAAGGAACCAGCTGCTGCCCGGACAAGTCGGGTGAGGGAAAGAAACCCGAGACCATCTGGAGAACGACTCAGGCCAGGCCGAAGAGGAAGGTGGGAAGCCCAACCAGGCTTGGAAGATTCTGAGGCTGCGACCTCCGAATAATGTTGCATAAAAGCAACATTAACAGGCAGACTTTGGAACCCCGGCTTGGCCTGCCTCACAGGGCTGGCACCACACTGCCTCCCCCGGCTAGGTGCCCCCAGGGGAGGTTGGTTGGGGGTCCCAATTGGAGGGAAGCCCAGATGGACTAGCAGACGCCCAAGAGGGAGGCAGGAATTGCCTTCTGAAGAACAGGGAGAGGGCCAGGCTGAGTTAAACAGGTAGAGCTGAGTGTGGCTGTGAGTGTTGAGTGTAGGTCTGGTGGGCACTGCCACCTCGAGGGCACCACAAGAGGCTGCTGGATATTCCTAGTCGCCAGGCACCCCCTGAGGGAATGAGGAAAATCTGCCTGGAGACTGAGAAAGCCCGCCAAAACTGAGGTAAGCTGATTCGACCAATCACAGGCTACTGACGTCATCCACTATCTGTATAAATACTGGCTGTGGGAGAATGCGGTGCTTGCTCGCTTTGAGTCACCTGCAAGATCAGGCTGTAATTTTGCTTGGCTGCTGATGCAAAATTAGGTCCCATCAGGAGTGAACTCTAGGGTCAAACGGTCTCTGGGCCTCGTTTTTTCAGTCTCATTTTCAGGAAATAAAGAATGCATTTAGCAAGTGTCTGGCTTGGCTCTCTATTTTGTTGCTTATATATCAACGGCAGTTCCAAAAAAAAAAGCCAAATTAAAGTATCTTTATTAAAATCTTTATGTAGACTACAGCAATCCAGCAGGACTCTGAGTCTCCTGGCAGATCTCAAGAGAGAAAAATGGGGGGTTCTGCCAATGCTACCTTCCTCCCACCCTCCGCCGCCATGCTTAGTATTGGACATAGGAAAGGACCACGTCTCCATCGATGTGGAGGGTGTTGATCTGTTGAAAATTGTGGTAACGATGGGCGTAGTTGAAGAAAGGCTGGCCATTGACATAAACCTTGAATCGGTGGTTGCCGCAGCGGACTGAGAGCTGGAAAGAGAAGAAAGATGTTAGTGTGGCCAAAACAGCACATCTGGATCAACTTCGGTCCTGGAGCCTGCGTCAAAATCAGAAGACACCCAGAATACATAAGTGGTGGAGCTTTATTAATGAGGGGTTGCAACTGCCACCCTTTTTTCTCCTCCCCCCTAACGCACCAAGAGCAATGCAATTTTTCCAGGAGAGAAGTAAAGAGATTCTGAATGGCTATCTGGAGAAGCAGTTCCACTCTTAAACACTAGAGGGGGTATTCATCTCAACATCCTTCCAGAGGTTCAGATTTCAATTCCTCATGGCTGTGCTTGCTGGGAATTATGGGAGATGGAGTGCTCCGTCCCTGGAGGCACCACACTGGATCTTCTTTATACTCCCCACTGCCTGCCTTCTCAGCAGCCAACCGGTCTAGCTTTTTGCTGGAATCCAGAGATACGTCCATGAGCCAGATAAAATAGGAACCAGGGATCGGTTGCCTAGCTGTAGCTGCCATATTGACTTTTTTCATCTCTTTCTTGATGAGACCCCTCTGTGCTTGAATCAAAGCCAACTCACCTCAAAGTACTGCCCAGGTTGGAAAGGGTTAAAGGGCAGGTCCCGTTCCTCGGGTCCCCAGCAGCCATTAAGAAAACTGTTCCGCACTACTGTTTTCTCTTCCATGCGTGGATTAATGTGCAGAACAATATCCTGGCCAGCCTTAAAATTGATTTGGAACCTTGGAAAAAAGAACAAAAAGCAGGCATGAAGATTATCGAATTAAATAAAGGGAAATCCGATTATTCCTTCCTACCCTTTTCTCCAATAACAATGGTCAGTTCTGAGAACAATTCCATTCCGCTGCCTGAATCCCCAAATGCATGCTGAAAAAAAGACAGCCAAGACCTGTTAAAGTTCATCGGAAGAGAGCCTCGTATTACGATGGTCCTCTTGGCTCCCAGACCGCCAGGGATGTCGCCTGTGTAGGGCACCATCTGAAATAGACACGAATCCAGGTTACGCTTGGTGGCCCCCATCCGGCTCTTGTACTTTGCTAGCTGGGGATCAAGGTAACTGCAATCCAGTCGATCTTGGGTTGCCAAGCAGGGGATCCACCACATGGCGCAGAAGGCAGCTTCCAGGATCTCGTCTTGGATGGATTTTTCCTGCGTTCCTTGGTGGTTACAAGCATCTCTTCCTTCAAAATTACTTCAAGTAATTTTTGGCCTCAAAAGTAAGACATGTTCAAATGGTTTGTTTGCTCAGAAGGATATAGTCAAAATAATCAAGATGGCATCCTGGGCAACAATGCTTACAGCAACTTGAGTAGCCTTGTGGGGCATAGCTTATTGTAGTAAGATAACTTTGAAATTAGACAAGGATATGTACAAATATAAAGGAACTAATTAAGCTTAGTTGCACGCTTGCTTTGCTTTTTGTGCAAACAACACAGGATTAAAAGAACTATCGGAAAACTCTATTTTGAGTGGCTTGAGGTCAATTTTAGGACAGTGAGCACGTTCCAAGCCAAACACCAGGAAGTATAAGCCTCCCTGAATTCCACCTGAATACAGGCAGTCCTCAGCTTATGACCACAACCGAGCCCAAAATTTCTGTTGCTAAGCAAGACAGTTGTTAAGTGAGCTTTGATCCACCCTATGACCTTTCTTGCCGCAGCTGTTAAGTGAATCACTGCAGTGGTTAAGTCAGTAACACAACGGTGAAGCGAATCTGACCTCCCCATTGACTTTGCTTGCCATAACCTTGCAGAGATTCACATTGCAACCATCGTCATTACGAGGCAATCGCCAAGAGTCTGAATTTTGATCCCATGGCCACCAGGATGCTACAAAGGTTGTAGGTGTGAAAAATGGTCACAAGTCACTTTTTCCCAGCGCTGTTGAACTTCGGATGGTCACTAAATGAACTGTTGTGAGTCAAGGACTACCTGTACACACACGCACAAACTGGTTTCTGTCCCATTCTGCAAATTCAGGCTAATATAAGGAGAGACACAAATCTCTTTCTACTTACTGGGTGGTAGACTGTCGGAGAGCTCATCATCTGATGGGAAAGAAACGCAACGAGGCTTTTGTTAACTCCATGTTTTTCTCCCTAAAACCGCTAGCCCTGAATATCCTGGCCCGCTACTCCCTTTTTTCCCTCCCGAGTACTTACAGGAAGATTTTGTGGTGGTGGCCCATATCCAGGGCCTGGCGTCACACCCTAAAGGAGAGGAAGACAAGAGTGGCTGGGTTTGTGTGGCATATTCAGCCAGGTCAGTTGAAGCCTTCCTGGGTGCCTTTGTACCACTTGCTCAACTAGGTTACTTTTAACTTGGATTGGTTGTGGAGAGTTGTACGGGGAATCTTCTAAGCCACGGGTGTCAAACTCGCTGTGTCGCGATGTAGCGTGACTTTTTTCGCATTGCCAAAACAGCTGGGGTGGGCATGGCCTCTGCATGATGCAACCGGCCCCCAGGCTGGCAGTTTGACACACACACACACACACACACACACACACACACACACCGTTCGAAGTCATTCTTGGAGTTCAGATCACACAACGTAAAGTTGCCAAGGTTGAGAAAGTCTGCTTTATGGACTTCTGCAAGGGGGGCCAGCAGGACCTTGGCCTGGGGTAAATGTGTTCCCAGTTCAGTTGCTGGTCCGAGGATCACCCTTGCTAGCATGCAGAGATGTACACCATGTCAACTGAGGAGCCAGAGGGGGAGGCCATTCTTAGGGGGGGGTCAAGAAGAGTGATCAGAGGGGAGAAAGAGAATGCGGGATTGAACCAACCCAGAATCCATTCCCAAAGAGAGAGCAAGGAACAGGAGGTGCGGACTTGTCAATGCAAACACTTACCATGTTCCCCATCATTGATCCTCCTATCACGGTCAGAGATTCCAGCTCCAGGTCTCCATCAGCGCTCACAACCTGCACGCTTCGTGGGGGGAGTCTGTGCCCGTAGCTACAGAAGGGGTTTCTGTTCACCAGGACCTGTCACAGGGCAAAGCCAAAGGGATCAATGCTCAGCTGAGACGGTCCATTTTCTTTGAAGGAAAAACCTGTTTATTCTTGCCAGGAACACGTCCCACCCCAAAGCTGAGCAGAGTGGCCACCGAGGGGATTAAAAAGATCAAAGGTTGTACATGAAAAAAGGGGGAGGTCTTTGTTTTACCAATAACCTTTTCTCCCCCTAGACTAGGACTAGGCAACCTTGGCTCTTTTAGGACTCCTGGACTTCAACTCCCAGAATTCCTGTGCCAGCATGGCTGGCTCAGGAATTCTGGGAGCTGAAGTCCACGAGTCCTAAAAAAGCCAAGGTTGCCTACCCCTGCCCTAGCTAGACCAAAATGTTTTTCTTTAGCAACAGGTTGTTCTCATTTAGTAACTGTTTGCAGCTACAACCGTGATGAAGCAGTAACTTGGCGACCCATCCTGGCACTTACAAACTTCACAGGTCTGTCAAGCAGACAAAAGCTGAAGTCTGATCACAAACAGACACGTTTTCACTTAGCAACTGCTTCACTTCATGACTAAGTTTGCAGGTCCCCGTTGTTGCTAAAGGAGAACTACCTATACATCACTTAAACCCTATATGGAAGATATGAAGTTGGGAAAGTCGGTATTAAATACATTTGTGGTTCATTCCAGAGAAAGGGTGAATTCTCGGGCGGGGGAGCCGCGGAGGAACAAAGATGAACCTGCGTACCAACCTGGTATCCAATGTCATTGACAACGAAGATGATCTCAAAATGCTCGCCCTTATGGAAGGGCATCTTGTGATGCTCTTCGTTTCCCCACCTGCCACTCTGAAACGTGTTGAGCACAGTTCTGTCCTTGCCATCAAAGCGAGGGTTGAAGTGGAAGGGAATGTCAGCCCCCTCGTGCTGGCCACAGGCAAAGTTCACCCGGAATCTGGGGGAAAGAAAAAAAAGGAAAATTAAAGGGAGGTGCAGGAAACTTGGAGTAGAGTTCTGCCTCCTGCTTCTCCTTTGCCATGAGGCTAGAATCCAGTGGTTGCCTGAAGACAAGAATCAAGTTCCTAGTCCTCAGGGCATAGGAACTCCCCTAGGAGTTGGGAGTTGGAAGAACCAGGAAATGGAACTACCGGTATCTGAAGAATTAAGAAAGACTTTTCGAGGTCAGAGTGAAAACTCTAACCCAACACCTGAGAGTCTAACAGCAGAAAATGTCCACGTCCGTGTACAAATGCATCCATGCCAGTTTTGCGATAATCTTGATATCAGATTTGGACTATACAAAGTACCCATAACAAAATAATATTTTGTTATATATTATATATTTTAGAGAAATGTTTTGAACCAGGTAGGTTCTTGCCGTTCCTGTGAGCCCCCAAAGCACATTACCTTTTGGTGTGTTTGGGCACTTTGCCTTGCACATAGACAGACATTCCAGGTTGGAGTCCACCAGGGACAGGTTGATGGTAAGGGAGAGTCTGGAAGGCAGAAAGCAAGGAATGAAGCCAGTGACTTTACTGCAAAGCACAACTTTGACCTTCAAACGAGCCAACTGCGACTCGTGGCTTGTATCAGCCTTTCCACGAGGTTCTGGGTCAAACCCAAGACCACCCAAGAGGGTCTCTGCTAAGGATTAATCCCCCCAATGTGGCAGCCGAAGGAAAGTGTGGAGGAAGCAGCAGAACTGCAGCCATGGACCGGTTCTGCTTTATGGGTGATCAGTGGATTGAGCAAGACTGGCCGGATGCCAGCCTCTTATCAGATCTCTCCATGCACTGGAGGAACTTCTAGGAAAGTGCCAACTGGGACAGGCTGGTGAGACCTTTTTTCTCTGCATTTCTGGAGCTTTTATACGAGAACTGTGTTTCATCTGTGGGTGGCTGAGGTGGCTGTTGCAACAGCACACTGGATGGGAGGAATTGTATTGAAAAGGTGGGGGGGAGGAGAATTGAACCCCAGATGAGTGTAGGAAGTTTGGCCAATGTATTCTGAAAAACAATGGGCATTTTTCATTTCTTTCAATAGAAGAGAACCTCTTCAGCTGAGGGTTGAACTGTAGAGTTCTTGGTGGTCTCTGAGCCTGGGGGGGGGAGGTGGGGGCAGGGGAGAGAAACACGGTTTGCTTGCCAACATCTGCTTGCCACTTTCAGATATTAATATTGTCCCTTTATCAAAATACATGAAAAATACAGAAAAGTTAAGAGAAAGACAAAAATACAAAATAAAAAATGAATAGTAGAAAATAGGGGGAAAAAGGTGATTAAATAGGAGATTTCCGACCTATAGCAGTTACAAACTGTTCTGCCATCTTTATTATCCATCCTTCCACTTTTCACTATTTCTCCATCCGCTGTATAATAATTTTGTTGCAAAGATATAATGAAGTGAAGACCAGGTGGGAGAGAGACACTTACCGGGTTATAAACAGGCATGTAGCCAGGTGCTGGAAGGAAAGCCATGCTGATCTTATTGCAAGCTGCTAGTCCTGATCAATGCCCGAGGGAGAAGCAAAGCAACCGTATCTATGGCTTTTATATGAAACAAGGAAGAAAGGGTGGAGCACAGAGGAGGTGGCACCAGCCCACCCGTCCTGACAAATAGAGGCCACTGCTCTGGGTATCCTGGACCAGCTAGGAAATTCTTAGGGACCTTTCCTATAAAGCCCCACCCACCCACGCACCCACCCACCCACCCCCACCTTCCTCAGTCTGGTGCTTGCAACAAATCGGACCTCCAATTCACAATCCTCAGGATAGGATGATGGGAGTTCTAACAACAGAAGTGAACTTATGCTGCACATAAACGAAGAAGACCGGAAAGTTTAATTTAATCTGGATTTGTAAGATTTTAAAACTTCCCCTCCTCAGCCAGCAAATCTTACAAGCAAAAAAGATTCCTTGGGCGGTATCAAATTGAACTCCAAACCAGCTCCGGTTTAGCAGTTGTGCGGATGGCACCGATACTTTAAAGTGTGTGTGTGGGGGGGGGGGAGAATCTCTGCCTAGATAAGAGAGGCTACTGTTCTTTCGCTATCCTTCCCCCACGACTGTGCTCCATGGAGAGGAAGTGCCTTCGAGCAGGAAAAGAGGGATAGGTCAGCTCTGCAAGGTAGTCCCTACAAGGAGCAAATTAGAAGTTCTAATTTGAACTTTACTGCAAAGTTACATGAAAGTGCATCTCCTCCCCCCCCCCGCCCTCGCCTTTGCAGTCCAAGAAACTAGGGAGGGTCCCTAATGAGGCATCTGCCACCCCCACTGCTTCTCCCGGCTCAGCTGCTTCTTATCCGAGCACTGCCTGGTCTGCGGCTTTACCTCCCGTCCCCCGGGATCATGTCCACGTATTGTTTCAGAAGAGCCACTGCCAAGGGTCAGTCGAGAGGGGCTTCAGCCCAACCAAGGAAGACAGGTGAGAAGCATCGTAATTCACAAAAGATAGAGGGGGGAAGCAAACCCCGACGTGCAAGATTCCTCTTACCCATTTTTAATATATAATTTTATTAAATATACAGAGCATTGATTTCTTAGTTCGATCTATCTTGTGGGGTTGACGGGTCGCCTGCGTGCTTGGGAGCCCATCCCCATTTCCCCACCAACTCTGGGGCAAGCCAGAAGCTCAGGGACGACGTTCCCCACACTTGCATTTCAACCCTGGGCTTTGCCAAAGAGCCATCGTTTGGTGGGCTCTGGAAGGGAGACGTCTCCAGAGGTAGGTAAAATGAGGACCCAGATTGTTGGGGGCAATAAGCTGACTTTGTAATAATGCCACTGGGGGGGCGAAAGCCCTAATAAGCAGGCATATACATAGAATGAAGGCTATTGCTAAGCACATTGGTTTGTGCTTAAATTGTAAGCCGCCCTGAGTCTTCGGAGAAGGGTGGGATATAAATGGGATTAAAATAAAAATACAAATAAATAAATATCTGAGCCCTGCCCGGTTTGGTTCGACCAGCAGGACATCAGCCTCATAAAAGCCTCGAACTGGGGCATCGGTTAGATAGAACAATGGGTGGCTGTGCGGTCTGCAGAGGCCGAGGCAGGGGAGCCGCCCTTGAAGGAGTGGTCAGCAAACAAATTTACAAGTTTCGTAGAGTCGAGGAGGATATGCCTGACTAAACAAGCCACAGTTTTGTGGAGCGTGACTGGGGACACAGAGGGCTGGGCGGTTAATTGGGGGAGAGGGCAGGACGGTGCTGGGGCAGAGAAGCCATACGTGGAGTTTGCAACGACGCCCTGCCAGGTGGACTCTGACCCATCTCTGTGCCCAGGTGGTCGAAGGAGGATGTGGCAAGATACAGCAAACGGTAGCAGAAGCGGTAGCCTCTGTCCACACCCAACTATAAAGCACTTAATTTCTCAAATGCCTAACCCACACCCACCCCGGATTTTTCTTAAACTGAACAGAATCCTTAAACTCTCGCTGGCTTCCACACTGCTCTTACAGGAAGAACTGTTTTCCCCCTGTAGGCCTGGGCTCCATTTCTGAAGTTAGCCCCAAGCCCACAAACCCAGTATTTTCCTCCTGGTTGCTCTAATAAAGCAGAAAAGAGATAAATGACGGTAATTTAGAATCACTTTGGTTTGCAGAGGAGGAAATACGTATGGCCTACACAGCAATCAAAAAATAAAATAAAATACCCTGATGAAAAAAGTGTGCCTCGGAATAAAATACGCCAGTTGGTAAAGGCACTGTTGGTCTCTTTCTGATTTCTGAGCATCAAACTCCACAAAGTTTCTGCTTGTAAATACAATTTGCTGATCAGAAAACGTGCAACCAGATTCCTCCTGAATTTTTTTTTTTTTTTACTGTCTGCAATGAAACAGAAGAGTGTTTCCCATTACTTTTCCCTTTTCCGGCTGACCCTCCATCACCTTGTAAATTCATAACCGTAACCCTTAAAAGGAAAAGAAAAAAAAAGCACGGGGCTTGGCGTTTTGGAATAGCAGGTGAGATATATTATACATACAAAATAAAAAGCCCATATAATTAAAACAGGATTTAATCTTCGTTAAAGTCAATTTTTTCGGCCCCTACATTAATATGCTCTTCTGTTGCTAACTTGCATTATTCGGAAAACGCACCCCATTTCAAAAGGGTTGGTTTTTTTTCTCGCTTCGCAGCGCCCCTAAAGAATCAACAGGTGAGCCACAAAGGACAGGCGGACAGTGCGTGATTCAAAGGCACTTGAGGCTGCCGTCTTGCTGTAACCAGCGGCTCCAGGCTTAGGCCGCTGCAAAGCAGGAGTGTGTGACACACACACATACCGCACACACACACACACACCCCTTGCTTCGGGGCAGGCACAGGCTTCCATCTACAGTTTGGAATAGACCACATCCTTGGGGGTCTTCTTCTCCATCACGGCTTGGGCGGACTTGATGATGTCCTCGGTTTGAAGCATGCTCATATTCCAAGTAGCCTAAAGGAAAATCAGAATCCAAGGAAGAGTGAGAGAAAGTGATTTTTCCCTTTCTTGCCCCAGCATCTTCCAGGGAGAGGGACACAAATACAGCCTCTTCCCAACCCCCCTGATCTCCTGCCAAGGGGTGAAGAGCTGCTCGGTCCCCCAAGAACTGGAGCCAGGAAGCAAATGGGGTCAAACATATCCACTGGCGAGTTACTTACGCCATTCTCTGGTGGTTGCACGATCACTATTTCTTTTTCCCTATCTTCCTGATTGGCTTAAGGTAAAGGTAAAGGTTCCCCCGCACATGCGTGCTAGTCGTTTCCCACTCTAGGGGCCGGTGCTCATCTCCATTTCAAAGCCAAAGAGCCAGCGCTTGTCCGAGGACGTCTCCGTGGTCATGTGGCTGGCATGACTAGACGCCAAAGGCGCACGGAACGCTGTGACCTTCCCACCGTAGTGGTCCCTATTTTTCTACCTGCATTTTTACGTGCTTTTGAACTGCTAGGTTGGCAGAAGCTGGGACGAGTAACAGGCGCTCACTCTGCTACGCGGCACTCGGGATTCGACCCGCCAAACTGCCGACCTTCTGATCGACAAGCTCAATGTCCTAACCCACTGAGCCACCACCTCCCTCCTGATTGGCTTATAGAAGCTTTATTGTGCTGGGTTTTTTTCCCCTTCCTCTTACGAACTGGCTGTGAGGAAAGGTGGCCGTATGCATTTTCCAAATAAAACAGGCCTTCCTGCCTGAGCAGGGGGGGTGGACTAGAAGACCTCCGAGGTCCCTTCCAAGTCTGTTATTCTGTTCTCCGTTATCTGGCATCAACCCCGAGACCTCCCAACGTACAAACTGCAAGCTGCACGAATTAAGAAAACCCACCACTCACCATGTATTTCAAGCTTTCGGGCACTGAATGGTCTCTGGCGTAAATAAGGTTAATTTTCGTGCCCTGCACCGCGATTGGGCTCCTGCAGGCAATTTCGGTGGCCAAATCAAAGGCGCCTTGCAGCATCGACTCGTGATCTCGGAAGACACGGCTGGGAAAAAGAAGCCGGAGCAATTGCTGAGGTTGTGGCAGCTTGTTCCAGCCCAAGAATGCAAGTCTTGGATTTGGGAGTTGAAAGGAATGACATTCTGACGAACTTTAAAGGCCCCAGGTAGGGAATGGCTGCGTTGGGCACCAGCCAAGCCTCCTTTACTTTTTCAGCCCAAGGGAAGATGGAGAAAAACCCTTCCAGTCTTGCTCAATCTACTTTAGTTCAGCGTTTCTCAACCTCAGCAACTTTTAAGAGCTGTGGACATCAACTCCCAGAATCCCCCAGCCAGCAAAGCTGATGGGATTAAGACACATCCCCTGGTTGGAGTTGTTTCAGAAGCAAACACCCTTCACTCAACGTCGCCGGATCTTGAAAGCTAAGCCTGCTTAGTTCCCGGGTGAAAAAAACAACAACACAAAACCAGCCAGGAAATCTCGTGGGACTAATTGTCGCGAGACAATTGTGGGAGAATGCAAGGCAAGCCGTCCTGGGGATGCCTCCATGGAAACATCTGGATTGAGCTCAATGGGAGGAAGTCAGGATCTTTTGCAACCGGGCGGGAAGACTCAGATAATATTTGGGGTCTTCGTTTTTTTAAAAGATGGAGGCTAACCAATTTCATTCCATTTGAGAATACATTTTTCCAGTTTCCTGCCACAAGGAGATGTGAAATCAGGGGCTGGTTTTGACAAGGGTGCCCTCTGAGCGAAACCACAAAACCGAGAACCTTCCGCAGCCCCCAGCCTCGGCTTCAAGGGAGACCCACCTGACAAGGCCGCAGCGCTCCGCCTCCGGGGCCATGAGCTTTCTGGAAGTGAAAGCCAGTTCGTTCACTAGGCTGGAGAGAGGACATCAAGAGGGGGTTAAGAGGGACCCGAGTCGCAAGAGGGCAGGGGGTTTTTTGTGGGAGGAAGGAACTGCGGGGGCCGACTGTTTGCCCATCCCCCAGATCAGGGGTCCCCAACCTTGACAACTTTTAAGACTTGTGGACTTCAGCTCCCAGAATTCCTCAGCCAGCCCACGTCTCAGAGGCAGCTCGTCTGACCAAGTGACGGGCTGGAGGTGCCCGGCTCCTTTAGACCGGAGAAAAATTCAAGCTGCCACTTTCCAAAATAAGGGAAGCCGCGGTTCCTTTCTGGCGAGAACAGGAAGGAGGCCGATCCAAAAGGAAGCAAAGCCCTCACCTCCGATTCCCAATGACCAGTGGCAAGCGCTGCAGTGTGCCAACGTCGGCTGCCAGTCCAACATCCACTTCCTGAAGAAAGGAGAGCAAGGAGAAGAGGGGTTCGGGCACCCAAAGGGCAATATGGGCGCTGGGATATCATGACACCCACCCTGGGCCTGAAATACTGGGATGCAATTTTGCAATGCCAGCCCAAAGGGAGAAATTGGCTGTTGTTTTTTTTTTCCACTTGTACAAACCCGTATCTGGCAAGCCTACGGCCTGGAATAAACACACGTGCATTTGGGCACGTCTCTCTCTCTCTCTCTCTGTGTGTGTGTGTGTGTGTATGAGAAAAGAGCAGCGTGAGAGAGCAAGGAAGGGAATATATCTGTGCCTTGTTAGCATCACTGGTGCTTATTAAGTAGACACTTCTAGGGTAAAACTGTGTCGCGGCAAACCCACCTTGACCTGGAACCAAGCATCCTGCGTGCAGTAGCGAATATCACAGGCCGTGATCAGATTCACACCTGCAAAGGGACAAGATCCACGGTCTATTTTCCACCTTTCTGTCCCAACTTTCTTCCACCACAACAGCCTAAAGTGGCCAAGCTCCTATCTCAGAGCCCACCCAGCCCAGTTTCAAGGAAGATCCTGCGTCAACTCTCCTCTGGCCACCCCCAGTAAGTCAGGTGTGGCAACAGCCCGGAAGAAGACTCAAGAGCCCATAGTGCTGCAGCATCAAAAGGGCCCGAGTTGCAGGGCTTTCGCCTTTTTGAAAACGGCTTTTAAACAGCCGAGATCCATGACTAGCATTCATTTCCTCCATGAGCAGGAAAAAAAACGCCTCTCAAAAACCAACAACATTGGTGCATCAGCCAGAAAAAAAAGTCCTTTTCCTTCCAGAATTCCATTTTTACTCATGGGCTAGATGAGAGCAGATTTCCAGCCAGGCTGACACCAAAATCGTACAGCACTCCTAGTGTTGGCCTGGCTCCTCAGCAAAAAGATAATGAGATGCAGCTTTATAAATTAAGTAATGCAGTTCTAGCAGCATTTCTCAACCTTGGCAACTTTTAAGATAATGTGGACCTCCAACTCCCAGAATTTGAATCCACACATCTCAAAACTGCCAAGGTTAAGAAACGCTTGAGTTGTGCAGCCAGTTTAATCCGAAAGACTTGCACCTTTATGCAAAGAGCATACTGTTTAGCTTCTGTAATTCAACAGTTACAGAATTTGGAGTTTTGCCATTTCCACAGCCCATTCATGCAACCAGTTCCAGGAGCTGAAGGCACGTGAAGTTACAGGTTCAGACACACATGACTAATGGGACTCACCTCCTCCGATGCAGCCGCCGTGAACGGCCACAATGATGGGCTTGGGACACTGAAAAGCAGAGATCCTGTTAAGTGGGTGGAAGTGCTTTCCTGGCACACCTGCCCAACCCCAAGTCTCTCAGCCTGGGCACCTTCTCCAGGACCGTGAAGGACTCTTGGTACTCTCGGATCTTCTTGCGGATGTTCCAGGACTTCCGAGCCACGTCATCACCTTGTGCCATCAGGAAAACGCTGCCCAGCTCCATGAGGTCAATGCCTGTAGGTCGTCAGGAATGGAGAATGGCAAGAGCAGCTCTGGCCCTCCAGCTCAGCCATTTAACACCCACCCAGTCACTCAAAGCTTGGCAGCCCTCAGCTAACTAAACCACAATGGGTTACTTCATTTAACTGTTAAATGCATACTGCAGCTCCTGAAAACAAGGCTGCAAACCCTGGGAGGTTTCTCCAAAAAACCCGTTGGGACCAAATTTTGCATCCCATTTTTCTTCTTCTTGGTTCCCTGTCTGCAGCAGAAGCAAAATTGTGCCGGTATTAAAGTACTCATATTTCTCCTTAAAACTCAGGACTCCCTCCCCCACATTTACTCCCTAAACTTTGAAAGGCGTCTCTGCAAACCCGCCCGAAGCATGATTTGCAGTACAAGCTAAAGCAAAGGAGGCTTGGCGTGATTGCGTAAAGTTGTATAAACTGAATTCTGACAGCACTGAAAGTTTGATCTCAACTCCCATCTACGATCCCAAGAGGTGTATCCCAGATGGCTCCTTGCTAGATTTTCTTGATCCAGAGGGGAGGAGGATTCTCTCTCGGCCACGATCCCTCTGCCCTCCCTACCTGCAGTGAACATTTTCCCAGCACCCGAGATCACCACTGCGTTGCATTCGGAGTCCTGGGCAATCTTGTTGAAGCATTCGACCATCTCCCTATAACAAGAGAAGACCACAGTGGAGACCCGATCTGCTAGGCAGCTGGCTTAAGATTTTTCACAAATACGGGTAGTCCTCGTCTCACGACCACAACTGAGCCCAAAGTTGATGTCGCTAAGTGAGGAATCTGCTAAGTGAGTTTTGCCCCATCTTACAATTTTTCTTGCCACATTTGTTAAGGGAATCACTGCAGCTGTTAAATTGGTAACGCCGTCACTAAGTGAATCTGGCTTCCCCCGTTGACTCTGCTTGTCAGAAGGTTGCCAAAGGGGGACCACGGGACCCCAAGGACACTGCAACCGTCATAAATATGAACCAGTGGCAAACATCCAAGGGTAAATCACGTGACTGTGGGGATGCTGCAACGGTCACAAGGGTGAAAAATGGCCGTAAGCCACTTTTTCCAGTGCCCTTGTAACTTTGGTCACTAAACAAACTGCTGTAAGTTGAGGACTACCTGTACACTTGAAACAGTGTAGTGACAGAAGGCATTTTCCTGTGACGTGGAAGGCCCAGGACCAAAGGGCAGAGCAAGCCTGCCTTAGTCTGCCCCGATTAAGCCTCATAAAAAAGGAGCAACTCATTTTCGGTTTGGTTATCCAGAACTTGATAAGGATTGCAAGTTAAATGCGCAGCCAGCTGTCCCGAGGCATCTCCTGCCACGCATCCCCAGCTTCCTTCTGACCCACGACTTCCATCGCTAGCGGAAAAGGAATCTGGTTTCCTGTTTACCTCCAAAAGGCGATGTTCATGGCATTCCTTTTCTCAGGACGGTTGATCTCCACGTGCAGCACTTTCTCGCGGACCCGTTCCAACTTCAACGTCTCGTAGGTGGGCAAGGAATTGGGCTGCTGCTGCGGGGGCGACTGCTGTTGCTTCGACGCCATGACCCTGAAGCCGCGACAGGAAGCAGGACAAACGGAGAGATCTGGGAGGAAAAAGGGGGCTGTTAGCAGCAGTGGGCAAAGGAAGTAACCACCTGTGCTCGAGGGCAAACTCCTTGCATGCAGGCAGGAAGGTGGGGGTCAGGCAGAGTGTTGGCTGCCCACTTAACAGCGTCATCGACTGCAGAAGTGGGGAAACCATGGCCCTTTTATGACTCGTGGACTTCAACTCCCAGAATTCCTGAGCCAGCCATGCTGAGGGGAAAGGGAGAGCTTTCCTGGCTGAGCCAGGAATGCTGGGAGTTGAAGTCCACAAGTCAAAAAAAGGGCCATGGTTCCCCACCTCTGATCTAGTGGACCTCCGAAAGGCCTCTCCCAGGGATCCAGAGGGCTCAAACCCTATGTCCTTCAGGAAGCTCCAGTAGACTCAACTCTCTTCCCAGGCTCTGGGGCAGGATGACGGTTGAGCCTCGAATGGATAAGTGCTTCATTTATACCTTTGTCCCTGGGAGACTCGTGACTTCTTTTCCATTGGTTATTATTCACCAGTTGGGATCATCAGGACTTGGGCAACCTCTAAAACTCTTGTTTCTCAAGCTTAGCAACTTTAAGATGGCCGCCATCGTTGAGAAACACCAATTTAGAGGTTTGGCATCTTATAGCTGCCGAAGGTGAGAAGCAATGCTCTAATAATTGCATAACAAACCAATAAACTAACTCCCAGGTGAGTTGGAGGCCTGACTTATGTCACGGTCATACGAAGCTCCCTTCCTCCCCCTACGTCTTGGTTTTAGCCAGGCCCCTCTTCCCTCTGCTCAGCCACAGAAACTGCCTGGGAGATTTCAAGACTCCCAAAGTTTTGCCTTCTCTCAAGAGGAGCGTGAGGGACCTCCATGCCTTCCTGCTCCTCAAGTCAGCCCTCCTTTTCCTGGATCTACCTCAAACGAGGGGAAACTGCACGGCTGTGGTCGAAACACCCCAAAGGAGAGGTAGGCCAGCTTTGTGCCTAGAAACCCAAGATTTCTTCAGCTGAACTCTCTGCACAAGAGATGGTTTCGCTCCCTTGCTGAGAACAAAATGGCTTTTCTCTACCAAGGACGAGATCTGGCCAAGGACGAGATCCAGGGCAGGGCAGGGCGGTCCTCACCGCTCCTGAGCCCACCCCCCTCGCATTCCCTGCCCCCCCTCCTGTTGACAGGCCCCAGAGGTCCAAAGGCTGCGCATTCCCGGGGAAAACATCCCGCTGGGCCTGTCCCAGTTTTGCAATCCCACCCCGCAGGCCAAGAGCTTAGCAAAGCAGAGGGCTGCCAACCGACTGGGTCACTGAGAGGAAGAAGGCTGCAGGCTGCATGCACCCAAGGCCAAAAAAAAAAAAAACACCAAGAGGGAGAGAGAGAAAGGCAGGTGGGAAGAAGAGGGCAGGCAGGCAGGGAAGCAAGATGGAGCAGGAGCAGCTCCAGGCAACCTGCAAGTCAGAGGCGATGCAAACAGCAAGCAGAGGGCGAGTTCGTGGGTGGGGGCTGGGGGGGGGGCTCAAAGAGCCCTGCTGGGGATTTAGGGGGCGGGGGGGTGGGGCAAAAGCGAGCAAGCCAAGGTGGTCTGCATAAAAAGCAATGGACGGGGAGGGACCCCCCCACTGCCCCCCCTCCAAAAGCTGAAGGGCTGCGAGGCGGGGCGGGAGGCAGGGTCAATCTGCTTTCCCCCTCCCCCCTCCAACCTCTGGCAAGCTGTGCAGGGCCGCCTGCCTCGTCCCAAGCGGGGCCCTCCAGAGCAAGCCCGCTTCTCCCCAGCCGGCTGCGGATGATGGGCACTGAGGTCCGAGGCCTTGGGTGGGCAGGGAGGGGTCAGCAAGAGAAGCCGGGGGCCTCGGGGAGGCCGGGGCAGAAAGCGGAGGAAGGGGGCCGGGCGGGGGAGAGAGAGCCCACTCACGCCTCCGGAGCAGCCCCCCGAGGATCCCCGACGCCGCCGCCGCCGCCGCCATGGCCCCCCGCTCTCCTCCCGCAGCCCAGGGGGGGAACTACCAGTGAGTGGCTGGGCTAGACGGGCTCCGCCCACCGCCTCTCCGGAGGGAGACGCAACTTCCGCTCTCCGCCTCTAGAGCCGGACAAGGAAGGCGCCGCCCTCGGCCGCCCTCTCCTGGCCGGAGTGGGAAAGCCGGGATTGACGTCCCGACGCGGACTCTGCCCAGCGTGGGAGCCTGCTGGGAGTTGTAGTCCATCTCGAAAAAGCAGAAGGGCACAGACCCCACCCCCCTTCTAACCTGATGAACATCAAGCCATTTTATTAAGGTGTATGGTCAACTCCCTGAATTCCCTAACCCCCAGAAGGCTGGTTGGGGAATTCTGGGAATTATTTTCCATCTATAAATGGCTAGTTCTAACCCAACCCAATACTGGAAAGCCAGCCTAAGGGACAGCAGTGCTGTGTCCCCAAGAGGAGGAAAATCCTGCTCTTTCCAGAGGTTTTATGCACAAATGTTTCAAGAAGTCAAGAACAGCAGCCAGGGACACACAAAAAGACACTTCCCGTTTGGAAGCACCCTCCGCGTCAGTATTGACAACTCTCATTTCCATTCATGCAATTGCAATTTCCAATTTTTAAAAAATGTTACTGTTGAAGGAAGCCAGTGTAGGATTTTTTTAAAAAAAAAAATTAAAGGTGGCAGAAATGGTTGACCTTAAATGCTTAGAAACCCAGGAAAGCTAAAAATAAGCATAAAGACTGTAGTAGTGGTGAACACTGCATTACACAGCGCAAAATAGACCTTAAGTTAAAATCTCCCTGCTCCCTTCTTTAAATTATAAAGCCACCCAGCGTACAAGAAAGCAAGGGAAAAGAATAAAAGGTTTGCACAAAACAACTGTTAAATGGTACCTCCCTTTTAAAATTTAGCCGTCTTTCATGGAAACAAGGTTGAGATACCCGGACCAACTTAATTCCGTTCACAAAAAACACACACGACATACCTGCCTGCCCCCTTCTACAAAAACTTCCCGAGACGTGACCAGATCAGTTTTTACAACAATTTATTTTCCAAACAGCTTTATTAAATGTGCCAACTAGCACAGGCAGCACACATTTTATGAATGGGGGGAAAAAACATGTCACACGTACGATCGTTTTAAAATCCGATATCGTAAGAATGCCACAGGCCTTTTTCTTCCCAGCTGACCTAGCTGCAGGCAGCATCTAATTAATCTTTTTTATTGTTTTAAAAAAAAGGGGGGGGGACGACACGGGAGCTTTGCCAAAAAAAAAAAAGATCACACACAAGAAAGTTAACGGAGCAGTCTTCTTGGTCAGGAACCAAAGAGCAATTAGGAAGCGTGCTGGGCGGTTGAGAAGCAGAGTTTCAGTGTGTAGGGGTATGGCCCATCTAGGAGAAAGCCAGACGTAGGTTTATGAGTCGCCTCAACTTTACTCAAAAATAAAAAGTGTCATCAACAGAGAAAGAAGAAAGAAAGAAAGAAAGAAAGAAAGAAAGAAAGAAAGAAAGAAAGAAAGAAAGAGAAAGAAAGAAAAAGAAAGAAAGAAAGAAAGAAAGAAAGAAAGAAAGAAAGAAAGAAAGAAAGAAAGAAAGAAAGAAAGAAAGAAAGAAAGAAAGAAAGAAAGAAAAAAAGAAAGAAAGATTTCTCAAGCATTCCCAACATCTCCCATTTTGGGCTAAAGTCAAGAAAATGTCTTAAAACAAATAAACCTCTCACTGCAATCAGATTTAAACAAAAAACACGTGAGATATTATTTGCACTTAGTGCCTGCAGGTAGTCCTCATCTTATGACAACAATTGAGCCTCAAATTTCAGTGGCTAAGCCAGACAATTGAGTTTTGCTCCATTTTACAACCATTTTTGCCACAGTGGTTACGTGAACCACTGCAGTGGTTAAAGTTACTAACATGGTTGTGAAGTGGATTTGGGAGAGGAAGTCCACAGGTCTTAAAACTTACCCAGGTCGGACACTTCTGTTCCAAACACTGAGGCACAGTTCAGAATGTGCCAGGGGCTGCTTTTCCCCCCTTCCAAGAGGTTAACTTGGCCAGGTCTCCAATCTGTTGGTGTTTTAAGACCTACTAGCTTACCTTTCCCACCAGTAGAATTGAACAGAGGAAGGGGGAAAGAGCAGGGAGATTCCCAAATCCTCTTGGGGAATCGAGGCCCCCCGTTTCAGCATCTAAAAAAATGCGACAGGGGCTTACTTGGGTTTTTCATCTGATAATGGTTGAGGAAAGCCAGCGTCTCCAGCGCGTCCCCTTTGGTTTCCCACTCCAGCAGTCCCGACGAGCTCCGCTCACCTGTGGGCGTTTCAAGCAAGGTGTGGGTTAAGCTGGGACAGGCCCACCTCCTCTGAACAGAGGCGGGCAAACCCTTAAGGGCTGGACTACAGTTCCGATCGCCCAGGTCCACTCTGCTGTCCTAGAACAGCGTGGCCCTCGGTCCCTTCTTTCCAAGCAGCAGCGTTCCCAAGACCGCTCTCTGCACAGGGCTACTTACTCTTTCCTGAAAACACCTTGACAGAAGCCGGTCTCTTCACCCCCAGCTCATCGCAAATCTGATGGGGGGGAGAAAATGCCACGTATGTAACAGGATCGTTAAGCCACTACCCTGATCACGCCAATGCGTATTTTGGGAATCTCATCTTCACTCAAGTCCCGTTCCCAGGGGCTCTTGCAGAGACGCCACTGCCTTCCCATACAGTTTACAGTGGGCTGATGCCTCCTTAAGTAACACCAGCTGCCTGCAATTAGTACAGGTTCGCATCCCACCAGGCTCAAGGTTGACTCAGCCTTCCATCCTTCCGAGGTAGGTAAAATGAGGACCCAGATTGTTGGGGGCAATAAGCTGACTTTGTAATAATGCCGCTTGGGGGGGGGGGTGTGAAAGCCCTAATAAGCAGGCATATACATAGAATGAAGGCTACTGCTAAGCTTGTAAGCCGCCCTGAGTCTTCGGAGAAGGGCGGGATATAAATGGAATTAAAATAAATAAAATCGTAGAACTGGGTTTTACATACTTTTCTGTGCTGTGTCGAACATGTATTGGTAGGAGCCCAAAGGAAAGAGGCTTTTAAACATCTCCTTACAGCAAAAACAGCTCATTTAAATGTTTGGGCTGAGTAGAAAATGACTGAACAGGTCACTATTGTTTTTGGTCCAATGTTTTTTAGAACGACTTCACAGCCGCTTCTTGTTGTCACTTCTGTCAAAAATGAGCATTAATCCGTTCTCCTCTTGTGAGGCCAAATAAAGACCAAGCTCACATCCAAGCTTAGGACCTAAGGGACTTGCCACCGAGAGGAACCAGCAAGGGGGCCGAACTGGGTCCACTGCAGTTGCTACTTCTAGGCACACCAGAGACTCTGCTAGCATCATATCCAGACGTACAAGCCCTTTTTCCCCCCTTTAGGATTACTGCTTCCTGCCTTTGGGAATGTAAGCTACATTTGGGAGTCAGATGCTATCTGGATTCATTAAAGTCGTCATCGTGTCATACACGGAGGGCAGCAGGTTTTGATTCTCCCTAAACTCTCTCGGGGGGGGTGGGGGGTGTTTAAGAAACACGGAATATAAATCAATAAACCAACGGCTGCATTATTTCCCCCCTACTATGGCCGAGCAGGCTGAAGCTGCCCCCGGGTCAAACTCCTTACCTCGTAGAAGTTATCTTCCGTCACTTCCAGAGGTGCGTTAAAGAAATGGAGCACGTTGCTGGGATGCTGGATCCGGTTCTTGGCGGCTTGCTCCGGGGTCGAGAACCGATTGTTCCGGGAGCCGCTGAAATCTTTGTAGCTGCAGGAGCCGTCCTCAAGACCGTAGGACTGACCAGGCATGATGGCCTGTTGCTTTGACACGCTGTGGACAAACCAAGACAAGTTTGTGCCCCCTTGGTTTTGACCCTGACTCCTCAGGAAGGTCTGGGGAACAATGCAGGTGAGACTCACCACACATTCAACTTCTGATCGAACATGAAGTTGTTGTTGAGGTGGGTGATGGCTCGGTCCACCGCGTAGCCGTCTGCCATCTCCACCATGGCTGCCCCAGGCTTGCTTTTCATGAACTTCACCTTAAAAACAAAAAAAGCATTTCTTGGTTCAAACCGCCAGAGAGGGCAAAAGCACAGCGCTTTCAAAGGCTCCGTTTTAAACCTCAACCAGCCTCTGCATACCCCCTCCCAATCACTTGCAGGTGCTCCTCGACTTATAACCAGCCATTGGTGTGAAGTCACAACAGTGCTGCAAGAAGCGCGCGTTTTTCACACGACCGTTTCAACATCCCCTGATCACTGTCGGGTGATCAAAATTCAGACCCTTGGCAACTGACTGGTGTTTACGACAGTTGCAGTGTTCCCGGGGTCATGTGATCCCCGTTTTACAACCTTCTGACAGGCAAAGTCAACAGGGAAGCTAGATTCGCTTCACAGCGGCGTTACTAACTCAACAACTGCAGTGATTCCTCTGACAACCATCGCAGGGGAAGTGGTAAAAAAATGGGGCAAAACCCACTGGACGCTTGTCTTGCTTAGCAGCTAAAATTTTGGGCTCCGTTGTGGTCCTAATTCGAGGACTACCTGGAGTCTTCAGGCAATAGTCTCAAGCCCGGCTTGCCTTTTTCCTGGCTAGTACTCATAAGCCCACACCAGCCTGCCTGCTGTTTTTAACTCAAACCTGTTTCCAAAGAAGTGACGGCTCCAGACTAAGCCGTGCCGGGCCCACCAGCTCTGCCACCCCCGGATCCGCCCTCTCCCTCGGCAGCTCACCTTCTCCACATTTCCATAGAGGCAGAAGACGTTGAAAACACGGTCACAGTTCATCTTAGACTGGTCCAGGCCGTAGACCATCAACACGGGGCTGTCGGCGTGGGGGCCGTACTCCGGAGGCGGCGGCGGAGGCGGCGGGTGCCCGTACTGAGGCCCGTAGCGGCTGGGTCCTCGGTGACGGCCTCCCACGGGCGGGCCCATCCGCCTCCCTTCGTAATGAGGAGGAGGAGGGCCGTAGCCTTCGTCATGGTAGTGGCTGTGGTAGCCGCCGTGAGGCCCTCCTGGAGGAGGAAGCAAAACGTCAGCCGATGCCAGGGCAAAGCTGGAGGAGGGCCGGGGATGCTGCCCCACGGACCGGGCCTCACCGTATTCAGCAGGATGGTCCCCGAGGAGAGGCGGCTGCCTCTGGCGCTTGTTCATATTCCCGCCCGGCTCCCCTGTGAAAAGGAGACGAACATCAGAAACTTCACCCAAACAGTTCAATCGGCTTGCTTTCTGGGGCAGACCTCCATGTGGGGAGACCTCGAGTTAGGCCACAAGGCTGGCCTGCGGCACTCTCCATATTACAACCTCCAGTTTCCTTGGAACGTCTCTCTTTTCCACCATGGGAGAAAAGGGGGCTGGGGAGGGTGTTAAAAACAGCACCTGCTCTTCAGTGGCACAGTGCACCCCCATGTGTCCTCCCCGCCCACCCTGGCTGTCCCTTCTATAGTTCAGTGAATGCTGGAAGGGGCCATTTGGGACAGATCCTGACACTGCCTCGAACGTAAAAGCTCCGGTGCGTCTTCCGGGCTTTTATTTAAGCAGCTGACGAACTAGAACTCTGTTGGATACCAGAGCGTTAAGTCTCAACAATCTATCTGGCCATCCCGAGTCTGTTCACTTTCCTCCTGAAATTTAACCTTGTGGCAGGGAAGGGTTTTTATTATTTAAAAAAATAATAGTAATAAAGCAAAAGGATCAACAGAAGCCAATTTCACCACCAGTTCGAACATTAGGGCAGCGGGGGGGGGGGAGACGAAACAAAATTCTTGGCAGCCCACTCCCCACCTCTAGCAGAGCTAAAAGGATTAAAACAAGACCAAGTAGAAGATGGCAAAGCAAAGCAAAAGTAGCAACTGTCCAGTTTAAACGCAAATCGAAATACAAGACAGAAGAATTTATAAGCAAGTCATACAATTCTCGTTTGGTGTTTTTTTTTTAAAAAAAAAAAAGTAAAAAAGAGTTTCGCAGTTTATTTCAATAGTCATTACAAAGATTGAAAAAGGCTACTTACAGCAGGAGTTTACAGTACAATGTCCCTTGTCACATATATATTCTGCATTTCTCTTACCATTGGACGCTTCAACAGTGTAAGCACAGTTCTGAAAGATGGCGTCCCATCAAACATACACTGCGACCCTGCGTTACATGGTTTCAGAGTCAAATTCACGTCAAAAGGCACCAAACTGACACAATTAAATTTTTTTTAAAAAAAAATTAAATGAAAAAGGGCTCACAGATTTTGTTTTTTTGTTTTTTGTCTTCGGATGGTATCAAGGAAAAAAAAAAGGGACATAACCAAGGTGTAGTGAGTGTCCCTTCCGTGTTGCATCTCCTGATTTTTTTTTTTTTTTTTTTTGGTCATGTGCTGTTAAATCAGGTTTTGGTGCTTCTGGCTGTGTAGGTCTCCCGTGTGCGTGTCTCTCTCCTCTGTTAGTGGAGTGTGCCTTGGATCTCAAGTGCCCCTGAGGCGGACAAGACCCCCCCAGTCTCTAGGGAACTGGGGGCTCTCGGGGACTTGGGGTTTTGTGCCTGTCTCCACTTGGCGCTGATAAAATGTCGGCAGCCGAGGACTGCAAGGAAAGAGTAATGAGAGGCCCTCCCAAACCAAGCCAAGTTGATGTGGAGAGCATCTTATATCTTGAAGGGTCTCGGGGATCTACTCCGTTCTCCGTTAAGACCGTTGGCGCGCTCTGTCTGAGACCCCTGTGGTGTTTTCCTATTTTCTGTGTTCCCTTCTTGGGTTCAAAGTTTGTTTTTTTTGTTTTGTTTTGTAAGCATGTCGTGGCCTGGTGAGTCAGTCTCTCTCTGTCTCTCTCTCTTTCTCTGTCTCCCTCTGTGCTTGTAGATGTCTCTCGGGTCGCGGTGTTGTGTCCTTGATGTGAGGAAATGAACTCAAATCTGTTGCCTTTCAGGTGCGCTTAAGATGCTGCGTGTTTTCTCCCAGGCAGAGCTAGTGCAAAGTTGAGCTTGCTTTTTTTTTTTTCCTACACTGTGTAGTGTTAGAGAGTGTCTAGCAGAAGGCAGATCACAGGCAATTCAGAGCTTCCACGGCAGCTGCGCACGGGTCCCCCAGGGCCATGTGGGAAATCTGTTCAGAGCTGGGGAAAGGCCAGATCTATCGCACCTCCTCGGTGCCCAGCCTGAGGGAGGGCAGGGAGCCGGGAGGCAGCTTCTGAACTCCCCAGCCCTGCCAACTTAAGCCACTGCCCATCTGCACAGCGCCTAGGTATGTACCTTGGAGGAGAAAGTGAGTCATGTTCATGTCAAGTCATGTAATGCCATTGCTTGCTTCGCCGTGAGGGCGGGGTCAAAAGTGACCTCTGCCAGAGCCCCCACCCCCTGCACCCCATCCCCACCCCCCCGCCATCCAACAGCCTCCCCAGGCTTGTTTGGTCCGTGGAGCCAAACAACTCAACTGCCCGGCCTCCTGTAAAAGCCCAGCCTGTTTTAAGCTGAGGTCGTGCTCGGAGGGGCGACGCTGCCCACCTCGCAAAGGGAACGTGCCGCTTTCTGCACGGTGCAGCAAGGCAGGCCGGCCAAGGCAGGGCTTCCCACTAGCTTTAGACTGAGCTGACGCAGATGGTGACCCCCCCACACTCTCAGTCCCTCAAGGAAATGGCACCAGAGACCCCTTCGGCCCCCAAGGTGTATGCCACCCTCCCAAGTCCCAGAGTCTGCATACACGTTTCCTTGAACACAAGAGAAGCACCTTTCCCCTTTGCCCGCCCTCCACCCATGGAACGGCAGAAATTGGATATATGCCCCCAGACCCACAAAGGAGGTAGCTAGGTCAGCACAGGGGCCAGAGGTGTGTACGGCTCGAGACTTCCAAACAAGAGGGAAACAGCCATCTCCCGACCCTCCAGGAGTTAAAGCTCCCTAGCGTTCATTCTGGGATGCCCCAGAATCTGAGCCCAGCCTCCTTTCCGACTCCCCTCCCTGCTACTACATCGCCACCTTCCTAGTAGCCCACACATGGGCTGGTGATGCAACACCGAGGGGGAAGCGTACCTGACCAGACGCGATCAGGGAGATGAAGCCACCCCAATTCCCTTATGGCTATTCTCAACACACACACCCCTCACCCCCCCCCAACTGCATCTCGAGAAGCCTCCTGTGGCTGGAGCCAAGAAGCTGTTGCCCTGCCCTCCAGGCTTCCCAAATCGGGCCCCCTGTGTTGGACAGCAGGCAAATGGCATTACATCACACAATTCAGCTGGAGGAAGTGTGCTCTTCAAGAGGATAACAAAGGGTCTGTGTGTAGCTTGAGAGCAGGCGATCAAGGTTACCTTGCCCGCTGAGGTTAGGGTTGGTGTAGTCCCAGGTGTCCTGGTCATTCTTGAAGACGTTCAAGCGGGTGGGCTAAAAACGAAGCACAAATGTTCACAACTAAGCTGGGGGGGATTCAAGAGATGGAGCTCGAGAAAGGGAGCCGCAAAGTGATGCTCTGTGGTCATGCTGGCCGCTGAGCTGTCACAAGAGAGTGACCTAACTGGCTTATAACCATTAAGTAGTACTTATCTGTTCCGCTGTAGCCTGTAATAGATGACAATTAGCACAACTGTTTATTATAAAAGCAGGCGCATTTTTTGCTACGTGCTCAGGCTTGACCGGCTTCCTAGTAAGAATGCCGGACCTGTAAATTTTGTGTGTGTGTGTGTCAAATTTAACATCAAACATCTGGCTGCCAAGGGCCATGTTAAGCGTCCTTATTCCTGGCAGCCACTGCAAGTGTTACTTTAACCTAGAGGTAATCCTCAACTTATGACTGGCTGCTTAGTGACCCTTCAAAGTCCTGATGGATTCCCCAAAAGCTACTTACAATCTGATTCTGAGGTTCCAACAGCTGCCCCCACCCCATAATCCTGTGTGCATTTTGGATCCCCGACAACCTGGCCTGCGTTCACAAGCCCTAATTCTATGGCCGTAATCCACATTTTTGCCGGAAACCTTTCCCTCCTGGTTTCCCACAAAAACCAGCCCGAGTATGTTAAGGACTGCTGCATTAAAGATCCTAGAATCAGGTTGGTTGCAGAATAATCCACTGGACAACCATCAAGACTTACAAGCATAATTGGCCAGCTTAATTATGCCCATAAGTCAAGGACTACCTGTATTTTACAAAACCGGGTAGGAATCCCTGCCATTTCCCCAATTTTTCCAACTTATGATGCCTTTCCCTCTTCGCCAGGTGTCTTACTGCAAAGTAACAACCACACCTGCACCATTTCGTGTTTGCAAATCCCATCTGATTCAGAAAACGAGTGGTGCCCTCCTGGACAACGCAGGAGCCAGTCCCCTCTTCTGCCACACCCACCGCTCACCTTGGCATATTCAATCTTCAGAGTGCAGCAGCCAGAGTAAATGTCAGCCCCGTTCAATGAAGCTTTTGCTCTCTGAGCGCTTTGCACAGAATCAAATGTTTGCAGAATTAAGGAAACCTTTAACTGGATGCTTCCTAGTCAACTTTCTTTAAGCGGCTAACCTTGCTTGTTTACCCAGCAGCGTTAACTGGTAACACACCTTTACTCACAGCTTGACAACACAGACGATGGGAGGGAGGGAGGGAGGGAGAATGCTTGGGATGTATTGGGAGCCTTGGAGGGAGATGAGGAATTTATGCCAGTCCTTTGTAACCTGAGAACGTCCGGAGGAGACGCCAAGGCCGTGGGACAGGGACCTTCTGAAGGTGCAGCGTGTTTTCAAAAAACAAAACGAACACGTTGGATTGGTAGACAATGGACAAGGCGTGGCCCAAATGGGGAAAAGGGGAAGTTAATTATGCTGTTTTTCGTGCAAAAACCTCAGAGCTAGCTTCTTCTATGCCCGTCTGGATCTATCAGTAAAGTTAAAACTCTCGGTAAACAATGTCCCAGGAGTTTTTTCTTTTGCTGCATAGGCCAACGGGATGGTTGATACTAGCCAAAAAAGTGATGCCTCTCCTCCAACCCACTTGAAAGACGGTTCTGCTTCAGAAAGGAAAGGATATTCCACCATAGCTTGGACCCCATTTTTTCTAAAGATGACAATGCGCTGAACCGGACCACACGGGTTGCAGATGGTATACAAGACATCCTGCAAGAGAAAGACCATAAAAGTCAACAAGATCTCACAAGATCTCTGCCTACCAGAGACGTCAACACTCCATTTGTTGAAACAAGGAGACAGACCCACATACCATTCAGACATCATCTTAACCCTCAGTCTGCTCTCCCTGACTGGGTCCAAAAGCAGGCTTGGAGGCCCAATGAAAGCCAGGACTGCCACGTCCTACATTTGGGTCCCCCACAAAAAGCAGCCTCATAACGCACCGTCGTAATGGAGTAGATGGGGTTCAGAATGGTGAAGAGCAAGACGTTGTTTACTCCTCGAGAATCATCCGAGTCACCGGGCCGCGAGATCTTCTGACTGGTAGAATAGTTGACAAAGGCCGGATGCCCAGCTATGTAGATCTGATTGTCCGCTGCGTAATTCACAGCATTGCACGCTCCTAGTATGTCCTCAAACTCTACTAGAGCCTGCCTCTTTTTGGGCATCACCACCACATAGCTGGGGGAAAGAGAGAGAGAAAAAAGAACTTGGTCACTGAACATGCACCATCTGTCATGCTATCCCTCCCCCTGGGCTTTCTGGCTGCCCATCCCTCACCTGATTGGGCCAAATTCTTGCAAGGCCTCCACCAGATCAGCTTCCACCACACCATCAATCAGACCCCTGATGTGGACCACAGGAGAAGCAGCCGGCTTGTGAGGATCATCATAGTTCTCCTGCGAGAGAAGAGGAGGTCATTTATGAGTCTTGGTGGAGCAGTGGGCTAATGCCTCCTTAAGTAACACCAGCTGCCTGCAATTAGTGCAGGTTCGCATCCCACCAGGCTCAAGGTTGACTCAGCCTTCCATCCTTCCGAAGGTAGGTAAAATGAGGACCCAGATTGTTGGGGGCAATTACGGTAAGCTGACTTTGTAATAATGCCGCTTGGGGGTGTGTGTAAAAGCCCTAATAAGCAAGCATATACATAGAATGAAGGCTACTGCTAAGCTTGTAAACCGCCCTGAGTCTTCGCAGAAGGGCGGGATATAAATGGAATTAAAATTAAAAATAAAAAATTTAACACCCCCCTTGTAAAATTCTAGGGCAAAAGAGGAGGCTCTTACACAAAGAAGCGTTTCTGGGAGAGTGCATACTGGAACAGCTGAAGCAACGCTATGTAGCTCAAAAGGATTTATTTAGGCAGAGGATAGGTAACTTAGCAGTTAAAATGGAATTCCGTCATCAGAGGTAGTTAAGTTACTGCTTTATTTTTTTTAGTGGGACTAAGAAAATTAAGAAGGAAAAAAGTCATCCTTGATAACTACAGCCTACTTTATATATTGATGGGAAGCAACAGAAGTGGCTGTTGGCGGGATCCAGCACACCTCCTCTGGTCCCAGCTTCCGTGAAAAGAGTTACATTTCTTTGGCCAATTCACACTCAAAGCCCCTTCCTTGCTCTAGGCCAGGGGTTGCCAACCAGGGGTGCGAGACCATATTCCAGGGGGTGCAAGAGCTTGGGTTTTCAAAATTACAGCGTATATGCATATTTTGTTGCTGTTATTTCAAACTATTGTAAGGGGCGCAAGGTATAAAAAAAGGTTGGGAGTCACTGCTCTAAGCAAATGCTTCCTGTTCCAAGAGGGAAATATATCCCACATACCCTTTGACCATTCTAGTAAATTTAAACCCACCGTCTACATAAATAAATCCAGTAATTTATTAAATTTATACGCAGCCCATCTCATTATGCAAAGCAACTCGTACTTCACAGTTAACCACCCGCCAAGCAAATCGCTACAAAAACCTCTGCAAAATGCATAGACCCAAACTGAAAGCAGTCCAAGGCAGTTTAAGCGCGACTTGAGGAAAGAGCCTCCAGCCACAGGTCCACTCTTAAAACAGGACGAAATTACTGGGCCTGCAGAACTTGGACAGCGGATGCAACCGGATGCTGCAGGATGAGCCTAGCCTGGTCCCCATCACCACCTTCCCTCCACAGGCCCTGGCTTTGAGCAGCAGCAGCGTGCAACAAATCCTAATTAAGCACGCAAACAAGCCACTCTTTCCAAACCTAAAGAGCTTTTCTCACAGGTACACCTGCCTTTTAGTTCACATTTGCAGCGGGGAGGGGGGGGTCTGAGCCTGGGAGGCGGCTTTGGTGGATCCCTAAGGCTCTGCTAGTCAAGGCCAACCCTTCCTTAAGGGCTTTCCAGTCCTGACTTGAACCCGGGGCGAACCCCCAAGTCTTGCCCCTCTTTCAAAGGGCTGCTCAACTGGGGTCGTGTGAAGGCTGGCTCAGGAATTCTGGGAATTGTAGTCCCCCCCCCCAGGTCGTCAAGGGGTCCTAGCGGCCCAGCGGTGTTAAGGCATCGCCTCAAGGCGTCCGCTAAGCAGGCAGCCCCTCTCCTCCCTGCTCGGAGGGTGGACTGCTCCCGTCGAGGGAAGCTCTACTTGCCTGCTAGGGCAGCCGCCCTTTCCCCCTTGGGAGGCCCGGCTTTTCAGCGCTTGGCAAAAGAGGCGGGATGCTCACGGTAGACTGCGCCTGCCCCCGGAGGCTCCACGCGGGGAGACTACAGCTCCCCTCTTTCCCAGCCGCCACGCACCCCGTGGAACTGCCAACCTTCCCCTCCCCCTCCGCTGGCTCTGAGGGGTGACGGGAGTTGTAGTCCTTCCTTCCTTCGCCCAGCGGCCACTCTCACCCCGCCGCCGCCGGCCGCTCCCCCCGGCCCGTGATCCGCGTTCTCCGTTTTCTGGCGCTTCGGGGCGCGCCCGCCTTCAGGGCCGCCCCCGTAGTAACGGCCGGAGCCGCCGCCGCCGCCTCCTCCTCCGCCTCCTCCGCCAGCCATCTTCACCATGTCCCCTCCGCGTCCCGAGCCGCCGCCACCTTCGCCGCTCTGCGAACCTCGCCACCTCCGCCGCGACATGGCGCCCACACTACCCCAGCCCACCCTCGCTCCCACCTCAGGCCCGCCTCTATTGGGCTGGCCCGCCGTCGCTCAAGGCTGGCGGGGCTCTCATTGGGTCGAGGCGGTGCCTTACCTACCCTTGTCCCGCCCTCCGCCGCCATAGGGTCGACGTCTCCCGCCTGCCGATATGATTCGTTCTCGCATCAGTTTATCAAAGGTCCTGGCCTTCTCCGTTGGCCAGCAGGAACATCCGTCCCCTCTTCCTACAAACTCATTGGATCAAGGCGACGTCTCTCGGCGCGGCATCCCGCCCCACCACATTGCTCCTCGTGAACTTCCCTCCTTCTTCTTCATAAAACCGTCGGGTCCCCTGAAAAGCCACGGTTTGACCCTGAAATCCCATTGGCTCAAGGAAGGGTCAATCTCAGCCGTTCGAAACCGGATTGCGCCAAATCTCAAACGGGCGCCCTGATTGGGTCCTATAAGGATACCCCGTTTGCTCCAAGGAGTTAAATTTATTGGCAGATTTTGTGCCCATCACTCTCCTTTCTGGAATCCCATTGGGCCGGCAACCCTCGATCTTTATTTTAATTGGTAGACGTGACTTCAGTCCCAACCCTGTCCCTCTTCTTCTTATGAACCAATAAGATTTCAGTTGCAGAAAAGAAACGGGGGGGGGGGGAGATTTTCCAACGGTCGTCTTGATCGCTCAACCAAGAGAAGCCCCGCCCTCCCTCCTTTAACGTCGAGACGGTGGAGAAGCAAAGGCTGATGGGAAAGGCCTGGTTCTGAGCCAAGGCTGCCCGGGGATTGGTCAAAGGACCGCTCGGCCGCAAAGCATCATGGGAGTGTCTTGAACTTTGGCCAAGAAGAGGCCTGCAAGGCATGCTGGCTAAGAGATGGTTTATTGCAGGGGTCTTCAAACTTGGCCCTTTTATGACTTGTGGACTTCAACTCCCAGAATTCCTCAGCCAGACACGCTGGCTGAGGGATTCTGGGAGTTGAAGTCCACAAGTCATAAAAGGGCCAAGTTTGAAGACCCCTGGTTTATTGAGTCCATGCAACACACTAACTCTAATCTAGCCATGTGAACCGGGTCAATGCAACACACTAGAATCAGCCAGTTAACCCAATGCTAGCCCAGAGGTTGTGTGAACCCTGCCTTCCTCTCCATTGCTTGACGGGCTCAGGGGCGGCTGCCACAGATCCCAGCCAAGGAGGGGGAGATGTGCCCCAGGGCCTGTTTCCGCTCCCTGACAGCTTCCCCTGGCTTGGAGCTGCTGTTGGAATGTGCTGGGCTCCATGCCAGCTTTTGGGCCAAGGCTGGGAAAGGAAGCAACCGAAGAAGCTGGTTTGCACATTGCGGAAGAGTCGGTCCAAAGTCTCACAGTCCATCAATCAAGGCCTAGCGAAGAGTTGTGTTCAATAAAAAGACCGTGAACCTTGCAGGGAAGTAGGAGCCTGCAAAATATTGAAGCTTTAAATTCATAATACAGTTACTTCTTTTGGCCCACCGAGAAACACAATCAGGAAATCACAAAACCTCAAATAAACTTTATTACCTATAATTGTGCCAGTACAAATAGTCCCAGACTTTACAACCATTTGTTTACTGATCATTCGAAATTACAACAGTACTGCAAAAGTGACTTACAACTGGTCCTCGCACGTACGACTGTCACAGCATTCCCATGGAGGTGCCCACAACCAACATGTATTCATGGTTTTTGTTGCCTCCTGGCCTCACATGATGACCACGTGCAACCTTCCCAGCCAGCTTCCGAAAAACAGTTGGAGAAACCAGATTTGCTTAACGGCCAGGTGATTTGCTTAACAGCTGCAAGGCTTTGCTTACAACCATTGCAAAATCAGGTCATAAAATCAGGTGTGACTTGCTCAACATCCACCTTGCTTAGCAACGGAAATTCTGGTCCCAGTTGCCATCCTAAGTCGAGCATTACCTGTATGCATATTCTCCCATCTACTCTACTTGGAAGGATGCCATTTCTAACAGCTGGTGGGGGAGGAAAGCAGAAAAGAACACAGTGAAGGCTATTAAAAAGGACTTTGCTCCTTAATGAGGCAGGGAAGGGGGAAAAGGACAAAGTCTTCATTTGCACCCACGGCTGTCAGCAACATTCCTGCATCTCAGATCAGAATTTATGATTGCTCAGCAATTAATAACCTGAGATGCTTGCCTAGTTAAGCCTTTACTCAACAAAAGAAAGTAAGCAAGCTTGCTCTTCAACTGAGCTTATTACTTTGAACCCTCCCTTCCTCCTCCGTGAAAATGGGGGGGGGGGAAAGCTGGCTGAGGAATTCTGGGAGTTGAAGTCCACAAGTCTTAAAGTTGCCAAGGTTGAGGACCCCTGCCCTAAAACATTACCCAGTTAGAGTCAAAGCTGGATGGGAAGAATACTTAGCAATCCAAATTTAAATCCAATTTCGGCTGTTGCTTTTTTTAATTATCTGGCTTGCGCAGATAATATTATTTGTGCAGTTCTAGTCGTTTTCAAGAAGCAATGGTTGGAAGAGGTATAGGTTTTAGGCAGGTGGGTATAAGTAGCCCTCAACTCACGAGCACAACTGAGCCGAGATTTTATGTTGCTAAGTGAGAAATTTGTTCAGTGAGTTTTGCCCCATTTTATGACTTTTCTTGCAACATTTTGTTAAGCGAATCGCCGCAGTTGTGAAGTTAAGAACGCGGCTGTTCCGGCTTCCCCATTGACTTTGCTTGTCAGAAGGTCGCGAAAGGGGATCGTGTGACCCCCGGGACACAGCAACGGTCATAAATATGAACCAGTTGCCAAGTGTCTGAAGTTTGATCACGTGACCCTGGGGATGCTGCAACGGTCATAAGTGTGGAGTCCCTTTTTTCAGTGGTGGTATAATGTCAGTCACTAAATGAACTGTTGTAAGTCGAGGACTTACCCTGGACTGGACTGTGGTCCAGCCTATTCTATGTCCCTAACGTGAAAATGCGTATTTTCTTTAAAATACGCAGTAGGAGGTCAAAAGAATCTGGTTTTTCTCCATTTCAATCCTCTTGACTCTCTCCTTTTTATGGGTGACTGCAAGTTCAGGCTCTGCAAACAAAAAATAAAAAATAAATTAAAAATGTTATCTGGGGCAGGGAAGTCCTCTGATTTTGGAGGAAAGCTGTGGGGGCAGGAAAACAGCTGAAACCCTGGCAGCTGATTCAAAATTTGGTCTTTGCTAAAAAGCCTTCCCCCCCCACCAGCTGTAGGGGCTGTTGGCTGTTAAAAGCAGGATCCTGATGGCCTTGCGGTTTAAGGGGGAGGGAATCCAGTAACTGGAAGCTTCCCCCATAAGTAGGACCTTTGCGTCAAATTTTCCATTTGCTTTGTTTCTGCCTTTTTTCCCCTAGCGGAGGATTTAGAATTTGCAAGGGGTTGGGAGGTAGTTTCTGCCCCTCTCTTCTAGAGTTGGGACAGAAGATCTTGGTAGTTGTTCTGAATTTTCTTCAGAATCCCAGCATCCTGGGCTGGTTAAGGAGTAAATTTGGAAAAGCAAACTGTATTTGCGAATGAAGGCAAATAGACGTATCCCAGGATAATCTTGCAGGATCCAATCCGAGTCAGTTACCGGGACTAAAGGTTTATTCTTCCAAGCTTGGAAGAAAAAACTTTTGGTCCCGGTGACTGACTCGGATTGGATCCTGGGTCTGTATCTCTCTCCCTTCCTCAACTTTTAGGAAGTATTATGAGAGCCACTGCCCATTTTTAGACCCCAAAATGTGTCCTGGATGTTCCCCTCCCACCGCCAGACCGATGAGCAAAGCCTTAGCCTTTCAGCTCAAGTCACATTAATCTCCATGGGCTTCCAAGCAGGCAGAAGATAATGTGATTGAACTATCTGACATGCTTAATGCAGTGCTGGCTAGGGAATTCTGGGAATTGAAGTCCACACCTCTTGAAAGTGGCCAGGGCTGAGAAACGCTGACCTAAACGTTCTAAACCCAAATGCTGGAAAAGTTGACGTCCACAGATCTTACAAGCCAGCTGGGGAATTCTGGGAGTTGGAAGTCCACACATTTTGAAAGTGGCCACAAGGTTGAGAATACTGAGCTAAATTTTCAGGTTGGACTGGCGAGACCAGAACATCAGAGAAGGTGTCAGCCTTAACAAGACAGCCACTGTTTGCAGAAAATGTCCTCCATGGTACAATGGCTGCTAAACTCTTGGAAGAGGAGCTTTTCATTTTGCCCAGCTTCAGCATTCTACCATGGGTCAATCTCTCCCCACGCTCGCCCCCCACTTGGCAGCCTCTTCTGCAAGTTGCAAGGTTAGCCAACAAAGCAAACTGAAGGCAGGACAGGCTTTGAACAAAGGTGGAATATTAACCATACAGTAGTTAACCTGCTTGGCTGTTTTTTTAAAAGCCAGCCAGGCATGGGGGGGGGAGGAGAGAGAGGGAGATGGAGGGGAGAAAGGGGGGGAGAGATGAGCTTTCAACCTGTCCCATGTCAACAGGTGGGGGACAATTATCCAGCCTGCCTGGCCTCTGCCCCACTTTCTCAAAAGTAGTGAGGATTAACCCCGGAGGGTGCTCTGTTTTCTTTTAAATAATGTCATTAACTATTATAATTGCAATGGTAAAAATTAGAGAGAGAGAGAAGAAAGGAAAAAGAGAAAAAAGAGATGGATGGGGATGGATGGATGGAAGGATATGATAAAGAAAAAAATAAACAACTTCTGACCATCACAATCAGTGTAAGCAATTTTAGTAATTTTCACCGTCTTTTAAATTGCACCAATCTCTTTTTCCCATATCTTACCTCTTATCTACAAACAAATTCATAAAGTACTATCATTTCAGTCCTGGTTTTAGCAAAAGTCCAGTAAGGGTTGTCAAAAGTAAATATATCTATTTTAACCTCGATCATGTAAACCAACCTTACATTCCTTCCTTCTACTTCTAACACTTAACATTTAGATCGTTCAAGTAACACAGAACTGGATTTTTGGGGAGAAATGAGATTGGGTGGACTCACATAGAATGCTAACTTATAAACTTTGGACAACAACGGCATGGGCTAAGCCAGCTTCAAACCAACCAAAGCCCAGCATTTCCCAGATGTGTGGAACTGAAACTCAACCCTGTTTGTTGAGGAATACTAGGAGTTGCCCAATTGCCAAAGAACACACTCCTCCGTCTTCTGAAGCTGGATTCATGCAACACGAGTGCAGCAATGAGCATTGCACCGTGGTGCCAACTATACATCACCTGTTTGGCATAATTCGGTCCCAATCCAGCCAGGGACCAACTAGGAGCATTGATTGGTAGTGTGATTCATTGCCTCATCACTTCCTGTGACCAGCAGCAAACATTCCTTCAGGGTTTGGCAGAGCTGCAGTCCAGCTTCACTACATGCTACACAATACCCACTTCCTGCTTGTCGCTCACATGGGCTTCCTCTTTGCCAGCGTTGCCTGCCGTAACCTGTTCGCACCACCTCCCAGGAGCAAGGGATCTCCAGATGGGCTTGGGGTCAGTGGTTGAGCTTCTCAACCCTCCCCAGGTGGCATTCTCTACTGCTTGGGTGCAATAAATTGCAGGAGGCTTCACAGCACACCAGACCCCAGTGTACACCAATGTGAGTCTTGTTCCTGGCTGGTCAATGTCTCCAGCATCCAACCTCTTTGGCCAGATTGGCGCTAGGTTTTAAAAGGGTGAAAGGATTGGATTCGACCCAGAGAAACCCACATTCAAGTCCACCATCCACCACCGAAGCTCATGACTTGGGACCTGGATTTACACACAAGTAGACCTCACTTTAGGGACGCGGTGGCTCAGTGGGTTAGGACGCTGAGCTTGTCGATCAGAAGGTTGGCAGTTTGGCAGGTCGAATCCCGAGTGCCGCGTAACAGAGTGAGCGCCTGTTACTCATCCCAGCTTCTGCCAACCTAGCAGTTTGAAAGCACGTAAAAATGCAAGTAGAAAATAGGGACCACTACGGTGGGAAGGTAACAGCGTTCCGTGCACCTTTGGCGTCTAGTTATGCCGGCCACATGACCACGGAGACGTCCTTGGACAAGCACTGGCTTTTCGGCTTTGAAACGGAGATGAGCACCGGCCCCTAGAGTTGGAAGCAACTAGCACGCATGTGGGGGGGAACCTTTACCTTAGACCTCACTTTAAGACTGCTCTGTTGAGCAACCATCCCAAGTTACAATGGTGCCAAAGAAGCAACTTTAGGACCGGTCCTCACGCTTATGAGCTTTCAAGCATCCAGAACATCTGGCCTGGTGTGGTGACATTATCGGTCCCGGGTTGCCACTTTCCAGCAATGAAAGTCAGCCATCTTGACTTTTTTGACCATCTTGCAGAATCCCCTGCTTAGCAAGTTATTATTTTTTTTAAAAAATTAACTTTGGGCTGAGTCATTTGGAGTTGAGCGCAAACCAACTTTGCTGGACTTTTGCCCACTGCCCATTCCAGTGATTTTGTTTTAGGATGGTGCTGCATCACATGGCCGGCATGCCTTAATGACTATTATTTTTCCAAAGTGGGAGTGCCTTCTAGATTATATTGAATGACAGGCTGGGAATCATGGGATTAGAATGATTTTACCAGCAGGGCACCAGCTGGGAGAAAAGTGACCCACCCCTCCTTCACGTTCCACTAATGCCTCTCCTTCAACGTCCTTATATTTTATATTCTTATTTTTTCTATTTTCCTTCTCTGCACTTTTATTTCTCAGCTTCTGTTCATTTTTGTTTTTGAGGGGTCCTTGGCGCTCCCTCAGCTTGCTTGTTCTCTTGCAGACGTTTCATTTCAGCCCTGAGCCACAAATATTCTCCTTTATTCTTCTTTCTAATTGTAATATTTAATAAGTGTTTTAAAAAAAAAACCTCAAATGACTTTTTCTTTTATTGAAAACTGGTAATTACCTTGGTCTTGCTTTAAGGGACGGAGGGCTCCAGATTAATCTGAGGGGTGTGTGTGTGTGTGTGTATGCACCCACAAGAGTTGGTTGAGTGTTTCACTTCTTCCACAAAGCACACCAAACCCAGGCAAATGGAACAATCGAAAAGATGGAGGAACAATTTAGGAAGCCCGTGTGCCAAGTTCCCCTGTGGGCCTGACCCACAACTACATTCAATTTCATTTACTGCAATACCAGAAGGCAGGAGAAGAAGCTGTGGATGGAAACTAAGCAAGGAGAGAAGCAACCTGGAACTAAGGAGAAACTTCCTGACAGTGAGGACAATTAACCAGTGGAACAGCTTGCCACCAGAAGCTGTGAATGCTCCAACACTGGAGATTTTTAAAGAGAGTCTAGACCAGGGGTGTCAAACTACCGGCCCGCGGGCCGGACACATCACAACAAAACCATGCCCACCCCATTGCCGGCAATGGGGAAAAAGCTCCGATACGTCATGCGACGTCACACGACGTCGCAAGTTTGACACCCCTGGTCTAGACAGTCACTTGTCTGAAATGGTGTAGATTCTCTTGCTTGAGCAGGGGGCTGGACTAGAAGACCTCTAGGGTCCCTTCCAGCTCTCTTCTGATTGAATACTAAATACAATAAATATGGTTTCCCCTAAAACTGAGAAGTCCTGAGGGCCGCATCAAAGGATGCGAGTTGCCGTTCCCAGTAATAACAGACGGAACGGAGGAAATGAAACTTATTTTAATACCAGCGGGGCCCCGAGATTAAGTGACATCAATCACAGCTGCATGTCAAGCCAGGAAAGAGGAACAAAACAAAAATGATGGCCAAACCACAAACGCAGCCCTCTTCTCTTCTCCCTGGCAGTCGAAATTTATTTTTTATTGGGGCAAATGGGGCAAAACCGCACAATCAAACTAGCCCACTTTTTAATCCGCCACACAGAATCTGTTCCACGCCCTGCAGAGATCACACCTCTGAAATCCAGTCACAAAATGGCAATTTGGGGCCACATGATGCTTTGTGGTTTGGGGGGTGTGTGTTTGTGTGTGTGATAATGGTGAGGAGGATTAAGTCATGGGTCTAATTATACATTAGGACGAAACCTAATCACCTATGGCGAGTTGGTGCCGTTTCTGGAGGACCAGCAGAGATATATATCACAATGATTTTCCTTCGGCATCACTAATGCAGATAGTCCTCGAATTACGACAACTGAGCCCACAACCTCTGTTAAGCGAGACACCTGTTAAGAGAGCTTTGCCCCATTTTACGACCTTTCTTGTCACAGTTGTTAAAGTGAGTCACTGCAGTTGATAAGATAGTAACCTGGTTGTTAGCTGAATCTGGCTCCCCACTGTCAGGTCGCAAAAGGGGATGACATGACCTTGGGACATAGCAACGGTCATAAGTACGAGCCAGTTGCCAAGCATCTGGATTTCAATCACAGAATCATGGGGATGCTGCAAAGGCCGTGACCGTGAAAAACTGTCGTAAGTCACATTTTTCAGTGCCGTCGTAACTTTGAACGGTCGCTAAACGAACTATTGTAGATCCAGCATTATCTCTATTTAACACAGATTATTTTGGGAACGGCAGACTGGTAACTGACAGATCTCAGTGATTTCTCGGATTCTATATAAAAAAAGACACACGTCATTTTCATGAAGACTCAAAAATCATTTATTTTATTTAAAAAAACAAAACAGTGAGCCCTTGTTTGTAAAAGGGGGTTCCCACCCCAGGCACTCATAGCCATGAGGGACGTGTGAATGCCACCCTTCCCACACCCTAGCCAAAAAAAAAAAAAGATTCTAAAGAAAATTCCAGCAATAAATGTACAGTACATTTTTTGTATGTGCAGCTTAGCATCCAATAAACACACCCTTCATTTTTAATTCAGGGGGATGGAAGGAAAGGGGAAAAAAAAAAGAACACCCTTAATTTTATTTTAAACCCAGAAACAGACCAGCTTATTCAAGTTAACCAGCTGCAGTTTTAAGTTACAGAAAAAGTACCTTGTTCTTCCTTTTAAGCGACAGCCCTTATGGAAGGCACGGGGTGGGGGGGGAGGAAGGAAAATAAAAAAATGAGCTATTTTCACACAGATCAGCCTCTGAGCACCATCAGGCTTGGGGCAGGGTGGGTGGGTGGGGGGCACGGGAGGGAAAATAATAACCATCACCCAATGCCTGTTTTTTTTTACGAGTGATCCCCCCCCCCCGAATGATTCCAACATGAAAAATTACAAGCCATGATAATTTAAAAAAAGACCGCTAAACATTTCATGGCTGGTTTTGAAGATTTAAGTGCCTTCAGAATATACCCCGCCACCGTTCCTAACCTGTTAGACAGATTAGGACTACAAGACCCAGCATTCCCAGCCAAGGAAGGAATTGGTAGGAGGAAGCCCCCATTTTCAGACGACGTTTCCCCGCAGCCCAACTCCGGCCATATATGCTCAGATTTGGGGCCGCCAATTCAACCAGGATGAAGCCCCTTACCTTAAATGGGGATGTCCCTTCCCCACAGCCTCGCCTTTCTGAGCATCCCAGACAGTTTTTTTGGGGGGGGCTGCAACTAACAATCCCATCTGCTCCACTGCTAGATGGGGAATGATGGAGAGGGTGGTCCTGAGGTCTTAGTGCAACATACACGAGGCACATCCCCAGGCCCAAATAATTTTTTTCCCCAAAAATGTTGAGAATGTAAGCTGTGGGAGGTGGCATCACAGCAAGAAAGCTGGAGGGGAAGAGGTGGGGAGGGGCCCAAGGGACCCCCTCCCCCATCAGAAGAAAGGGGACGGAGCAGAAATCGGGGTCTTCCCTATCCCATTACATCTCTCCAGGCTGAGTTCCTGCCCTACCAATTCTCTTGAATGAATAAATCAGCTCAAAGGTGAGTGGACTTCAACTCCCAGAATTCCCCCTCCCCGCGCCTGCCATGTTGGCAGGGGAATTCTGGGAGTCGAAGTTCACCCATCTTCAAGTCGCCAAGGTAAAGAAACCCTGAAAAACCCATTTTGCAAGCATTCTGGAGAACGTCCATTGCGTGCACACAACTTTGGACAGGCGCCCTTGCGCAGATTCTCCAAATCCTAAATATTGGATTTCTCCAAAATGTTGGAGAAAGAAGGGGGGGGGGAGAGGAATTCCAGCTTTCAGGAGCATCTGCGGCTCAAAAAGAAAAAAAAAAGTCAGAATGATCTCCCGAACCGTACGGTCAAACTTCTGCCTGTTTTTTAAAAAAAAAACAATTTAACATTTTAAAAAACTTTTTAATATTTAAAATTTTCAAATATTAAAAAAAAAAACAGATGGGGCTTCGATCACACTATTCTGGCCTCCACCTTGAGTTTTTTGGGGGGTTTTTTTTCGGGGGGGACCGCAAGCTACCAGACATCCTTGCCAGGATTATTGCTGCGCTTTTGGAAATCCAAAAAAGGGCTCAGCTGAGAGCGGAGGGACAGGAAGGCGGCTGAAAAGAACATTTTCAGCTGGCTCAGCGCAACCCAGTGGCCCTCCCCCTCCCCCTCTCCCCTGGGGGAGGACACGCCTGGAGCAGCCGTGAGTCACATATGATCCAGTTCACACCCAGAGTGCAAGCCGCAGTGGAAAACTGTAGACCGAAAATGCAATCTGGGTTTTTTTTTTTTTTTGGCCCACTCCACCCCCCCACTTTCTGGGTTAGCACAGCCACCGTTCTCAGCAGCAGCAGAAGAGAAAAAAATAAATTCTTCCCTCTTTTTCTCATTCCAGGCTTTCTTCCTCTTTCCTCTGCCCCCTACCCCCAACCCCCCCCCCCGACACCCCCCCCAAGGCCTTCCTTCCAAGCTGGTCAGAATTCGAATTTCAAGGATTTGGGTGAGAATGGTGCATCTTTGCCATTTGCAAGGCCGGGGACGAGAAGATCTGAATTAAACGGAGGGAGGGGGGGATTAAAAGAGAAGTTGCAAGCCCCCTCCCATGAATTAAAGGAGGGGGGTTAAAAGAGAAGTTGCAAGCCCCCTCCCATGAATTAAAGGAGGGGGGTTAAAAGAGAAGTTGCAAGCCCCCTCCCATGAATTAAAGGAGGGGGATTAAAAGAGAAGTTGCAAGCCCCCTTCCGTGCATCGAGAGGTGTTGGAAATTGGGGGGGGGGGAGGAAGCCAAGTCCACACCCACTCTCCACGCTGGAGCCAACTTGCAATGCTCCCCAATTCCTCTATGGGCTATTTTGGGGCTCTGTAGGAGGACCTCTGAAGCCCTTGTATTAAAATAGAGGGTTTTTTTAAAAAAAAAAAAAAAGGGAAAGAGGAATTAAAAACAGCTTAAGGGAACAGGAGCAATGCAGCCCAATGGTTCCAGCACTTCAAATTGGCCATTGCTTATTATCCACAAAATAGGATTTAAAAGCGAGCGAGCAAACAGGAGGAATTGGGGAGTTGGGGGGTTAGCAACAGGAAAAGGCTGAAATTCTAGGGGGGGGGGTTGTTACAACCCCACCCCACCCCCTTACAGCCCCCTGGTGAAAAACTCCTCTTTGGTTAATGCCAGTGTTTTTCAACCGTGGCCCCTTTAAGATGGGTGGACTTCAACTCCCAGAATTCCCCAGCCAGCCATGCTGGCTGGGGAATTCTGGGAGTTGAAGTCCACCCATCTTAAAGGGGCCATGGTTGAAAAACACTGCTCTGTGTTGAAGGCCACACAATCTAAGATGCTGGAAATGAGATTTATGCCCCTATAATGGATCGTATCAGTACAATTTTTTTTTTAAAAAAAAGACAATTTATGCCCACCGCTTGGAACTGAATCATCAAAGCGCATTTTTTTGTTCTCAAGAAACGTCTTGCACACGCCCGGAGGGTGGGAACCCTAGCCCCCCCCCACACACACACACTCTCGCACACGCCCCTCGAGTAGAGAGCGGTAAATTTCCAAGGGTGGGCCGAAATTCACCGAAATTCACCGGGCGGAGGCCACCACAGTGCCCGCTGTGCAAGCTTGTAAGCCGCCCTGAGTCTTCGGAGAAGGGCGGGATATAAATGGAATTTTTTTTAAAAAAAAAAAAACAGGGTGGCCCGGCATGTTGGCACCGTAAGGATCGTGGTCCGTAGATGGCCATCACACGGGAAGATGGCCAGTTCTCTTTGATACGGGAATCGAGTCTCGGATTCGCCGGTCAAGGAATGTGATGGACACCTGTTGTGGTCGCTCTTGAGTTGGAAAGGTCCCATGTTTGTACGGGGGGGGGGGGGGGGGGGAACTCTGGACCGATCCGTAGGCAGGAATTTGGGGAGAAGACACCCGCCCGGGAACGGGGGCTTCCGTTCCACTCCCTCCTCGCAGCAGGCAAACGGGTTTGGTCGGGCGCTAAGCATGCCTGCCCTTGTCTCCTCCAAGCAGGTGGAACAGGTCAGGAGAGAGGCGAGGCCAGACAAGGCCGGGGCAGGGCGTTCCCAGCAGAGGCAACCGGAGGAAGCAAGCCAATCCACCAAGAGTTCCCAGTCCCATCAAGCATGGCCTGCCAACGCAGCACCTTCTTTCTGAACTTCATGGGTCTATTCTGCCAACCTGGTGTGCCCAAGCAGGAGGATGGCTTCCAGGAGGCCACGGCAGAGCAAACCCAGTTCCTTGGAGGTGCCAAGCTTTCCCACCTTTAGTAGGGGGCCTGGGGAGGGGAAACCACCCCGAGTCGACCCAGAGCTCCTGGAACTGGTCCCAGCCAACGTTCTTCACCAGGGTCTTCCCTTTGGCATTAGACTTGACTCATTCGGAAGTGACCCGAGTCCAAGGAAGCAGAGGGCTGGGGGGAATGTCCTGAAGTGGGGCAGGTAGGTAGCTAGCTATGGATCAAGGGGGGAGGGGCAAGGACCTTCTCCCCTCCACTTTTCCCTCCGCAGAAATCAAGGCATCTTCCAAGAGAGAGAAGCAACCAATGTCTTCCAGGCCTCCGCCTTTGCCGGTGAGACCCTCCGCCACGAGTTGGGGAGGAGCTGGAAGGGGGGGGGGAAGACGGATGAGAAGGAACGTTTGAAGAACTCATCGGTGAGGGAGGTACGCACGCGCCCGTTTAGCTCTCTGGCCCACCCCCGAAATTACGATTTGTAGTTAGAAGTAAGCCACATTAAGCCTTCATAGAGTCCTTCCCCCGAGGTGGCGCAAGACGGCTGGACGTACCAATTCCTGTCCCTGATGCGAGTGAGCCCCAATTTCTCCTGGATCTCGTGAGGTTTCATGGCGTCTGGGAGGTCCTGCTTGTTGGCAAAGACCAGGATGATGGCGTCCCTCATCTCTCGGTCGTTGATGATGCGGTGAAGCTCCTGCCGGCCTTCGTCGATCCGATCCCGATCGGCGCAGTCCACCACAAAGATCAAGCCTTGGGTGCCGGTGTAGTAGTGTCTCCAGAGGGGCCGGATCTTGTCCTGGCCCCCCACGTCCCAGACGTTGAACTTGACGTTCTTGTAGGTCACCGTCTCCACGTTGAAGCCCACGGTGGGGATGGTGGTGACGGGCTGGCCCAACTTGAGCTTGTACAGAATGGTCGTCTTGCCGGCGGCATCTAAGCCCAACATCAAAATCCTCATCTCCTTGTTACCAAAGATCTTGGATAGCATCTTCCCCATGGCTGCAGGCAAGGACCACACCGTCCATACAAGACTGGAGGGGGAGGGGAAGGGAAAGGGGGAGAGGAAGAGAAGGGGGTTGAAAACACAGTAAGAACAGCAGAAGCTCTAAACCACCATTTACATTTATCCTGGTCTTGCCGGTGCCTTGATGCACTCCACGGAGTGCAGCTAGAACAATTAACCAGTGGAACGACTTGCCTCCAGAAGTTGTGGGTGCTTCAACACTGGAGGGTTTTTTTAAAGAAACTGGACAGCCGTTTGTCTGAAATAGTCTAGGCTTCCTGCGTCAGCAAGGGGTTGGACTAGAAGATCTTTAAGGTCTCTTCCAACACTGTTAAAGTCTAACTAAATCCTCTCTCCCACCCCTTACCTGCCTATTTCCCTGTTCTCACCTGAGCAGAGCCACGCAGGTGGCAGTTGCCGAGCAGAACTGAGCAAAGCATGGGCTCCTACAGCGAGAATATTTTTTTTTCCACGCAAGAAAGGAGCCTCCCTTCTTGTCAACTGGAAAAGTCTGTTCCCTTCCCAACCTCGAGTCCTATTCGGCTAGGCACTTACTTAATGCAGGAAGATAATTTAAGAATAATTTAAGACCAGACAAGCACTTCGCCTGAAGTGATACGTTCTGCTTGAGCAGGGGGTCAGACTAGAGGACCTTTAAGGTCCCTTCCAACGCTGTTATTTTGTTAAGGGTGCCAAAGTGAAGGCAGCATACCAGGAATGAATGAATGAAAACACATGACATTCGTGGGGGTGCCAAGGATCCAAATACAGATGGCGTGGCTTATTATTATTATTATTATTATTATTATTATTATTATTATTATTATTATTATTATTATTATTATTAATAATAATAATAATAATAATAATAATAATAATTATTATTATATACACAATTCTTCCACAATTCGTAACTCCTCATTCCCCACCTCAAAGAGAGGGGACTTGAGGATCTAAAACAACTTTACTTTAAAAAAAAAAAGAATACAGGTGGTCCTCAATTTACGACCACCCCAGCCCAAAATTTCCATTGCTAAGCGAGACAGCTGTTAAGTGAGTTTTGCCCCATTTTATGACTTTTGTCGCCACAGCCGTTAGGCAAATCACTGCAGCTGTTAAGTGAATCCGGCTTGCCCCTTCACTTTGCTTGTCCGAAGGTCACAAAAGGGGATCGCGTGACCCCTCCCCCCAGGACGCTGCAACCGTCACAATTATGAGTCAGCCGTCTGAATTCTGATCACGTGAGCGTGGGGAGGCCACAACGGGCCGTAAGTCACTTAGTTCAGGGCTGCTGTAACTTTGAATGATCCCTAGACCAGGGGTAGGCAACCTCGGCTCTTTTATGACTCATGGACTTCAACTCCCAGAATTCCTGAGCTGACTCCTGAGGTCACATGATCCCCCTTTGTGACCTTCTGATAAGCAAAGTCAAGGTGTGTGTGTGTGGGGGGGGAAGCCAGGCTTAATTAACCCACCAGGTTACTAACCTAACGACTGCAGTGATTCTCTTAACAAATGTGGTGGGAAGAGTGGTAAAATTGGGCCAGAATTCGCTTAACGACGGTCTTGCTTAGCGACAGAGCTTTAGGGACTTTGAAAAAGGAAGGTGCAAGTTTCCTTCTTCTGAGAGGAAAAGCAAACCCGCCACACAGACGGGGCAGTGCCACCCCGATCCCATTTCTGCCTTTTTCAAAGTCTTCCTAAAGTCTCCAGACCAGTTTCCCCCCCCCCCAAGCTGTAACTCTTCAGGTGCACCGGAGGCGACACCTGCATATTTGCATTGCAATTAGTCACGCTCCGCAATTAGTTCGGTGATTCAAACGGGCGGGACCAGGAATCGAGAAAAGCACAAATTTATCAACCGCTCTTCCAGCAGACTCTTGCAAAGTTGCTTCTGTGGGCGACCAGAGCGGAGCCCAAAGTTGATGCTGTTAAGTGGGACATTTGTTGAGTTTTGCCCCATTTTACGACCTTTCTTGCCGCAGTCGTTAAAGAGAATCGCTGCAGTTGATAAGTTAGTAACACGGTTGCTAAGTGAGCCTGGCTCTCCCACTGATATTTCACGCCAAAAGCTTGCAAAGGGGGAAATCACGAGACCCTGGGACACGGCAACGGTCGTAAGTATGAATCAAGTTGCCAAGCCTCTGAATTTTGATCACGTGGCCAGGGGGACCTGCTTCAAAGGTCCGTAAGTGTGAAAAACGGTCGTAAGACTTTTTTCAGTGCCGTTGTGACTTTGAACGGTCACTAAATGAACTCTTGTAAGCCGAGGACCACCACCTGTATACCCTTCCCTGCCTCCTTGGCACCCAAAACTCTCTCCTTTTTTCTGTCCCAAGTTCCCAGGCCTTCCCTCAGTATGCAGAAAAAGTCACACACACACACACACACACACACACACACACAGGAAGTAACAACATTCAAAGATTCTCAGAAGAGGCAGCCCAACCCACCTTGGGGGCTCCTCCTCCTCCCCAACTCACGAAAAACCCTGAAGGTCACAGTTTTAGAAGCAAAGATACCAAACCACAAAGACATGCCCACGGCCGATCCCAGCTCACTTCTAGAGTCTGCACTTTTAGTCACCTTGCAAGGTGGTTAAGTTTGAGAAAGGGGGAGGGGAAGACCGGCCTGTTCTGCAGGTGAACGGAAGAGCTGACCTGGGCAACAATCCTACCTCTTCATCCTACTAGCTCTCAGTGAGGATGGCATTTCTATCCATCTTGAGCCCTACTCTGCAAGGCCAGCGCTTTTTGAAATTCTCCAAAAAAAAAACTTGTGGTATAAATTGCCCCCTCCTCTTTTTCAGCCACAAGGGAGAAGGACCAAGGAGATGCAATGACCTTCCTTGTCCAGTTCCTGATCACAGGTCTGTTAAGGCCCAAATCCAGGGATCTTCAAACTTGGCAGCTTTTAAGACTTGTGAACTTCAACTCCCAGAATTCCTCAGCCAGCTGGGAGTTGAAGTCCACAAGTCTCAGAGCTGTCAAGTTTGGAGACCCCTGCCCAAATCCACAGGGAGGGCAAAAAGTGAAACGAAACCAGCTTCAAAGGTGAGTTTTCCAGACCTCATTTCCACCTGGAAACTCATTTCAGACGGGTTCCCTCCCTCAATTTAAATTTGTGCATCGCTGAGGTTCTCACCAGCCTTCCGACACCCTCGCTTTTCCATGGGGAGTGGCCCAACTTCCCCCCCCCACCTCACACACCTGGTTTCACAGGTTCCAAAACTCCCCAAAGAAATTTTCGTTTCTTGTTTCACCAGCGTGTTTTTTCTGAATCAGCTCCAAGTTTAAAAGAATGGGGGGGGGGGAAAGAGAGAGAGATGGGGGGAAGGACAGAAAGAGAGAGGGAGGGAGAGAAAGAAGGAGGAAGAGAGGATAAGCTACCTAAATGAAGGGCCAGATGGGCAGTCTTCTCTCCCCCCCCCTCTCTCTCTCACACACACACACACACACACACTTCTTCAGAGGAAAAAAAATCTGAGCACCCACCCGTTTTCAAGAGAAAACACCCCACTTCAAAAAGTTGCTGCCCATTTTCTCCGCCTTCCCCAAATAGGTGTCCCACACCTGCCGGCTCCACTTCTTCTGCAGCCCTCGGAGGAACTTTGATGAATCACATGAAAGGCCCAGAAACTTTTTTTGGTTTAGGGGGGAAAAAAAACACCACCCTTCGCCCTCTCCTCTCAAGTTGGCTTATGGCGCAGCTCCAGGCTGACTTAAAGAGCTCCACAGACTTTTCAAATGGGGGGGGGGACCTTCAGTCCGGGCCTTGAAGGGCCCTTGCCCAGCCTGTCCTTGAGCCAGACTGAAATGACCCTGGACGGAGGCACTGACCCTCCCCTCCCCTCCCCTCCCGGCTGGGGGAAGGTTTTGGTCTGCGGGGCCAAAGAGTCTTTGAAGGGAATTTGTTACGGAACTTCCAAGCAGAAGGGGGGGAAAAAGCAAGCAAAAAAAGGGAGAGATTTTGAGAGAGAGAGAGAGATTGAGAGAGATTGAGAGAGAGATTGAGAAAGAGAGAGATTGAGAGAGAGAGAGATTGAGAGAGAGAGAGGGAGGGAGAGAGAGAGAGAGAGAGAGAGATTGAGAGAGAGAGAGAGAGAGATTGAGAGAGAGAGAGAGAGAGAGAGAGAGAGAGAGAGAGATTGAGAGAGATTGAGAGAGAGATTGAGAAAGAGAGAGATTGAGAGAGAGAGAGATTGAGAGAGAGAGAGGGAGGGAGAGAGAGAGAGAGAGAGAGAGATTGAGAGAGAGAGAGAGAGAGATTGAGAGAGAGAGAGAGAGAGAGAGAGTGAGAGAGATTGAGAGAGAGATTGAGAAAGAGAGAGATTGAGAGAGAGAGAGATTGAGAGAGAGAGAGGGAGGGAGAGAGAGAGAGAGAGAGAGAGATTGAGAGAGAGAGAGAGAGAGATTGAGAGAGAGAGAGAGAGAGAGAGAGAGAGAGAGAGATTGAGAGAGATTGAGAGAGAGATTGAGAAAGAGAGAGATTGAGAGAGAGAGAGATTGAGAGAGAGAGAGGGAGGGAGAGAGAGAGAGAGAGAGAGAGAGGGAGAGAGAGAGAGAGAGATTGAGAGAGAGAGAGAGAGAGAGAGAGAGAGAGAGAGAGAGAGATTGAGAGAGAGAGAGAGAGATTGAGAGAGAGAGGGAGAGAGAGAGAGAGAGAGAGAGAGAGAGAGAGAGAGAGAGAGAGAGAGAGAGAGAGATTTTGCTCCAGAAAAGAAGAGAGAAAAAAGGAGGTTTTGCTCCAGAGGCCGTTTTCAACGCACAACCCGAGAAAAACACACCCTTATCCCGCAAACCGCCCCCGAAGCGAACTTTGGGCTCCCCCGAAGGAGAACACAAAAAGCGAAAGAAGAAGAAACTGCAACATTGTTGCCAAGAAAGGAAGTCCCGGGCCCCGCAGACCGCGGCCCCCCCCCCCGCCCAACCTCCCCGATCCGGACCGAAGGGCCCTTCTCCGTCCGCCTCCCTCCCCCCCCCGACACACATCCACACTTTGCACGCGCGGGACGAGGACGCACCGCGTTTCCGGATCCGAACACGTGTCTGCCGCCGCAGCCCTGCCTGCCTGCCTGCCAGCGCCGACCGGAACGGCAGTTTTAATTCAAATCCCAGATCCCACCCAAAGCTCAACTCCGGGGAGGCGGCGCCCGGGCGCGCATCCGCCGGCGGGGTGCTTGGGGGCAGGGGAGGGGAAGGGAGGGGAGGGGAAGGGAGGGGAGGGGGGATCTTCCCACCCTCAAGTTTGCCCTCTGAGCGGAGGGCGGGGCGAGGGTCCCGCTTTCCATCTGGGGTCCCCCCCTCCCCCGTCCTGCCTTTGACCTCCAACTTTTTCAAGAACCTCTCCCACCCCCCCAGTTTGGGCTGCGAGGGGACGGGAGAGGGGGGGGGGTCTCCGCAGAGGTGGGAGGGGGAGGGAGCCTGCAAAGAGGAAAGCGGCGGGCTGGCTCCCTCTCTTCCCATCTCCGCACGCCTCCCGGCCGCGCCCCGCCGCCCAAGGCAGCGTTCCCACGACTCGGCCGACTCGCGTCTTGCCGTAAGCGCGGGGCGGTAGGGGCTTGAAAGGCCGCCCCCCCCCCGGGTCGATGAAGGGACGGGGGGAGAGGGCTAGGGAAAGGACCCGCCGGGGAGCCAAGCCAGGGGCCACGCCTTAGAAGAGGGGTCTTCCAACTTGGCCCTTTGAGGACTCGTGGACTTCAACTCCCAGAATTCCTCAGCCAGCCCTGCTGGCTGAGGAATTCTGGGAATTGAAGTCCACGAGTCCTCAAAGGGCCAAGTTGGAAGACCCCTGCCTTAGAAGGACCCTCCTCTCTTTCCTTCCCAGGGTTCCCCCCAAGCAGGCCAGGCACTCAGCCCTGCTGGCTGAGGAATTCTGGGAGTTGAAGTCCACGAGTCCTCAAAGGGCCAAGTTGGAAGACCCCTGCCTTAGAAGGACCCTCCTCTCTTTCCTTCCCAGGGTTCCCCCCAAGCAGGCCAGGCACTCAGCCCTGCTGGCTGAGGAATTCTGGGAGTTGAAGTCCACGAGTCCTCAAAGGGCCAAGTTGGAAGACCCCTGCCTTAGAAGGACCCTCCTCTCTTTCCTTCCCAGGGTTCCCCCCAAGCAGGCCAGGCACTCAGCACGCCCCCCCTCCCGGCCTCGCCCTCCACTCACCTGGGAAGAACGGGGGCGGCGGGGGCGCGCCCCGAGGGACGAGCGAGGGTCGGGGGTCCCGGTCGGGCGGACTTTCTCCCGGCGGGGAGATCAAAGGCGCCTTTGGAACGTTGGGAAACTTCCCGCCGCGGCGTCACAAAGGGAAGCCACCCGCAACGTTCCACGCGGACCCCCCGCAGGGCGCCGCTGCCTTCTCAGCCCGGCCCCGGCGGGCTCCGGCGCAGCCTCGCCGCCGCTTGAGGGCTCTCGGGCGAGTGGCCGGCCGAGGCTGCGAAGTCCCTGGGCGCCTGGGATCGGCCCCTGGCAGCTCGCGGCTCCCGGAATAGGAAAGGGCGCGGACGCCGAAAGGGAGCCTCCCTCCGCCTGGTTCAACGGCTGCCGTCAGCGCGCATGCGCGCCTCTTAAAGGGCTAGCGCAGGGGTCGGCAACCTCGGCTCTTTTATGACTCGTGGACTTCAACTCCCAGAATTCCTCAGCCAGCATGGCTCAGCTTGGAAACCTCTCCCTTCCCCTCAGCATGGCTGGCTCAGGAATTCTGGGAATTGAAGTCCGCAAGTCACGAAGGGGCCATAGTTCCTCCATGCTGGCTCAGGAATTCTGGGAGTTGAACTCCAAAAGCCATGAAGGGGCCATAGTTCCCCCATGCTGGCTCAGGAATTCTGGGAGTTGAAGTCCGCAAGTCACGAAGGGGCCATAGTTCCTCCATGCTGGCTCAGGAATTCTGGGAGTTGAACTCCAAAAGCCATGAAGAGGCCATAGTTCCCCCATGCTGGCTCAGGAATTCTGGGAGTTGAAGTCCACGAGTCATAAAAGAGCCGAGGTTGCCGACCCCTGGGCTAGCGCCTTGGAGGTGGGCGATGGGTACCTTTCTCCTCCCCCCTCCCCTCCCCTCCCCTCCCTTCCCATCCGGGTGGAGCTGCTTTTGGACGAGAAAGCCGCGGCCGCTCCGGAGACGGGGCTTGAGCTTCGGGAACAGCAGCCCGACAAGGTAGGACGGCCGAGCAGAAAGGACTTGGGAGAGCTGACTTGGCGAAAGAAGAGAGGCGAAGTCCGTTCAGATGAACGCAACTGAAAAGAGGCTTAAAATGCTTCAACCCCCCACCCCACCCCACCCCGTCTCCTCCTTGTTCCTGTCTCGCATTGCAGATTGAGAAGACGCGGGGGGGGGGGGAGAAGAGAGAATCAAATGAAAGAAAAGCTCAGATCTGGAATTGCCAACGCTGGTTCCTACTTGTGACTTCCGTGTCTCTCAGTTCCAACGTTACAGTAGAGCTTGCTGGCCCCGCTGCACGATGGGATTGGGTGTGTGTGTGTGTGTGTGTGTGTACCTGTGTAAAGCGGCCAGTTTGCACTGCAGTTTTTAAAGCAGGAAAAACAGTCGTGTGGGAACCCAGCAAAGCCAGATTGCAAAAGTCTAACAAACTTGTTCTTAACTGGAAGGAGATTTGCGACGTTGCGCAACGAGAGAGAGCTGCAATCGAGACGCTTGTCCAGCAAGGCTAGCAAATTGACTGCATATTTCCATCACGTGTACCCGAGTTTGATGTCCTCCTTTTATATATGCTTGCTGCTGTTACTCATGTGCTCTACTAGTCTACACCAGCGTTTCCCAACCTTAGGAACTTGAAGATGCGTGGACTTCAACTCCCAGAATTCCCCAGCCAGCATAGCTGGCTGGGGAATTCTGGGAGTTGAAGTCCACGCATCTTCAAGTTCCTAAGGTTGGGAAACGCTGGTCTACACCATTCGGTAGATAAATAAATAAATAAAATAATTCACGGGCAGAACTTCACCGTGCTGAAATGCGGAGACCCGCCAGCAGAGGGCGGGCCACTCCAGAGAACTGGAAGGCTGCTGGGAATCTACTCCGGCTGTTCCCATCTCCAGTGGATTTGAAGAAAGATTCCTGAATCGGTCGCAATTTGTGATAACTCATTGGCTCCTTAACAGATCGGCAATCTTTTGCAATTAATTCCCCCCCTTTACAGTCTAGCTTTTAGACCAATGTTTCTCAGCCTTGACAAGCTTTTCAGATGTGTGGACCTAACAGAATAACAAGAGTTGGGAAGGGACCTTGGAGGTCTTCTAGTCCAACCCCCTGCACAAGCAGGAGACCCAGTACTGTACAATTCCAGACATGTGGCTGCCCAGTCTCCAGCTGATGGAGCACCCACAACTTCTGGAGGCAAGCCGTTCCACTGCTTAATTGTTCTCACTGTTAGGAAATGTTTGCCTAGTTCTAGGTTGCTTCTCTCCTTCATTTCCATCCTTCGCTTCTCGTCCTCCCTTCTTTCTGCCGCTTTGGAGAATAGCTTGAGCCCCTCTTTTTTGTGGCAGCCCCTCGAATATTGGAACACTGCTATCATGTTCCCCCCTAGCCCTTTTCACTAAACTAGACAAGCTTGCTGGGGAATTCTGGGAGTTGAAAGTTGCCAAGGCTGAAACAAATTACATTTGCTTGTGAATATCTGGGGGGGGGGGGTGTCTCAATCCATATTTCAACAGATCAAACACTCCTCGGCTTTTCTAAGATCCTTCAAACTTATCTGGCTGCTGCCCCTTTGTATTCAGGCAGAGTTCTCTCCGGCTGGGACAGAATTTCTTTTGCTAAGCAGGAGGCGGTGGTTAAAGTCAGTTGGGCCCAATCTTATGCCCTTTTTTTGCCCATGGTGGCTAAGCGAATCGCGACAGTTGTTAAGTGAATCATGCGGTCATTAAGCAAATTCGGCTTCCTTGAAATGGACGTCTGCGCCCTCTTTTCCAAGGGTGAAAAAAAGATTTCCTGGTTTGCGTGTTTGCTGGCTGGCACGTTACAGCTAGTCCTGAAACTTACAAGAGTTCGTTCAGTTACCAAGGTTACAACAGCACGGAAAAATGCGACCGCTTGTAAAAGTGGTCGTAAGTCTAAGGCCTGCCTGTATTGTGAGACAGACATGATGCAGAGGCCACTTCCTTGGAAACGGCTGCGGAAGGCAGAATAAACCATTAAGGCAGGGGTCTTCAAACTTGGCCCTTTTATGACTTGTGGACTTCAACTCCCAGAATTCCTCAGCCAGCATGCTGGCTGAGGAATTCTGGGAGTTGAAGTCCACAAGTCATAAAAGGGCCAAGTTTGAAGACCCCTGCATTAAGGAAATCAGAAGACAAAATTGCAAGAAAGAGCATCAAATCTTCCTTCCTTGGATATAATTTATTGATTCAAATAGCCTATGCAGATAAGACTAGAGTTGGTTCTAAAATTCAGCTTATTTTTCCCCAGGGACTTAGGTGGGGGAATTGCCCATTATTATTATTATTATTATTATTATTATTATTATTATTATTATTATTATTATTATTATTATTATTATTACTATTATTTAAAAAAATACATCTTTTTAAAAATGCTCAGAGATGGCCATCATCCTCTGACGGTCAGATTTTCCCCTTTCAAAGGAAGGACACCGTAAAAATAAAGCGAGGCTTAAAATATCATCATCGTTACAAAATCTACGAAGACAGCGGATTACTGCAGCGTCTCTTGTTGTCATTTTTAAAGCGGAAGGAGGCAAACGCAGGGAAAACGGGCGGGCTGGGCTTTGCAGTCACCAATTCTCCTGCTACTTCCCTGCTGCAGAAACGTCCTCGTAATTCTTGGCAGAGAAAAACGGTCCAGCTCTTTAAAGTGTGGAGGGTCAGCAATGGAAGGCAGGAACGCAGGCACGGGGGTGGGGGGGAGAGAGATTCCATGCTCTTTTGCAGGAGAGAAAACCTTTGAACAAAAAAGGAGAAAAAGATTAAGGAAGCGGGAAGTTGGAATACCCCTCAATACAGGCAATCCTCGGCTTACAACCATTATGTTCAGTGACCAGTCCTTGCACTTACGGACCGTCACAGCCTCCCAGGGTCGCGGGATTCCCTTTTGCGGCCTTCCGACAAGCAGAGTCAAGGAAGTCAGATTCACTGAACAGCCGTGGTACTGACTGAAGCTCAGTCAGAACAAGAGCTGGAAGGGACCTGTGAGGTCTTCTAGTCCAGCCCCCTGCTCAAGCAGGAGACCCTATACCAGGGGTAGGCAACCTCGGCTCTTTTATGACTCATGGACTTCAACTCCCAGAATTCCTGAGTCAGCTATGCTGACTCAGGAATTCTGGGAGTTGAAGTCCATGAGTCATAAAAGAGCCGAGGTTGCCTACCCGTGCCCTATACCATTGGAGACAAGGGCCTGTCCAGTCTCCTCTTAAAAGCCTCCAGGGATGGAGCAGCCACAGCTTCTTGAAGAACAGTTGTTCCACTGTTCTCACTGTCAGGAAATTCCTCCTTAGTTCCAGGTTGCTTCTCTCCTTGCTTGGTTAGTTTCCATCCTTTGTTTTTTTTTTGTCCTGCCTTCTGGTGCTTTGGAGAATAGCTTGACTCCCTCTTCTTTGGGGCAGCCCTTAGATCAGGGGTCTTCAAACTTGGCCCTTTTATGACTTGTGGACTTCAACTCCCCGAATTCTTCAGCCAGATACTGGAAGACTGCTATCATGTCACCCCCTGGTCTTTCTTCTTCACTAGGTTGGCCAAACCCAATTCCTGCAAACGTTCTTCGTATGTTTTAGTCTTCAAGGCCTTTAATCATCTTAGTTGCTCTTCTCTGCTCTTCTCTTCCCCCCCTGCAACATCTTTTTTATAACGCGGTGACTAAAACTGGGTGCCGTATTCCAGGTGTGGCCTTACTAAGGCTTTAGAAAGCGGTATCAATGCTTTAAACTGATGGGTTTGGGGTTGGATTTAAATAAGTTTTAACACATTTTTAGTATTGTATTCTTGGGCATAATTATTTAATTCTTTTTAATCTCCTTTTTAACTTTTGTATTTACATTTTGATATTTATTTATTGCCCTGTACACCGCCCTGAGTCCTTCGGGAGAAGGGCGGTATAAAAATTTAATAAATAAATAAATAAATAAACTGTTTTGGGGACACGTCTTCTTCCAGCCTCAATTATATCATCTTAAGTTTCCTATCCTTCCCTCTTTTTTTCACATCTTCATCCCAAGAAGGCAAGTTTTCTTGTTCTTATTTGCTTTTGGGCAACGATGTGAGTTCTGGATCAAGAGTTAAACTCAACTTAGACAAGGATCAGCAAAAACACCCAGCAAGAAAAATCCCCAACAGAATTTAACCCTGAAAGAAACACAACCGGGCAATGAAACCCATTCAACGATGCGGAGGCGTTACATCCTCGAGCGTCCTGAATTGACGTCTTTAATCAAGGAAGCAGGTTTTGAGTTCCTCAGGGTACTGTTTGTTAAAAACAGAAACAATCCTTTTGTCCCCATTTCTCTTAAAGGGTTTCAGGTGACTCTGGTTGTTTTCACAAAAGAAGAAATGCCAACTTAACCCACTTGGAAGGAAATAGCTGAGAAAGTTAATCCAGGCTTAATCTGCTCTGTAAACAACTTTTTGTTGGAAGGATTGGCAGAATAAAATTGGGGGGGGGGAGGGAAGAGGCTTGGGATGGATTTATTAAGGGACAGTGGAGGGGGGGGGGCTTGAGAAAGCACTGATTAATTTTGTTCCAGGCCTTGCTAACTCCAGCCGCTCCCAATTTTGTTCGCAGCACCAAATACAGGTAATCCTCAATGTATGGCGATTCATTTAACAAAACAGTTTAAATTTACAATGGCCTCGGAAAAAGTAACAGATGACCGATCCTTAGATTTACGACTGTTGCTCCACCTTCACAGACACATTGTTGTGGCACTGAGCAACTGTGGGTCACAAAAGGGGATCACATGGCCCCAAAACACGGCAACCGTCATAGATACGAGTCGGTTGCTAAGCGGCTGAATTTGAATCAGGTGACCCTGGGGATGCTGCGAGTTGTAAGTGTGAGAAATGGTCGTCAGTCGCTTTTTCCAGTGCCGTTGTGACTTCGGTCAGTAAATGAACTGCTGTTAAGTCGAGGACTCGCTGTCACAAATTCCTGGCAGGCAGGCAGAGTGCTGTCCAGATGCTGGACTTGGGAGTCCAAACTGTCTTTGAGGGACGCTCTGCCAGACCTCTTTGAGCCCCAGGAATTACATTAGGGGAGACCGCTTGTCCCCCCCACCTTCCCTGGAGTTGCAAGTAGAAAGGGGGGGGTTTCTGCAAAAGCCCACTGCCCCCAAATACACACCGGTAGGTTAGCTGAGCCCCAAACAGCCTCTGAATTCGGGCAGCGAGATCAGCTTGTTGCCGCTGAGATCGCAGTAATCCAGGAACTTGCGGGCGCAGCGTTTGGGCCGGGCGTTCTGCTTCATGTACTGCTTGAAGGGACGCAGCTCCCGCTCGCTCACGCCGTTGCTGAAGTCTCTGTCCAGGTGGGTGAACTGCCAGCGCACGGCCCGCTCCTCCAGGCTGGGGGCCACCAAGGAATCTGGAAACCTGCAGAGACCGTGTCTGATTTTTATGGGATTTATTGTTGGTGCAAGTCAAGATGGCGAATGTAATGTTCCCAACAACCCTGGGAGGTACGTTGGGCTGAGGGAGAGCGACTCGTCCTGAATCACCCAGGCGGGATTAGAACTCGCCATCTCCTGGTGATTGGGCCAAAGTCACCCAGGTGGCTTCCATGCCTAACGTGGGACTAGAACGCATGACTTCCCAGTTCGTGATCAAGTATCTTTACCACTGCACCAAACTCTTTCTTTCTTTCTCTCTCTCTCTCCTTCATTCCCTCCTCTCTCTTTCTCCCTCCCCTCCAGACATGGTGGAAGTTGAAATCCACACACCTTAAAGATGAAAAACACAACTCTGCACACTATCTTTGATTGTATGGCTCACAGACCAAAGGGGCTCCCTTTTTCGTGATGGGTCAGCCTGCCAATTTACCTGCGGTAGGGAATGGTCATCAGCCTGGACTGCAGCATGTGGGAACTTAAAGCTTTGATCAGCTGTGTCAGGAATTGTGTTTTCTTTGACCCGGGACAACCTAGTTGGGAAGATCAAAAAACCAGAACAGAAAGCTGCTGAAAGCCTTGTTGAAAATAAACATTTCTTCCTATAGTTCGTTTAGTGACTGAAGTTACAACGGCACTGAAAAAGGGACTTGTGACCACTTTTCACTTACGACCGTCGGTCACGTGATTTGCATTCGGATGCTTGGCAACTGAACTCACATTTATGACGGTTGCAGTGTCCCAGGATCAGGGGATCCCCGTTTGCAAGCTTCCGACAAGCAAAGTCAAGGGGGAAGCCAGGTTCACTTAACCACCGGGTTGCTAACTTCATAACTGCAATGATTTGCTTAACAACGGTGGCAAGAAAGGTCGTAAAACGGGGCAAAACTCACTTAACACGTTTCTCACTGAGCCACATAAATTGGGGGCTGATTTGTGGTCGAGGACCGCCTGTTATTTTTAAAAGGAGGGAAACAGCTGCTTACTTACCTGGCAGGATTCGATCTCGGAACAAGGACCCCATTTCTGTGCTCTTGGCTGCTGCATCAGCTTCGCAGTCAGGGGGAAAGTTTCTGGAAAATGACAAAAGGAGAAATGAAGAGAAGGCAGTTTGGGGGGCAGGCAGTTGCTTTCCCTGGGGGACACCCCACCCCCACCCCATTTTTAGGCATTAGGAAGTGAAAGAAACCCCAGACCAGACCCGTTCCAGATCTGGGCCTCTCCCAATTTTTCCTGTCTTTCTCTTTGCACAGTCTGCTTCTGACAACTTCCCCAACTATGTTGGGACTGCAACTCCCAGAATTCCTCTTGGTGATGGGAATGCTGGGAGTTGCAGTTCCAGGACATATCCAGACAAGTGGGTTGACCCAGGGCTCTCCAACCTTGGTAACTTTACAACTTGTGGACTTCAACTCCCAGAATTCCTATGCTGGCTGAGGAATTCTGGGAGTTGAACTCCACCAAGTTGCTAAGTTTGGAGACTCCTGCTTTACGCTAAAGGATGTGTGTGTGTGTGTGTCACTGAACGTAGGAGAGGAAACAGGGGACTCAATCAGGTTCAAACTCTGGCTTCAAGACAGGTACAGAAACTGACCGGGTCGAGGTCCCTGGGATGGGCCGTCCGGTGCCCACTCGCACGCACCAACAGTAGCCTGTGGCTTGGTGACACTGCACTTCCTTGTAGGTGCCGTCGCCTTCGCACTCTGGGATGAAGGTGCCCTCCTGCTGGTGCTGGCGAGCCTCGTGGATGGCTTCCCGCCGTTCCTGTTCGCACGACGGTGGATATTCTGCACCGGAGAAGCATCAGGCACAAGTCGCCAGGAACAGGAGTTGAGTTCAAAAGGCTAAGAGTTCATGGCATGCTACCACTACGCAAGGATCCAATCTACTAACAACAGTCAAGCCCAATTGGCGCCAGAGAGGAGTCAACGGAAGTCACGGGAAGCTGAACTTGGTTCTGAACTTGTGGGAACGCAACAACTCTAAACTAGTGACACATTTGACCCCACCTTCCAGTTCAGCCTGCTCAACTCCTACAAGGAGGATGAAGCAGGCAAAAAAAGCCTCTTAAAAACACATTTTTTTGGTAGCAAATGCTAAACCGTTGAAATGATTTTCAAAACTAGACTGGAGAACTACCTGACAGTTCTTAGTGCAGATAGTCCTCAACGTACAACCACAGCTGAGCCCAACATTAATGTTGCTAAGCAAGACAGTTGTTAACTGAATTTTGCTTCATTTTTGTCACAGTTATGTGAATCACTGCAGCTGTGAAATTGGTAATACAGTTGTAAACTGAATCTGACTTCCCCATTGACTTTGCTTGCAGAGGGTTGCAAGGGATCACGTGGCCCCGGGACACTGCGGCCGTCATAAATAGGAGTCGATCGCCAAGAGGCCAAATTTTGATCCCGTGACCGATGGGATGCTTGCAACAGTCGTAAGTGTGAAAAACGGCCATAAATCGCTTTTTTAGTGCTGTTGTAAGTTCAAAGAGTCACTAAACAAAGTTGACAACTACTTGTATAAAGATCTCCTGCCTTTCCAACTCTGTGACTTATATTCTGTATTCTGTAAATGTAGTAAACTTCTATTTGATAGAGATTTATACAGAATTGATGTAGATTAGAACATAGAGTGTAACAAGAATAGACCATTTGACCGGGATGCTAAGGTCTCCTGCCTTGAGCAAAGGGCTGGACTAGAAGACCTCTGAGGTCCCTTCCAGCCGTAGGACTCTATGAATCTCCTCTGTGCCTGAGTTTGGGGCAATATTTTTCTCCCACGGGTTCCTGTAGTTAACACATTCTTGCACAGGTGAAAAGGAACGGACTTTGGGGGGGTGGGCTCCTAGATCCGGACTCTGGACAGATCCGGCACTGGACAGAAATAATTTTACGATTTTAATAGTCGGCCACCCAGAGTTCTTTTTTAGGGTGAAATGAGCAGCAAATAAATTCAATGAATACTTCAGTAAGAAAACAGATTTCACCTGGAGCCGGTTTCACCGTGTGGTTGTTCTTGAAATCCGGAAGGATGATGGGAATCAGGAAAGGCAAGGTGGTGCCTTCTGGGTTATGGACATGAGCAGGGTGGGATCCGTGATGGGCAGAGAAGCAGAATCATTGGCAGGAAAGAATGGCAGAAGCAGTTAGGGCAATCATGTAGCATCTGGAAACCATCTGGCCCCACCCAATTCTTTGGGGCCTCAGTGGCACATCCAAAGGGTCTCCTAGTCCTGTTCAAGGTGTGCGGGAGCCCATCTTTATCCCTTGCCAGGCTTCACGGAGAGGGTCTCCCTCACCAAATAGGGCCGGGTACCCCACTCCCAACTAAGGGCAGCTGTTCCAACCCATCCACCTGTCCTCAGCCACCAAGGACTGCCACTGCTTTATATTCATTTAACTTATTTTCAAATATATATATTTAGATCCATTTGTGAGTGAGACGGTGAGCTCTAATCCCGCCTTGGAGATAAAAACCGGCTGGGTGATTTTGGGCCAATCACTAGGAGGCTGGGAGTTCTAGTCCCACGTTAGGTATGACAGCCGGTTGGATGATTTTGGGCCAATCGCTAGGAGGCTGGGAGTTCTAGTCCCACCTTAAGCAAGAAAGCTGGCTTAGGCAAGTCCTCCTCGCTCTCATTCCAGCCCACCTCACAGGGTGGTCGTTGTGGGAAAAATAGGAGAAAAGAGGATTGGATATGTTTGTCGGTTTGTTTGTAAGAATAAAGGGATATTAATAAATTAATTAATTAATTAATTAATTAATTAATTAATTATGCACAAAAACCCAGGCAGGTCAGGTCTGGCAAGGAACATAATACTTTTTGCAAGGCAGGAAAAACGGAATAGGGTGACTCAGGCACGGCAGGTGTCCACATTCTCCATTTCAAGCATGCATCGTGCAGTCCTTGCCTAGCACTGCAAACACACCCTGTGCGACAACGGCCTGATTCTGGCAAGTCCAAGCAGCTCGTTCCCCACCCCACAACTCAGGGCGGTGGCATGGGTGGCCCAGGCCAGGGGGCAGAAGGAAGGGAGGGCTAGAGACCTACCTGGCTGCCTGCGGGGCAGGGGGCTGGGCTGAGTAGGCCGAGGACCGCCACCACCTTCTTCTGCGTTCAGGGAGGAAAAGAGGTGGAAGGCAGCTATTACAGAGGGCTTAATGTCATCTTCTCTGTCCAAAGAGTGAAAGAATTTAGAGCTACAGGGAGTCTCCGGCCAGTGACGAGACTTCATCGGGGTTTTATATCTGACCCAAACCCAGGGACATAAGCCAACCTGAACCCCAAAAGGGATGGGCTTTCTTCAGACAGAAGAAGCTCAATCGGTTGAACTTCTGCCTGCTAAGCAACCCTCCAAGGCATTAAAGGACGGAATGCAGAAACTTGTTTTGGTCAGGAATGCCACCCCCCCCCCCTCAGTAGTCCAAGTCGCTAAATCAGTTGTTTCTCAACCTGGGCAGCTTTTAGATGGGTGGACTTCAACTCCCAGAATTCCCTAACCTGGCTAGGGAATTCTGGGAGTTGAAGTCTCCTCATCTTAAAGTGGCTAAGGTTGAGAAAGACTGCTCTAAACACGTGTTTTAGATGTGTCTTCCAGGGAGGGGCTAAGGGCTGCTATGAAAGGAGGGGAATAGGTGACGCCTAATTTTAAGACTTCTTAGATCTCTTATCAGTCAGGCTCCAAAACCCAAAGAAAGGCAAGTCGACTTGCACCATAAGATATATGCTGTGGAACTGTTAGGGTGGAGCCGTCTTCGCCCTCATTCTCTCACACAAACTCTCTGAACTGAGCTGCCGCTTACTCCGCTGGAAGGCAGCCCCTCCCACCTGGGGATCCAGGCTACATTCCACTGCATCATCAAACGGTGGGAAAACACACCACCAACTGTTCTGCTGATGATGGAGGGGGGTGTTGGGAAATGCAGGGGTATCCTCAGAGGATCAAAAAAGACAAGAGGGGGGCCATAAACGCGCAATCAAAATCTGCATGGTGCACGAAAAAGGGGGCAGGGCTTCATTGCCTAGTGCTGGCCCTCCCTCTTGGCTTTTTTGAGCCCCACCAGGCATCCATGGGTGGGTGTCCGTTTCCCCCCACCCCCAAGGCTCAATTACGCATTCCTGAGCTCCAGCTGCAGTAATTTTTATTTTAACAGTTTTTTAAAAAATTGTACATTACTCAAAGTTGCTCTGTCTCAATTTGACATATGACTAAAATTGTGTCAATCCATCAAATGCCTCTTTCGATCATGCACCAGTCCAGAGGTGCAGTACTCACCCATGCCAACAGAGGGAGCACTTTGCATCCCAGGATTGCCAAACTGAGATTGTGACACCACCTTTTCTAGCGGTTCAGTCAAAGCCCTAGAGGCTACATTCCCACAACATGCTAAAGTGGGTTAGTTTGAACCACAGTCAGTGTATTGTGTGAATCCAGGTTGGGTTAACTCACTAACCAAGTTAGGCACATCATGCACATTCAGTCCCTGGGCATAACAGCAAGCAGGGGGAGACGTACCTCGCTTAGAAGAATTGGCATCCTGCCACGAAGTTCCCGCTGAATCCATTCCTGGTTGGGGAGGAAGCAGAAGAGACAGAAGGAATAAAGGGGCCACCAATCAAGGTTTACAGATAGTCCTAGATTTATAACCACCATTGTGACTAGGACTTCCAGCCATGTGTTTGAGTCGTGCCTGATTTTTGCAACCTTTTCTGCCACTGTTATTGAGTGAGTCCAGCCCCGGGATGCCAGTTGCCAAGCACCCGAACTCTGATCATGTGGCCTTGGGGAATGCTGCAATGGCCAGGGGGGCTTTTGCACAGGTTCGCCTGGTGCGCCAGTTGCAGCCCTATCTGGACCGAGATGCCCTACGCACAGTCACCCATGCGCTCGTGACCTCCCGGCTAGACTACTGCAACGCTCTCTACGTGGGGCTGCTCTTGAGGACCACTTGGAGGCTTCAGCTGGTGCAGAATGCAGCCGCGCGAGTTGTGATGGGGGTTTCCCGATACTCCCATGTAACACCTCTACTCCGCGAGCTGCATTGGCTTCCAGTTGCCCTCCGGGTGAGATTCAAGGTGCTGGTGATGACCTATAAAGCCCTAAATGGCTTGGGTCCGGATTATTTGAGGGAACACCTGCTGCCGGCATCAACTCCCCATTGTCCTGTGCGCTCCCGCAGGGAGGGCCTTCTTAGGGAACCGCCGGTGAAGGACTGCCGGCGGGTGACTCCCAGAGAGAGGGCCTTCTCTGTGGGTGCGCCTGCCCTTTGGAACCAACTTCCTATGGAACTTAGGACTGCCCCCGACCTCCGTTCATTTCGTTGGGACCTAAAAACTTGGCTCTTTGAGCTGTCTGGCCTAGACTGAGGGGTTTTTAATTGGGTTTTAAAGTTTTAATTTTGGGGCTTAAATTTAATTACTTGTTTTAAATTTATTTTAACTTTTGTATTGTATGGTTTCAATTGCCCTGTAAACCGCCCTGAGTCCTACGGGAATAGGGCGGTATAGAAGTCAAATAAATAAATAAATAAATAAATAAATAAATAAATAAATAAATAAATAAATAAATAAATAAATAGTGCAAGGACCAAGTGTGAGGACCAGTCATAAGTCACCTTTATCAGCACTGTTGTAACTTCAAATGGTCCCTAAACAAATAGCCGTAAGTTGAGGACTACTGTATGTCTTTTTTACCTTCCTCTAGTCAGAGTTTTTCAAAGTGGGCAACTTTCAGATCTGTGGACTTCAACTCCCAGAATTCCCTAGCTAGCGCTCTTCATCTAATCTGGATTTCTATCTGTTCTTGATCTGTTATTAAATATATTTTAATTTACTTTAATTTATTAATAAATATATTTAATTTAAGTTAATTTAATTTAAGTTGTTAATTTGTTAATTTCTCTGCATTAATTGTTCAGTTTAGAACAGGGGTCCCCAACCCCCGGGCAGTGGACCAGTACCGGTCTGCACAAATAAGCAAAGCCCCATCCGCAAGATGCAGGCAGTACATAAAACCACAGAAAAATCTCTCTCCACGGAAACGGTCCCTGGTGCCTCAAAGGCGGGGGACCTCTGGTTTAGAAGACAAGCTGGGACCCCAAAACAGGAAAACAAATGTTGGGTAAATTCCTTGTCCATCCGCCCCAGAAGCCTTGCCACAGGGAGGCGAAACCTTCCAGCCAGGGGATACGCGAGGAGGCGCTTACCTGTGCAATTGGGCGCTCGGTTCAGGGCAGACGTTCCCGCGATTGGCTTGCCTTCCGGAGAGGAGCACCAGCAGTAGCCAGTTTGTTTATGGCACTGGACCTGCGCAGGCGGGAGAGAGGACGGCTGAGCGGATGTGCCCAGGAAACAGAAACAGGTCATCCTCGACTTACAACCGTTCATTTAGTGACCATCCAAAGTCACGACGGCGCTGAAAAAAAGTCACTTGGGAGCGTTCTCTACCCTTATGACACGGCATCCCCGTAGACACGTGATCAAAATTCAGACTTTTGGCAACCGGCTCCTATTTGTGACGGTCGCAGCTTCCCGGGGTCACGCGTTCCCCTTTTTGCGACCTTCTGATGAGCAAAGTGAATGGGGGAAGCTAGATTGACTTAACAAAATGTGACTAACTTAACAACGGCTCACTTAACAACGGTGGCAAGACAGACCGTAAAATGGGGGCAAAACTCACTTAACAAATGTCTCGCTTAACGACAGAAATTTTGGGCTCAGTTGTGGTCGTTAAGTCGAGGATTGCCTGAAATCAAAATCGGGGGTCTATGACCGCACAGCTTTGATAGCACAGGTGCAGCCACCATCTTGCCTTTTTTGACCATCATCAGCCCCGCCCCCCCCTTGTCTGCCCTTCACCCTGAGGTCCGAAGGAGCACACAGAAGATTTATGTACTGATTAAATTCACATGCTTCCCCCCGCTCTCCATCTCGCTATCCAGAGCGACTCGAGACGGGGCATGATGGGAAGGGCCGTAAGGAAGACGCCGGAAGATCTTCACCTCCATGAAAGCGCCGTTCTCACTGCATTCGGGCACGTACGGGGCATGCACCTGGCGCCGGGATTTGGCGAGGGCAGTTGCTCGGTCCTCTTGACACCGGGTCAAATTGGCACCTAGGAAACCGATTGGATGCAGACACAAGTCAAGATCCAACGTTAAACCAATGTTTCACAAACTCAGTGACTTTTAGAGGACCACCTTAATTTAAGCAATCTGCCAATCCATCCATCCATCCATCCACCCACACTGGGGTCCCGTCCCTTGGAGGTCTGGAGAACTGTGCTCGTAACTGGAGGACTGCCTTTAAGCAATCAATCAGTCAGTCAATCAATCAATCAATTCACACTGCAGCCCTGTTTCACAGCTATGGCCACCTTGGAAAAGCCACCCTTGCCCCAAATTGTCTACCACGTCCCCCCCCTTGACCCAGGGGCACCTCCCTGCCAGCCTCCCCTGTCCTGATCTTCTCCCCCCCCTCCAAGTCTTGGTCTCCTTACGGTTGTTCTCGCGCTGGCCGGCTCCTCTGCAGCGGAAACGGGGCCAAACCTGCAAGGTGGGATGGCGACAGCGGGCTTTCTGGAAGGCGCAGGGCGATGGGTAAAAGGTCCCGTCAGAGGCACAGACGGGGCGGCCGGGCTCGTGGGGGCACTCTGCCGGGCATGGCAACTGCTCCTGGTCACTCTCCGAGATGAGGAACTGCAAAGAGGGCCGAGGTGCATTAAAATATAGGCAGTCCTCATCTTGCGACCACAATTGTCTGTTGTTAAGCGAGACATTTGTTAAGAGAGTTGTCTGTCCTGGGACAATGCAGGCCCCAGACAGATCTTCAGCCTTCCTCTCCCTAGAGACCAAGGTTGTCAAACATGGCCACGCGAAGATGGGGGGGGAGGACTTCGACTCCCAGAATTCCCCAGCCAGCCATGCTGGCTGGGGAATTCTGGGAATCGAAGTCCTCCCCCCCCATCTTCACGTGGCCAAGTTTGAGAAACAACCGCTTGATTATACAAAAGGCTCTTTGAAAGCTGTCCTCGTCAAGCAGACATGATGTCACCCGTCACCTTGACAGGTGGCTCGTCTTCTGACAGCCCTTCCTGTGCTGCGTAGACACAGACACCCCCCCAAAGAGTCTCCCACATCTCGGCTGCCCTCGCTTGCAGGAGGGGGGGGGTGCTGCTTCTGTGAAGGGTCTTTCAAGAGGACGATCCTTCTCAGCCCCCACCCCTAACCTATAAATCATTCCCAAGGGAAATCGGGGTTATACAGTAATAAATTATTTGCATATACAGACCAGGAAAAATAGAGGACTCTTCTAGAGAGAGGAGGGGTGGGCGGTGCACCCATCACCAGGCGACTGAGTTCTAGCCTCATCTTAGGGATGAACGCCGGCTAGGTGACTTTGGGCCAATCACCAGGAGACAGTGAGTTCCCCAGATGGCTTTCCTGCCTAAGGCGGGCCTAGAACTCACCGTCTCCTGGTGATTGGCCCAAAGTCACCCACCTGGTTTTCCTGCCTAAGGCGGGCCTAGAACTCACCATCTCCTGGTGATTGGCCCAAAGTCACCCACCTGGTTTTCATGCCTAAGGTGGGACTAGAACTCACCGTCTCCTGGTGATTGGCCCAAAGTCACCCACCTGGTTTTCCTGCCTAAGGCGGGCCTAGAACTCACCATCTCCTGGTGATTGGCCCAAAGTCACCCACCTGGTTTTCATGCCTAAGGTGGGACTAGAACTCACCGTCTCCTGGTGATTGGCCCAAAGTCACCCACCTGGTTTTCCTGCCTAAGGCGGGAGTAGAACTCACCGTCTCCTGGTGATTGGCCCAAAGTCACCCAGTCAGCTTCCATGCCTATGGTAGGACTAGAACTCACCATCTCCTGGTGATTGGCCCCAAATCACCCACCTGGTTTTCATGTCTAAGGCGGAACTAGAACACACGGTCTCATGGTGACTGGTCCAAAGTCACCCAGCCATGTTTCATGCCTAAGGCGGAACTAGAACTCATGGTCTCCTGGTGCATTGGCCCAAAGTCACCCAGTCAGCTTGCCATAACAGAAACTCAGCATTCATCATGCTTATTGCAGCTTCTCAGGGATGTCCTCATGGGTGGTCAAAAAAATCACCATGGGTGGATCAAGGCTCTACCTGAGGCAGGAGTGAAATGCAGGCATGCTGATCCCTACAAGTGATTTTTAAGCAGTTTGCAGGGAGGGGACTTCAAGACTTGAAGACTTCAAGTCAGCTCCTGGTGCGGGTTTTCCCCGCCCCCCCCTTTTGCTCCAGGACTGAAAGAAGATCGCCCGATTTTATGTGTCCTTTTTCCCCCCACTGCAAAGTAGTGTCACACCTTAACGTTGACAAACACACCCATGGACCTCCTCCTCCGACACAGCCTGCTTGGGGAGGCCTAATCCCAGCTCAGCTGCCTCCCAACACAAATATTAGTGCACATCACTAAAAGGCTGTCAAGGCTGGGGATATTTGTTGATTTTGCAGCTGACAATTTAGCGAATAATTGAGCCAAGAGGGTGCTAGCTGTTTTGGTGGGAGATGCACTTGGAAAACGTTGTGGCTCGTAAGACGGTTCCAAATATAACACAGGCCCATTTAGAGGGGAGGGGGGGCCTGGATGCTCCTGCGCGCACGTCAGCTGGGTTTTGGATACGGAAAAGGCTGCCGTCCTTGGCGATTGGACTTTGGTGGACGCTGGAGTGGAGCCCACCCCAAAGGTACGGGGGCCTAACATCTCCAAGCCACCCCCTGTGAAAAATAGAGGGACCTTTGGTGAGGGGGGCTTCCCAGACAAAGCCAGAGGCATTTGACACATAGAGGGGACACCTGAAATAAACTCGCAACTATGGAAAGCAGTCCTCGGTTTACAACCGTTCTTGGTGCTCTCTGAGCTTGGTGGTTTTCCTGGCAGACGTCTGATTACCCAAGTAGGTAACATCATTAGTGACAGAAGGAACTGCATACGTCCTCGACTTACCACAGTTCATTTAGCGACCGTTCAAACTTACAATGGCACTGGGGGAAAAAGTGACCCGCGGACCGTTTTCCACACTTACGTCCCCACGGTCACGTGACCAAAACTTCAGAGGCTGGGCGACCGGTTCATACTTATGACCGTTGCAGTGTGTCCCGGGGGTCACGTGATCCCCTTTTGCGACCTTCTGACAAGCAAAGTCAAGGGGGAAGCTGGATTCACTTAACAACTCTGTCACTAATTGAGCAACTGCAGTGATTCACTTAATAACTGTGGCAAGGCAGGTTGTAAAATGGGGCAAAACACACTTAACAAACACCTCACTTAACAACAGAAATTTGGGGCTCAATTGTGGCTGTAAGTCGAGGACTAACTGCGTAAGCAGACAGCAATCCCCCCACCCTTCTAGTACTGATGATGTTGCCTAGTTTGGTAATGAAACGTCTGCAAAAAACCCACCAAATTCAGAGAGCACCAAGGACCCCACAGTCATCACCGTCCTTCTCCTCCTCCTTCTCTTCTTCCTCCTCTTCCTCCTCCTCCTCTTCCTCCTCCCCACCACTAAACCCACTTTTCTCCTAGCACTGATTGCCTAGTTTGGTAATGAAACGTCTGCAGGAAAGCCACCAAGGCCCCCTCATGTCAACCCTGAGCTACAAAATATTCTCCTTTATTGTTTAACGATGGTTTGAAGTTACAGCAGCATTGGAAAAAAATTGACTTCCACCCGGTCCTCACACTTACAAGCCTCACATTCTGACAGTGGCATGATCAAAATTCAGACGCTTGGCAACCGCATCCCAGGGTCCCATGATCACCAACTCTGACCTTCCCACAAAGGCTTCCGACAAAGTCAGTGGAACAAGCCGGACTCGCTTAAGATTTGCACGATCCACTTAACAACTGCACTGAGTCGCTTACTAACCATGGGGGGGGGGAAACCCCTCATAAAACTGCCTTGCTTAGCCATGCACGCACGCACGGACAAACACACACACAAACACACAACACATTTCAGCTGTAAGTCTAGGACCTACCTGTAATAGCATTACAAAAATTAAAAATACAAACTGCCTCGCTTATCTGGTTTTAGCGGGACAAGATTTTTCTTCTTTTTCTTTTTCTTTTATTGCATTTATTGATTTATTTATCCAATTTATTTGCTCGCCATTTTGTGGTTCAGGCCACTCTTGATTTTTTTTTTTCCAAAAAACCAAAACTTGGCAAAAATGTCCCCTATGGCTTAGGATGGAGCGGTTCAGCGGCAAGGGCGAAGCGCTTGGTTTGAAATCTGTATTTAGTGGGGAGACTCTGAACCTCTGAACAAACAGGCCGGGGTAGCGGGTGCGAATAACCCAGCTGTCTTGATGCCAAAGGTGGAATGCCAGGGGGTGTGTCTGTGTGTTTGTATGTTTGGAAAAAAAATCTGCATCTGTTCCACACATCTCCAGGGCTCTCTGCAAAGAGGCAGCTGCCATCTGACCACTTCGGTCTTGATTGAGTAGCCAGCCGTAGGCATAGCCTGTCTCTTTGTGTCTGCGTCTGTGCATGAGTGTGTGTCTGTGTGTGTCTGTGAGCAACCCAAGCAGCTTATCTTGGCTCCTTGCACGCTGCCCGTAACCGCAGGAGCTGCAGCCAGGAAAATGTGAGTGCTGCATCAACAGAGTTTGATAGGCAGGTCTGCCTGCTACAGCTCTTCGTTCTGTGTCCTCCGTCAGCATCCAAGAAGCTGGGTGCCGCTCAGAGGAACGCTGCTTTAGGGTCAGGATTTGGGGACCTGGAGAAAGAGCAGGGAGGGGACGGAGAAGACTTCTCGGGGGACAGAGAAGCTCTGAGCCCATGCTCCTCAACCTGGTCAGCTTTAAGATGGGTGGACTTCAGCTCCCAGAATTCCCCAGCCAGCATGCTTTAAGATGGGTGGATTTCCTTTCCCAGAATTCCCCAGCTGCCATGCTTAAAGATGGACCGACTTCCCCTCCCAGAATTCCCCAGTCAGCATTTCGTAAAGACGGGGACCTGGAAAGAGTCGAAAGAGCAGGGAGGGGATGGAGAAAACTTCTCGGGGCACAGAGAACCTCTGAGCTCCTCAACCGGGTCAACTTTAAGATGGGTGGACTTCCCCTCCCAGGATTCCCCAGCCAGCATTTCTTAAAAGATGGATGGACTTTAGCTCCCAGAATCCCCCAGTCAAAATTGCTGGCTGGGGAATTCTGGGAATTGAAGTCCACAGGTCTTAAAAGCAGCCAAGGTTGGACACCCATCCACTACCCTGCGGGAGGGAAGAATCACCTCCCTGCAGCAAGAAACCCAGCGAAGCAAGAAGAAATGAGGGGTTTTTTGTGTGTTTTCACGACCATCTACAAGCCCCTCTCCAATTCCACGCAGGAGTCTTTGAGTTGGTACAGCCCCAATAAGAAGTGGGTTTAGGGAAGGGTAATGGCTTGTTGGCCGATTATGTGCTTTGCACACAAATAAATAAACGTTTTTTAAAAATACCGCAATCGCTCCCCGAGGAACGGCTGGCAAAAACTCTGGCCAGGAATCTACCAAGCTCAGCATCTCCACATCAATCAAGGTGCTTCTAAATGGACCTTTTGTTTCTCTAAAGTAGCTTTCCACCTTCCTAAAAGGCACCACTTCATCGGATCAATGCATTTTAAAAAAAAACACAACAACAACCAATTCAAGAGCCGTGGCTGGCATCGGGTCCAAGTTCCCCCCGCTTGCATTTCGCAGTCTGTTTTTTTAAGCCCACCACCCAGACGGGCCCCGTGGGGGATTCCAGAAAACCCAGCCGGTGGGGTTGTTTAGCTTGTCCGAAGCGTGTCTTCACCCGCTGAGACGTCGGGGACCAAACAGATGTGCCCTGAAGCCCAGCCAGGATCAACAACCCGGGGTCCACGCCTGGGCAGGTGTGCGTGCGCTACTGGTTGCAGACGTGCCAGGTGCCATCAGCCAACGCAACTTGGTCAAGCAGGCAACTCAAAAGCGACAAGACATGCTGCAACGGTTGTAAACAAGGCCGGCCTTCAATCCTGGGGGGGTTGGGGGTGCGGGGGGGGGCTCTGGGTTGGGGACCACGAATAAATATTGGAAACTGGGCTCTTTTCTAGCTGGGAGATGCCAGAAACGCAGACAGGGCTGGCCGCTGGCAAGGGAGAGCTCCAAGGTTCTCAAAAGGTGCTTCTAGATTAAAAAGTAGGCTGGGAGACCTTGGTGCTCCCAAAGGAAGTAAGTTGAGGATTCCTCGTAACACAAAACAAGAGGCTATCGTTGATCACTCCAGGAGGAGACCCTTGGGTTTTTAGAGTATAGGTACTCCTTGACCTACAACAGTTCGTTTAACGACCGTTCAAAGTTACAACGGCACTGAAAAAAGTGACTTATGACCATTTTCGCACTTACCACAATTGCAGCATCCCCATGATCGTGTGATCAAAATTCAGACCCTGGCAACTGGCGAGTATTTATGACGGTTGCGGCGTCCCGGGTGTGTGTGTGTCACGCGATCCCCTTTTACGACCTTCCAAAGAGCCAAGTCAATGGGGGAAGCCGGATTCACTTAACGACCGGCTGACTAACTTACCCACTGCAGGGATTCCCTTAAGAAGCGTGGCGAGAAAGGTGGCCAAGTGGGGCAAGAGCCACTTAAGGAATGTCTCGCTTAGCAGCACGCCTTTTGGCCTGGATTGTGGTCGTAAGTTGAGGACCGCCTACCTACAGTGCTGGGGCCCCTCCTTGGAGGAAATCAAGGCTGCCCAAATGCCTCTCCCTTTCGGCCAGCAGCTTGAGAGACAGGCAGCTCGGCTGGGCTCTCTCCCTCTCCGCTGCTTTGGCCTCTGGGCCTCGGAGTGGCCGGGCAGTGGGGGTTGCGGTGGGCCGTGGGCTGCCCTGCCGGAGCACACACAACTCTTTCAGCCGTCAGCTGGCAGCATTCGCATGCGCCTCCAGCAAAGATGGCAGAGGAATTTTGCTCTCTTCCCTTGCCAGATTCAAAGATCTATTGTAGGGCAGCTGCCCTTCAAGCGCTCCCCACCCCCACCCCCCCCACCCCAGACGACAAACGCCCTTGGTTAGCAAGGGCTGCTGAGTGGCTGATGAAGAGGGCCTTATTTGACAGGGTGGGGAGGCAAGGAGGGGGGTAAGAGAGGAGGGGGAGGCAAGGAGGGGGGTAAGAGAGGAGGGGGAGGCAAGGAGGGGGGTAAGAGAGGAGGAGGAGGAGGAGGAGGAGACCTCGGTGCTCTCTGAGTTTGGTGGGCTTCTTGCAGACGTTTCACTACCAAACTAGGTAATATCATCAGTGCTAGAAGGGAGTGAGATTTGTGGAGAGGAGGAGGAGGAGTCTTGGTGGTTTCCTTGCAGACGTTTCATAACCCAGCTAGGTAACGTTATCAGTTCTAGCAGGGAGTGTGGTTTGCAGAGGAGGAGGACTCCTGTTTGGGACGGTCACAGTGTCCCGAGGTCACATGATTCCCTTTTGTGGCCTTCTGACAAGCAAAGCCAAGGGGGGAAGCCGGCTTCACTGTACAACCGTGTGACTCGCGCCACAACTGCAATGAGTCACTCAGCAACGGTGGCCAGAAAGGCCGTAAGATGGGGCAAAACTCACTTAACAACTGTCTCACTTAGCAGCAGAAATTTTAGGCTCAGTTGTGGGCGTAAATCGAGGACCACCTGTGTTGACATGCCTTGTCCACACTGTGGTCTCGTAGCCTTATTTCTTCTTGCCTTACAGAATAATAAAACTATATTTTTGGTATAAAATATATCTATATCTATATATCTATATCTACATCTACATATCTATATCTATCTATTTATATTATATATTTATATCTATATTATATCTATCTCTCTATCTATCTATCTATCTATCTATCTATAATCTACTTCTCTCTCTCTCTCTCTAACGTCTGGCTTAGTTCATTGAAATTCAGACTCAGACCTGTTTCCCCTGAGATATAAAAAAATCAGATCAAGATGGAGAGAGACGTTCTTCTGCCTGGTCCATGGGCCACATCCAGGAGAAGATCCACGGGTAATGGTTGCCCGGTTGGGTTTCTGCCTACGGAACTTTGTTAAGGGCCCACAGAAGCGATGACCTCACTCCGAACAGACTTGGCCTCCCAAGAGCAGGTTAAAATTAGCTCCCGCGAGTGACTTGTTAGGAACTAAATTTGGATTTCAGTCCTTCCCAGTTTGGCAATGCTCTCTGTGGCTCGGGATATGCGAAAACCTGACCTGTTGCTGGATGCAAAGGACTGTCCGGCTCAAGCCCATCGTTCTTGAGGAAGGGACTACCGCTGGGGCCAAAGAACAGCCCCAAGAAATCCAGACAAAATTGAATGATGAGGTTTTCTCCTGCCAACCTGTTCCCAGAATCGTGCAAGTAGCCCAAACATTCAGAGTAATCAGCCAAAAATAGACTAACTCATCTCCTGGGGTTGGGTTGGGTTTTGTTTTCCCAGATAAGACTTAGGGTTTGAGGGGGGGGGAAATAATAAAAGAAACCCTTTCAAATCTACCACGTTCCCCTTTAGCTTCTTCTAGCATCAGAGATCTAAAAGCTGGGGAGAACAATAAAAAATAAAAAAAAAATCAGATCTTAAAAGGGAGGGAGGAGGATGTGTTTTGTCCATGTGGCACTTAACAACTAGGCAAAGCTTGATGGGACTTTTGTGGCTGCCATCTTGACTTTTTTGACCCTGGTTGGTCACTATTTTGTCCTTGGCTCTTCACATCTGGAGTGCTGACCACTGCATCGCCACAGGCAACTGACAAGAGCATGGGATTCTTCTGGGACATCTATATACAGGCAGTCCTCCGCCTTATGACCACGATGGAGCTAAATTTCCACTGCTGAGTAAGATAGTTGTTAAGTGAGTTTTGCCCTATTTTGCCACCTTCCTTTCCCCAGCTGTTAAGTCAATCACTGCAATTAAGTTAGCAATATGATTGTTAAGTGAATCTGGCTTGTCAGAAGTTCGCAAAAGGGGATCACGTGACACCCCCCCCAGGACGCTGTGACCGTCATAAATACGGTCAATGGTCAAAAGTGTGAATCATGGTCGTAGGTCACTTTTTTCAGTGCTGTCATTACTTCAAAGGGTCACTAAACGTGATCGTTGTAAGTCGAGTATTGCCTGTATTTGACTTTTTCTACTACAGTGTCTCTTGAAGCCAAACAAGAAATCGGCAAAACCCCCTTCCCAGCCAGAAAAGTAATTGGAGGGTAAGCAGACTGACAGACAACTGCAAGTACATTCCTGAATTATTTCTTGAGCAGTTTTCACAAGCAAGAGACTCAGAGGAAGTTCTTTGCCCAAAAAGGAGCTTTATAATACATAATTCAAGAGTGTAACCAAGAACAGGGGCCGGCGTAAAGACCTTCCAGACAGGACTTGAGAATCGATGCCCAACATTCCACCTCAAGTCCCAAATGCCGCAATCCTGACTCCTGACTCGTCACGTAGAAGAGAGAGATGCCACCCACGATTCTCTAAACAGGAAGGTCCCCTTCTCAGAGCGTCAACATCTACAATTACACAACCCTGAGCAGGGAGGGAAAAGAATGGAGGAAAGAGGCATATTGATAAAGCTATACACACACTTGGACTTCTCCTCCATAAGAGGTGAGAAGGGGCTAAGCCAGAAGGTGTGAACAATGGGAGATTTGGGAAGAAAGCGTTTCTTTATTTGATTCATTTATAAAATTTATAGGCTGCCCATCTTACCTTAAGGTAACTCTAGGAACATGAAGGTGAAGGAACTCTAGGAATAACACTACAGCAAAACCTTAGAAAGAGCTCATCTATTCCGTAAGCTAAGATAAGCACTAAGAGTTTTGCAAAAGAGGTCAACAACAGACAAGATTAGAAATTTCCGTGCTTACAGCTATCCATCAATCCTGGCACATGGTGACACAAAGGTCATCGTGCCTCTGTTTTGTTTTGGGGGTTTTTTGTAACATATTTTATTGATTTTTTTTTAAAAAAAAAACATAAATCACAATAATTGTTGAACAGTGTATTGTCTGGGTTACATCGATAAAACAATCATTAACAACTGATTTCTATAATCCACAATCCACATAACGGTTTAAATTGATTTCTTCTTTTTCCCAAAATATCCTCTTTTGCAAACATTGAGTTAATACAATTCTTATTGTTTTGATAGATAACAATTAAACATATAATTTCCCCCCACGTTTTTATTTATTATTTTTTTTAATTCCATTTATATCCCGCCCTTCTCCGAAGACTCAGGGCGGCTTACAAGCTTAGCAGTAGCCTTCATTCTATGTATATGCCTGCTTATTAGGGCTTTCGCCCCCCCCCCAAGCAGCATTATTACAAAGTCAGCTTAATTGCCCCCAACAATCTGGGTCCCTTAATTTTTTAGTTTTTGCTCCCTTAATTTTCTGCCGAGGGACAGCCCACTCAGTCAAATGAAGTTACTCAGGGACCGTCAGAAAATCAAGATGACTGTACGTGATGATGGATAGAAGACTGTGTCGGAGAAGACTTGGGAACTCTAAACTTATAAAACTTATTTTTTTAAAAGAAATCTTCCTTTCACTCAATTCAAAGAAACGTATATTCTTGTTTTCAAGAAGGGAACCCAAAATGTGCTTTGAGAGCCACAGAAAGAGCAAATATGGAGAGAGAGACTCAATTACTGGACACAGCAGTGTTCCTCAATTTTGACAATGTGAAGATGGGTGGACTTCAACTCCCAGAATTCCCCAGCCTGCGTGAGAGTTGAAATTCACACATCTTGATGTTGTCAAAGCCGAGAATGTTACTACAGATAGTCCTCAACTTATGACCACAACTGAGCCTAAAATTTCTGTTGCAAAGCGAGAAAGTTGGTGAGTTTTGCCCCATTGTATGACCTTCCTTGGCACAGTTGTTAATTTGAATTGCTGCAGTTGTTAATTTAGTAACATGGTGGTAAAGTGAACCTGGCTAATCCATTGATTTGTGAGAAGGTTGCAAAAAAGGGGATCCCATGACCCCGGGATACTGCGACTGTCATAAATGCGAGTCAGTTGCCCAGCATCCTCATTTTGATCACATGATCGTGGGGATGCTGGAAAGGTCATAACTGTGAGAAACAGTCATAAGTCACTTTTTTCAATGCCTTGGAACAGTCACTACAAGCCTACCTGTATAAACCAAAGTTTACAAACCTCTTTACCTTAAACCATGATACATGTTTCCAAGAACAGTTCATGGACCAACGACTGAAATTTAATCAAAATTAAGTTAACTCACAACCACAAACCTCATCCAGAATGTTTAAATAAATAGAATGAAGGAGAGAGAGAGAGAAAAAAAACAGATTTTGCTTTCGCTTCTCTGGGCTGGTGCCCAAATATTATTTTAAATTGAAAGAGTGACAATTTCCCCAGGTTTGAAAAAAAAAGGGGGGGGAGAGGAAAGGAGGACACCGTCCCCCCAAATGTTAGCTCTGATTCTCTCTGGCTTTGTATGAAAAGTAAGATACCAGACTGTCAAACTTTCTGCTTAGGAAATTATCTTTCTTTGCCAAATATTGATCTCTTTTAGAAAACAAAGCTTTTGAAATCTAGATTTTTAAACTCACAGACATTTCACTTGCCACATGCTGCGGCATGCAAACATTTACGAATTCACACTGTGCCCATTACCCAGCAAAGACCCAGAAAGAGTAGTACTGGGGGGGAAAAAACAAGGGAGGGGGTTTCTACCCCATTTAGCATCAGAGAATCAACGTGCCCCTCCCCAAAAGAACTGCACAGTTTTCTAGCCTTTACTGCCAGACCCCACCCACCCCTTTACGCTTCCCATTTCAGATGAATTATTTTTTTAAAAAAAACAACACACAAACCGAAAGGTTTCTGGGGTCCACCTGAGTTCTCAGAGGTTTGCAATTGGAAAGAGCAGCGTTTTTTTCAGCTTCTCCCTCAGCTCACAAACACACAGACCCACAAACGCAACAGACCCCCTCCCCTACGTTTGGACCGCTTCCTTACCGGAGTCGCATCCCATCGAAAAGGAGCTGTTAGTTGCAGCGAGAGCAGGAGCAGCCCGAGAGCAGAGAGCATGGTGTTGCTGCAGACCTTTCCGTTTCCCAGAGGTAGCCCCCCCTCCCTTCCAGAAGCAGGACGAAGGGACACACGGACTGGACACCGGCCGAGTCTCCGTCTGCCGAGTTATAAAGCGCCCCCCCCCTCCTCCTCCTCTCTCCCCAGAGACCACCAAGCTCTCCCCGCCCTTCCTGGGCAGGTCACTTCACTCCTCTCCAAGGTGTCGATGGAAGCACGTGGGCCACCAACAGCTGGAGGAGACTCCACGCCCCCCCCCCCCGTCGGGGAGGGGAAACCCCCACCCTCCCCTTCCAGGTTGCATTTGTGGCGGGGGAGGGGTGGGGGTGGGGGTGGCGATTTTAAAAATCAGAAATATTTACCTTCCAGCAGTTTTGCCAAGACCTGCCGCTCAAGCTCCTGGAAGGAGCGCAGAGGCTCCTCGACTCACAGTCCACAAGCGAGTCCCAGGTTTTGGGTGGCGGAGCCAGACCTTCGTCCCGTTGAGTCTGCGTGTCCCGTTTCACGAAACACGTCTCGCCACGGCATTCCGGGCGCTGAAGTCCACACCTTGGAGGAGCCTTGGTGGAGCAGTGGGCTAATGCCTCCTTAAGTTACACCAGCTGCCTGCAATTAGTGCAGGTTCCCGTCCCACCAGGCTCAAGGTTGACTCAGCCTTCCATCCTTCCCAGGTAGGTAAAATGAGGACCCAGATTGTTGGGGGCAATAAGCTGACTTTGTAATAATGCCGCTTGGGGTGTGTGTGTGTGAGAGCCCTAATAAGCAGGCATATACATAGAATGAAGGCTACTGCTAAGCTTGTAAGCCGCCCTGAGTCTTCAGAGAAGGGCGGGATATAAATGGAATTAAAATAAATAAATAAATAAATAAAAACCTCTTCCAAGTCAAACCAAGGCTGAGAAACCCCGTCCTGGCAGGAACGTCTGGTTTCGCGGGTCCGGTTCCCTGGAAGAAGGAGGGAAGAAAGACACGCGTTCCAGATCTTCCTTCCTTGCCCAATCTCTTGTGCTCAACACCCTCCGAGCACCCGTCTCTACTCCACGCCAAGCCCGTCTCCGACCGGCTGAGGTTCGGTCGCATGCCGGGGAAGAGCAGCCGGGATATTTGGGAGAACACAATGTGCTACCGACGGCCCCTTTGGTGTCCCAGCGTGGGTTAAGCTTTAACCACTGAATCCACAGCTCAACAGGGGTAGGCAACCTCGGCTCTTTGATGACTCGCGGACTTCAACTCCCAGAATCCTGGAAGTTGAAGTCCACGAGTCATCAAAGAGCCGAGATTGCCTACCCCTGCTCTAGAACATCATGTCAGGACCCACCCCAATCCACGTCTTAGGAAAACAAAAACTCTTGGGAGTCAGTTTTAGTCCAAAAGGAATCTTTACTAGGACACGCTTGGTTGTGGGAATACAAGGCAGGACTTAGGATTGTTGTACAAATTGAAATGTTATAAAGGGTACCCGGTTCAACCCCCCTTCCCTCAACCCCATTTGGTCAGCCCCCCATCCTTCTACTTCGTGTCATCCCTTTCGTGGGGAAAAAAGTGGAACTTGGAATCTTTATGGTTATTGCCTTCTTCCTCTCCAGAATTAAACAAAGACACAAGCCAGATGCCTTCTTCCCTTTTGTTCCCCCAGTTCAAAAGGTTTCCTTGGCCTTTGAAATAACCTAAGGCAGGCTGAATCCACATGTGCTCCTCCTTCCTCTGGAGATAGCAGAATCCATAGGGTGGATAATGTTTTAAACACACATCAGCTGCTGACCCAAAGTTTAGGTGTTCTGGATTCGAACGGGGCACTTACTGAGCAAGGGGTAAAATGGAGGGCACTGTAGCTCTTGACCTTGGGGAACAGACACTACCGCTGGATAGAAATTGTACCGCGATGGAATGGTTTGCTGGAATTGGGCATGTCTGATTTAATGAAGGAGTAGGGGCCACACGATAGCAGTCTTCCAATATCTCAGGGGCTGCCCCGAAGAAGAGGGAGTCAAGCTATTCTCCAAAGCACCTGAAGGCAGGACAAGAAGCAACGGATGGAAACTAATCAAGGAGAGAAGCTACCTAGAACTAAGGAGAAGCTTCCGGACAGGGAGAAGAGTTAATCAGTGGAAGGCCTCCAGTCGTTGTGGGTGCTTCATCACTGGAGGCTTTTAAGATGAGGTTGGACAAGCATTTGTCTGGAATGTTATAGGGTTTCCTGCCTGAGCAGGGGGTTGGACTAGATGACCTCCCAGGTCCCTTCCAACTCTGCTATTCTGTTAGATGGAAATTGATCTGTGGGTGGGATCATCAAACCGCTGCTTTCCAGGAAGTCCAGACCTCATCATTTTTTTCTTTTGACTCTTAATACGCAGATCCCAGGAGACAGACATGAAACCCATTTCAGTCTCCAGTTGAAGTCAAATTTCTTCTCCAAAGCTTTGTTGGAAACATTTGTTTTTTGAAAAAGAAACCTTATATTGCTGCCTCACTTTCCTGTCTTGAACCTTCTAGTCCAGGGATCTCCAAACGTGGCCTCTTTTTAAGACTTATGGCTTCAGAGAGAAATCAAGTTTCAGTCATGTGTCAATAACACCTTAGGACAGACATGTCAAACTTGCGATGTCACGTGATGTCATGCAACGTATCGGGATGCTTTTGCCATTGCTGGCCATGGGATGGGCACGGCTTCCAGATGACGTGTCCGACCCGTGGGCCAGCAGTTTGACACCCCTGCCTTAGGACATGTCTTATTTCAGCCCAAATCCCAAAGACATACAAGTAGTCCTTGACTTACGACCCCAAGTACATCCAAAATATCTGAGGCTAAGTGAGATGGTTAAGCGAGTTTTGCCTCATTTTACAGAGTTAAATGTATCACCGACATTGTTAAGTTAGTTAGTAAGACAGCTGTTAAGTGAATCTGGCTTTCCCCAGTGACTTTTGCTTGTCAGAAAGTCGTAAAAGGGGGATCACATGACCCAGGCACAGGGCAACTGTCATAAGTACATGCCAGTTGCCAAGCATTCAGATTTTGATCATGTGACCACAAGGATGCCACAATGGTCAAAAATGTGAAAAAGCAGTCATGTCTCTTTTTCAATGCCATTGTAACTTCAAAGTCACTAAATGAATTGTTGTAAATTGAGTACTCGTAAATAATTCAGTAACAGATCTGCCTCAAAATCACCCATTTCAGTGTGTGTGTGTGTATACACACATACATACCCACACACTGTAAAGCCCTGATTGTAAAAAAAAAATGAATAGCATTGGGAAAAAAAGGGGGATTGGACACTCCAATTAATTCCTTTGTGGCCACTGTTATCCACAAAACTGCACTATTGAGGATGCAGATATTTGCATCTTTGGACTTCTTAAAGAATTAAAGGACTTAAATCAACATCCCATCAAAGTTATAGACACGGACCCCATTATAAAGGATAGGGAACCAGGAAACATTGAACCCCAAGCTGAGGAAAGGTCATATTTTAAAAGGTTACACGCAAAATGAAACCAGTGTGTTTAATTGACTTTTCCAGAATCCACCTGGTAAGTGTCTCTTGGCTGGGCGAAAAAAGCCTCCCAGCCCCACCGAGAGTGTAGCAAAACGTACTCCATTTGTGCGACTGGAGACACGGGGACAACTTTCAAGGCTGTGCAGAAGCTGACCAGAGACGGCAATCAAACTCTTGAGGAAAAGAGAGAGTAGGAGGTCACGTCTAAAAGCAGGACACTTTCACAGCCTGGAGCTGGTGATGCCCTTTGCGGCTGTCTCCCGGTCCCTCTGGGACGATTCTTCTTAGGCTGGTTGGGAAAACTCATTTTGGGTGGGGAGGAACCAGGAGGAGGACAGTCAGAACAACTTTTAACAATGGTCCACTCCTGGCCGTTACTCGTTTTAGGGATGACCACCGCCAGGGCCGAGGCGAGCACTTTAGCCCCAGTTCTTCCGCTCAAGAGGTTCCTTCCCTGTAGTCCTCGTGTCAGCCGCCGCGTCACGTTTGCCCTTCGCTATCACTCAGGGCAAGACTGCCATGAACTCTAGGGGGACGGGCGGGATGGGAGGGGGCAGGATTCAAGGAAAAGGGAAAGTAAGTCCCACTGGATTCCACGCCCCCCCCCCAGATGCAGTTTCAAGGTCGACCGGTTGGGAACGGAATCTAGCTGCGTGCCAAAGCGACTGTCCTGCAAACATTTGAATTTGACTAGCCATTTTTTTGGGAGGGGGAGGGGGTAGTAGTCAGCATGGGGAGGTACCTAAAGGAAGGAAAGTTAAAGACTTGGGGATTTCGGCGTGCAATTTTCAGTTCTGGCTTTGCACTCCTGTAAGTTCACTTAACCTTTAGTTAACTATCCCTTTATAAACAATTGGCAGTAACGATTGTTCCTTCTGGGAGGCTCAAGCTGAGGCAGGTCTGACATTTAAGGCAGGTCTAGCGGCCCAAGTCCCCAGAAACTCAGCCTTTCCCCAGATGTAGGCCGAGCTGGAAACGTCATCCAGCCCAGGAGAAAACAAGAAAGGCCCACAGCCATGGTCAATCCCTCTCCAACTGCTCCACCCCAACCCTTTCCAGAGGCTTGTGGGACTCAGTCGAGTTGACGGCCCCCTGAAGCAGGCCGGAACCAGAGGCAGGCAGGGCCCTGTCTTTGGGCTTGTAAACAAAGTTGACACGGCTCTCTCTTTGGAGCAGCTCTGCGCGGATCCTCTGCGGGTAGCTGTCCTCCGCTAAGAGTTGCGTGCCGTTGTCCAACACCAAGAAAAGGCCGTAGGCGGCACCGTCAGAGACGCCGTACTTCTCCGCGCAGGCTGCACAGACTGACGCCGTGGTCATGTCGGGCGGAACCGGGATGGTCTTCTGGTTATTGAAGAGTTCGTGGAAGGAGATGTGAAGGATGTGCTGAAAAGAAGGGAGAGATCTTGGAGATCACAGCGTTCCAGCGATGGGCTCAAAGCCACAAGGCAGCCCCCATGCACGGACCGAGCTCTGTGGGAAAGGGTCAAATGCCAGGAATGGCGGAGAGAAAGAGGAGGAGGGCAAGAGATGGATGCACTCTGTTCCAGTGGGGGCGCCGTTGGAAGACCAGTAGAAAGACCAGTAGGGATCACCATGGGGAACATCTATCTACAGGGGTACCTCGGGACTCAAAGCTTGCCAAATGTGGTACTCAGCACATTTGGATGGAAAAAAAAAAGTTCTCCCAGTACTCATCTTTGTTTGACGCACTACAAAAGGAAGTGGGGGGACATCCGCAGAGGGCGGACAGGAAGTTGGCCAGGCCGGGAAGTCGCTGACATAGGAAAAGGGACAGATAGAAGTCCAAAACAAAGGGTCACAGGGTAAGTCACAGGGTTTGTTTGCTACTCGTCCGATTTAGCATTCGCTGCGCCTCCAGGAACCCATGAAGCACGAATACCAAAGTCCCACTGCACGTGGTTGACAATGACTCGATGACACACAAATCAGTCAGAATGTAGACTGTGGGCAGCTACGAGGTGTCCCGTCATAAACAGTGGAGGTGCAAATAGAACGGACTTAAACCCAGGCAGGGTGAAGGGGTGCCTTGGTTGAAGCCATGAAGCAGAGCATTGTATGAACCAGATCAAAGGGGGGGGGGGAAATGGATGGGGGCTGTAGTCCAGGCCACCCAGGGACAATATGGCGAGGATGCTAATGTTCCAGAACATGCATGACAGGGAACGATTCAGATTGTAACCCGGGTTATGCTTAATTCTGCATAAGCCTCTGTCTAAACCAGAGTTTCTCAACTTTGGCAACTTTAAGAGGGGTGGACTTCCAACTCCCAGAATTCCCCTCTTAAAGTTGCCAAAGTTGAGAAACACTGGTCTAAACCACGGTTAGCGTGACACCAACCCAGGACCTGCTCCGCAGGAACCAACGGCCAAAATAAGACAGCAGCCACGGCCGACCAGTTATTTTTCTAGGACGTTTTGCTCTGCCTTTCCGTCTTTCGAGTTTCTCTTCTCACCTGCCTCCCACCCTCACCTGCAAATTGCGGCGATGGTGGTGGTGGTGGATGGTGCGTCGGCGATGCCACTGGTGGATGGAGCGCTGGGCCTCCACGCTGATCTGCCTGGTGATGGTAAAGGCCGCCTGGAAGTTCTCAATGTGGTAGAGAGCCCCAAACCAGGTGGTGAGGTAGTAGCCCCCTAGAACGCAGGAGGGGGAGGAAAGGAGGATATGAATGTGGGAACACAGGAAAAGTTGAGGAATAAACTTGGGGTGACAGTTCAAAAGTTTTTGAAGGACGTTTTGCAAGACTTGGTTAAGCCAACTTCCAGCCAAGTCTCGTGCATTTCTTGTTCTCCTCTCTCATCAGCCAAGCAGCTGCAGGTAACCAAATGCACTTCAAAGTGCAACAGGGCACTTTGAGTGACCCCGAGGCTTTCCTACAGAAAAGTACAATCTTTATTTTATTTATTTATTCGAATTTTAAGCCACTTTTCTTACTTTAAATAATTCAAGGAGGCAAGCATACCTAATACTCCTTCCTATTTTCCCCACAACAACCACCTTGCGAAGTAGGTTGGGCTGAGAGACTGAGGGACTGGCCCAAAGTCACCCAGCCAGCTTTCTTGGTTAAAGTAGGACTAGAACTCACCATCTCCTGGTGATTGGCCCAAAGTCACCCAGCCAGCTTCCATGCCTAAGGCAGGAATATCATTCACCATGTCCTGGCAATTAGCCCTAAATCAGACATGTCAAACACAAGGCCCGGGGGCCAGATCCGGCCCGCGAACTGGTTTCATGCGGCCCGCGAAGCCATTCTGGAAACAGTGAGGGAACGGCCCCCACTGCCTTGGCCCTGGCCCAGAGACCCTCCTCCTGCCAGAGACTCTCAGATCTGGCCCACTCCTGCCCAGGCCCCCATAGGCACCCTTGATGCCAACGATGTAGAGCTGGCCACACCCACCCAGTAGGCCCTGCCCACCCAGTAGGCCACACCCACCCAGGCCACACCCACCCGGCCCCCTGAGGGCAACCACAATGCTGATGCGGCCCTCAATGAAATTGAGTTTGACACCCCTGCCCTAAATCATCCAGCCAGCTTTTAGGCCTAAATCAGGACTAAATCACTGTCTCCTGGTGATTGGCCCAAAGTCACCCAGCCGACTTTCATTAAACATTTATAAGTACCTCTAAGCCTTAGCAAGAATTTAAGATGATCTCCTAAAGGCTAGTGGGGGAAAACTCTTCCTTGGAAACAGATCCAGCTTCAACCCAGCCAACTACCCTACCTTCTCCCTGCAGCTGACTGGGATCCATTAATTCCATCATGTACTCCACATCCAACTGTACAGGCGCCACATCGCAGCGCACCAGCACGTAGATCAGAACTGGCAGGAAGTCATCGGCACCAAAGGGCTCTTCCAAAAATAGAAAGCAAAGGCACGTTATGGGGAAGGGTAGGAGACCTCGGAAGCAGCCCAGGGATGAAGGAAGAGGCCGAAGCTGCTTGGCAATATCTATCTATATCTATATCTATATCTATATCTATATCTATATCTATATCTATATCTATATCTATATCTATACTGTATCTATATATCTATCTCTATCTCTATCTATCTATCTATCTATCTATCTATCTATCTATCTATCTATCTCTATCTATCTATTATCTATCTATCTATCTATCTATCTATCTATCTATCTATCTATCTATCTATCATCTATCTATCATCTATCTATCTATCTATCTATCTTCAGTTGTTAAGTGAGATATTGGTTAAATGAGTTTTGCCCCATTTTATGACCTTTCTCACCACAGTCGTTCAATGAATCCCTGCAGCTGGTAAGTAAAATGGGTCGTTAAGGGAACCCGGCTTCCCTGTTGACTTTGTTTGTCAGGAGGTCGCCAAAGGGGACCACGTGACTCCGGGGACGCTGCGACCGTTACAAATATGAACCGGTTGCCAAGCGTCCGAATTTTAATTGGGGGTGATGCTGGAAAGGTCGTTAAGTCGTAAGTCACTTTTCCCAATGCCGTTGTGACTTTGAATGGTCACGAACTTTGAACTGTTGTCAGTCGAGGACTACTTTTATTTATTTATCTCCCACTTTTGTTACTGTAACCTTCCCCTGCTTTACCCCCCACTCCCATCCCTATAAATGTTCAGAGAAGTAGACACGCAGTAGCTGAACTGAACAGAGGCCTCCTACCTGCCTTCTCACAGTGGAGGTTCATGGCCTCGTAAAGCATCTTGCAGACCTTCAGCATCTGAGTCTCCTTCTTCTTGGGCGAGTAGGCCTGGTGCAGGAGACTCAGCTTGGCCTGGATACGCTCCAGGCACGCCCCGTCGGGCACCCCGGCCAGCACGCCAAGCTCTTCCAAGCTTTGCTGGCTCAGGATCAACTGATTTTCACGCAAACAGTTCAGAGAGCCATCGCGAGTGTGGAAGTCCAGCAACTGGGCATAAATCGTATCCCGCAGCGGCTTCAGGATGCACTTGTAGAGAGCGGCTTCCACCACGGAACCTGGCCCAAAAGAAGAATAACAGAATATCAGAGCTGGAAGGGACCTTGGAGGTCATCTAGTCCAACCCCCTGCTCAGGCAGGAAACCCTATAATATTTCAGACAAATGGCTGTCCAGTCTCTTCTAAAAAAACTTCCAGTGTTGGAGCGTTCACAGCTTCTGGCGGCAGGTTGTTCCACTGGTTAGTTGTTCTAACTGTCAGGAAGTTTCTCCTTAGTTCCAGGCTGCTTCTCTCCTTGGTTAGTTTCCATCCGTTGCTTCTTGTCCTGCCTTCAGGGGCTTTGGAGAACAGGTGGACCCCCTGCTCTTCTTTGTAGCAGCCCCTTAAATGTTGGAAGACTGCTTATTATGTCACCCCTAGTCCTTCTTTTCATTAAACTAGACATACCTAATTCCTGGTCATTCTCTTGACCAGTCCCCCAAGGTCAAGAGAATGACTTTGGAGCCAAATGGTGGGCCCTTGGGTCTTAGGGACTAGCACCTTAGGCAACGGCTGCAAACCAACTTCATCTGTCTAACTCATATTATCCAAGATGGAGCAGCCTTTTGACCTAGAAAGGTAGCAGCTAACATTTTCGGAGGGGTCGAGAGCAACAAACTGGATAGGGCCCCATCACATCTGTAGATAGGACTGACATTTTCAATATTTTGAGAAAGATCCCTAGCTTTTCCAATGTTGGTATGCTTATTTTATGTGCTTCATTGCTATTCTGATATACTTTCACTGGCTACAGGTTGCCCAGCCCTGCTTTGCTGTAGTGCAGTTTCTCAAACTTATCAACTTTAAGAGGGGTGGACTTCAACTCCCAGAATCCCCCAGCGAGTAAAAGGTTGAGGAACTCTGGTGGAAAGTGTTAATTCAGTTTGTAAATCACATAGTTTAGCTTCACGGGAATCCAACCACCGGCGCGTTTTCAAGGCATCGTGGATCAAGCCAATCATGGCTTATGTAGGGATGTTCCATCATCTGTTAACCTGCCTTTTTTGAGCTGAACAGGCCAAGGCTGAACCTGCAACCCCCTTTGTGCCAAACTGGGCTCAAGGGCTGCTGAGTCCAGAAAGCTCCCCACCCCTACCTTTGACCAGCTGCTTTGGAGAGTTACCAGAAGATAAAACCCATTTGCATAAACATGACCTGAAAACCTTGTGGGAAACTAACACATGAAACCAACCAGGATTATCTGTTCTTAGACAAACACCTTAAAGCTGGAATTTAATTTTCAGCCAAAGCCTTTTCCAATTTTTGAATAAAAGCCTCAGATGTGCAGGGGAACAAAAAAAAAAGCTGCTCTTTTTTAAAAAAATGTGGGTTTAGGAAAGCTCTTTTGGGATCTTGGTGCTCTCTGAGCCTGGTGGAAGGGGGCTTGTGGAGGGGGGCTTGTGGAGAGGAGGAGGAGGACGACAACGACGACAACGACTGTGGGGTCCTAGATGCTCTCTGGCCTGGGTGGTTTTCTTGCAGATATTTTATAATCCAACTAGGGAACATCATCAGTGCAAGAAGGGAGTGAGGTTTGCTCTCTGCTTACAAACCCCACTCGCTTCTATTATGGTACCTAGCTGGGTAATGTTCCCTACTTGGGTCATGAAACATCTGCAAGGGAACCACCCAGCTCAGAGAGCACCCAGGACCCCACAGTCCTCCCTCCTTCTCTTCCACTCTGCAAAGCCACCTCCCTTCCGGCACTGATGACGTTACCTAGTTTGGGTCACGAAATGTCCGCAAGGAAACCACCCAGCTCAGGGAGCACCAAGGACCCCTCGACCCTCAGCTACAAATATTCTCCTTCATTGGTTTCTGGTCCTTCCCCCATCCCCGTCACATCCACCGCCCCAAACCTCTCCTTCAACTGTCAAAGCCACAGACAGCGCTGTCTGCATCACAACCCCGACCACAGACCAGGTTGATTTCCTAAGCAACCTAGCTTGTCAGCAGACGCTGTCGTAAACCTGCTGGAGCCCAGAATGGAAACCGCAGAAGTATTTTCAGTTGTTCAGAGACAGGGGAAGAGATATTTATGATCAGGTTTCTGGGAAACAGACCTGAGGGGGGTGAAAAATGGTCCTTTTTTCTGTAATGAACCATCAAGGGCCACCTGTACACAGGGCAGAAACGGCCCGATCCTGCCAGCTGTTATTCAGCATCTCTGTTGTGCAGCCATCACCGCTATCCAAAATGGATCATTTTCAGATTCCCCCCCCCCCCAAAATCTCTCAGAAGGCCCCGTTTCCCTACCGAGATCCAGTTCCTCGGCATCAGCGTATTCAGAGTAGGCGGTGCGCAGATCCGAGCTTTCGCACAGGTAGCACTTCAGGTTGCTGATCATCTGCCGCGTCTCCTGAAGCATGTCGGTGCTGGTGGGGTGCCGCGACCCGGCCCCCTGCTGCATGTGCTCCACGAAGTTCTGCACGAGGCCTCCCACGTCCGACGTGGGCTCCTGGACCAGCTCTTGCACCCGCTTGGCCACCCGGCGCTCGAGAGAGAGGAAGCCGGTGAGGGCACTGCTCATGGCCGAGAGACGGTGGAGTACCTTGTGGGTGAAGGTGGCCGAGGAGGGGCGCCGTCTCTTTTGCGGAGACGGGCTGGCGGGAAGGGCCCCCTCGCCTTCGTCCTCAACGCTGCTGATGGAGAGCGAATCCAGTTCCGGGATGAGAGGCAGCAACATGGAGTCGTTCAGCAACAAGGAATCGGACCGGGCCTTTTTCAAGCTGGGGAAAGCGTCGGCCGAGATGCCTTCCACCCAGGAGACGCGGTGGGGAGAACGGGTCTCCTTTTGGGGCAGACTAGGGGACCAGGGAGGCGCCTTGGTTTCTGAACTGTTCCAGGACGGTCTGCGAGGAAGGAAATCCCCTTGCCCGGAGGCTGAGCGGGACGGAGGGTCTGCGGGGAAGACAGGGGCAAGAAAGGAGTCCATGGGCAGATTAGCCCATCTGCCACCCAGAAGGCCAATTGGTCATATTACACAAAGAAGCTTTGCAGCTCAGGGTTGGACTGGGGGCTCCTTGGTGCTCTCTGAGCTTGGGGGGGGGGTTTCCTTGCAGAGGTTTCGTGACCCAACTAGGGAACATCAGCAGTCCTAGAGTAGGGAGTGGGGTTTGTGACGTACAGGAGGAGGACGACAACTGTGGCTTCCCTGGTGCTCTCTGAGCTGGGCGGTTTTCTTGCAGAGGTTTCATAACCCAACTAGGTAGCATCATCAATGCTAGAAGGGAGGGGGGGTTGTGGAGGAGGAGGAGGAGGAGGAGGAGGAGGAGGCGATGGCATCCTTACTGTTCCCTGAACTTGGTGGTTTTCTTGCGAACATTTCATTACCAAAGTAGGTAATGTCATCAGTGCTACAGCTGACACTGATGAGGTTCCCTAGTTTGGTCATCAAACGTCTGCAAGGCAACCACCAAGCTCAGAGAGCACCAAGGACCCCACAGTTCGACCCGGAGCTACAAAGGTTCTCTTCTATTGGTACACAATGCTGCCAAGGAGCAGGAGAACCGGGGGAGGGCAAGATCTTTATACCGATGACCCGGACAGCTGCCCGTATCTTACCTTTCCCCACCTTCTCCTCCTCCTCCTCTTCCTGAGACTTGAGACGTTCCCGACTAACTGGGGCTTCTTGCCTTGCTGAGCCGTTGGCGAGAGGCAGGGATCCCCCCCTGCCTCTCGAGTGGTACAGGCCGGGGTCCAGGTCGAGCCATTCGATGTCGCTGTGCACGGAAAGGAAGAGCGGGTTCACGATGCAGAGGGCGGTGTCCTCAGACGTCACGCGGATGGAGCAGGAGGGCTGCTTGGATTTCAGCAGGTCCTCGCTGGGTTCCATGCCGCTGGCGCCTGCTTCGTCTGAGCCCAGGCCGTTGGCAGGATTAAGAGGCATGGCCCAGAACGCTGTGGATGGGGGAAAAAAACAAAAAACAGGAAATGGAGAACAGGGGCTTTTCAGGGGCTTCCGTGGGAGGGTTAAGCAACCCGAATCGGCAAACTCTCCCCAAATACCAGAGCAGAATTGGGGGGCGGGGGGGGGGTTATTCTCACTCACTTGGACCCAAGGTAGCCACTGCATCTAAATCAGCTCTGCCAGGAAGCTGAAAGAGGTGGGGGACCCTGAGCAAACAGGGCAGGATATCCCTGCAAGAGAAGCAGAGTTACAAAAATGACAGCCGCTCTTCTGGGCTGCCTTTCCCCCTTTATTTATTATTCAGTTATCCGTTGAATTTCTACGCTGCCCGTCTCCGGTACAAGCTGACTCTGGGTGGCTTACAAACGATAGAAACAAGTTAAAAAACAATTAAGGGATTAAAAGGTTAAAATGAGCCATTCAAGATTAAAACTTTGCACCGTGGCGGCCCTTTTAAAGTAGAGGCCTCCTAGCCATTTATTTTGGTGTGTGTGTGTGTGTGTGTGTGTGTGTGTGTGTGTGTGGTCTGAGATTTCTTTCCTATACCTACATGCTTCCCCAAAGCCTGCCCAAACCTCCTCTTTTGACTCACTGGGAAGGTCTTCCAGGGAACCGAAATATTTGGGAAAGGGAAGATGCTAGGAGCCTGCCCTTGGATCTCGGGAAATTAATTAGCAAATTAATTAAGGTCACAATTCAGCACCCAAAGGTTTCCCCCCCAGCCCACCACCTCCCTCTCTCTGGTGCTGCTCACCTGCTCACAAAATGAAAGCCAATCAGTTCCAAAAGGTTTCTGAAGTACAACTGAGAACCTTTGAGGTGAATGGCTGCTGAGAAAGAAAGAAAGAAAGAAAGAAAGAAAGAAAGAAAGAAAGAAAGAAAGAAAGAAAGAAAGAAAGAAAGAAAGAAAGATTTGTTTAGTGACCATTTGAAGTGACAGCAGCATTGAAAAAAGTGACTTCTGATCATTTTTCCCCACTTAACAACCGTTGCAGCATCCCTGTGGTCACATGATCAAAATCCAGACGCTTGGTAACTGACTCATGTTTATGACGGTCGCAGTGTCCCCGGGGTCCTGTGATCCCCTTTTGCGACCTTCTGACACGCAAAGTCAAGGGGGAAGCCAGATCCACTTTGCAACCATATTAACAACTGCAGTGATTCACTTAACAGTTAGGGCAAGAAAGGTCACAAGATGGGTGGAAATTCACTTAACAGCTGTCTTGCTTAGCAACAGAAACTTTGGACTAGGTCAGGGGTCGGCAACCTCGGCTCTTTTATGACTCGTGGACTTCAACTCCCAGAATTCCTGAGCCAGCGTAGCTGGCTCAGGAATTCTGGGAGTTGAAGTCCACGAGTCATAAAAGAGCCGAGGTTGCCGACCCCTGGACTAGGTGATTGCCATTGGAGGGGGGGGGGGAAACAAAGGAATGGTTCATCTTTGGCTGGCGATTACTAATGAGGGCACATGCTTTATAATCAGAATAAGCTCTTCCCATTTTTTTTTCACAATTTCCAACTGAAGGTAAAGTGGAAAAAGAGAAGAGAGTCTGGAAAATGACTTGCACGATGCCCCAACAGCCTGACTCAACAGCTCCCTTGGTTGATTGGGACATATCCGTAGGTCACAAGAGAGCTTCTGGAAGGCATAAGCAAGTCTGAAATTCAACTGCTGAGACTTCTGGTCTGAAAAAAAGGATCTCGGGGCCCAGATCATCTCAGGAAGAGGTAATCAACCTCAGCTGGGGAAAAAAAAAATATTGAACCAAGTGGGATGGATGGATTGGGTCGTGGGGACATCCAAGCCTAGAACTAAGGAGAAATTTCCTGACAGGGAGAACGATTCATCGATGCAACAGCCTTCAGAAGTTGTGGGTGCTGCATCACTGGAGGCTTTCAAGAAAAGACTGCACAACCATTTGGCCGGGATGAAATAAGGGACTCCTGCCTTGAGCAGGGTGTGTGTGTGTGTGTGTGTGTGTGTGTGTCCCTTCCAGCCTTAAGATTCTGATTCTATGTTTTTGTGCATGTTCTCCATGTACTTCCTTCCTTCAGGGCAGGGATAAGGATCCTGAAAACTCTGTTTTTCATATGGCAAGACCCTCCTCTTTTGAAAGCATCGAGGCTTCCTTCTATATTGAGGCAAGAAACACAGAAGCTGTAGTGTAAGCTTTCCAATAAATATTAAAATAGTTTAAAGTCTACAGTGTCAAGGATCTTTTGATAGCAGATGATATAAACAGCTGAATGCTGCATGTAAAATAAAACAGCTTTGAGAACATAGATGGACACGATCAGATCTTTATTACCTAATCCCGTAGCCTGTTCTTACAGTGGTCAAGCAACCTAGTCATCTCCCAGCAGATGGCCTTCAGGGACAGTCTCAAGGCCATCAAGATCAAGAGCTGTTTTATATTCTCTGGGAAATTCTACAAATTACTCCCTTTTTAAAAGCCAGATAAACTGGTCCGCAGCACCGCATCTCAGAGTCACAAATTCCAGCCGAAGCTTAATTGTGCATTGTGTAAAAAAATAAAAAATAATTAAAAAATTCCTTTTCTCTGCCCCGATTCTTCCCGGATTCAATTTCCCAGCATGATTTATAGTTCTAGTACGGGTAGTTCTCAACCTACGATGACAACAGAGCCTCAAATTGATGTTGCTAAGCGAGACATAACAAACGTCTCTAAAGTAGAACCGCCCCCCCCTCCCTCTCCCTGACGTGGACCCCCTGCCTTTCTTCCTCACAGTGAGAAAGTCGCTTCTCGCCCTTGCTCACTTCTTTCAGTTTACTCGGGAAGAATCTGCCAGAGACAGAAACCAGCTCTATATATCCAGCACGCTGCTTTCCCTAGAAGCAAGCTAGGATAACGAATACCGGCTTAGCATCAGGAAGGATTCCTCACCTGTGGTTCAGCCCGGAGACGGGGAACACCAAGTTCAGGGGAAGCAGAGGATGAAACAACCCGAGCCGGGGAACGCAGGGGGAAAAGTTAGCGCCAAGGGCCGGTCTCTCGGTCAAGAATCTAAGGAGGTTGCCAGTTAACAAGGCGAGCGCGCGCCCTGCGAGAACTGGCCCTTGTGAGCTTCTCCAAAGTACTTCCCTTTTTTAAGTAGAAGGAAGTGAGGTTTTGAAATTCCCCAGAAGAGACGAGATGAGTGTTGAGGTCCAGCAACTGGGGCAAGGAAGTGAAGATCAGCAGTTCAAGCATGGACATTTCCTATTTCCCACACTTCTGATTCTCATCGTGAGATCGAGCAGGGAAGTGAAATTCTGGGGGGCTGCCAGAGAAGGAAGGTCTCCAGACTCCTGGTTTCTCCTCTGCGTGTCCAGCTCTAGAACCCCGAAAGCGCTAAGACCGATTCGGAGCCTTTATTCATGCAGCCTCCTCGTGGGAAAGGAAGCCAAAAGGGTTAAGACCGTGGGGGTCCCTGGGGCCTGCTCAGCTTGGTAGTTTGGCGGCAGACGTTTCATCACCAAGCCAGGTAACGTCGTCAGTGTGGTGACGTTACCGAGTTTGGTAATGAAACGTCTGCAGGGAAACTACCAAGCTCAGAAAGCACCAAAGACCCCACAGTTCTCCCCCTCCTTCTCCTCCCCCACTTCACAACCCCCTCCCTTCTAGCAATGAAGATGTTCCCTGGTTGGATAATGAAACGTCTGCAAAAACCTAGCAAGCTCAGAAAGCACCAACGACCCCACAGTCTCCTCCTCCTCCTCCTCCACATAAACATACCCTCTTCTAGCACTGATGATGTTCCCTAGTTGGGTCATGAAACGTCTGCAAGGAAACCACCCAGCTCAGAGAACACCGAGGAGTCCACCGTCCTCCTTCTTCCCCACCCCCACCCCCTCCTCCTCCCCCCTACCCCCCTTTCTAGCACTGAAGATGTTCCCTTAGTTGGGTCATGAATCATCTGCAAGGAAACCACCCAGCTCAGAGAGCTCCGAGGACCTCAGTCTCTTTCTCCTCCTCCTCCCCATAACCCCCCCCTCTTATAGCACTGATAATTCTACCTAGTTAGGTAGTGAAACATCTGCAAGAAAAGAATCAAACTCAGACAGCACTAAAGACCCACAGTCCTCCTCCTCCTGCCCTTCACAACTCCCCCCCCCCCGCCGCCTTTCTAGCACTGATGATGTTACCTAGCTGGGTCATGGAACGTCTGCAAGGAAGCCACCCAGCTCAGAGAGCAGCAAGCGCCCCTCAGTTCAGCCCCGAGCTTCAAATATTCTCTTCCAACGTTAAGACTGTCTGAATATGTTTTTTTAGCACTGGTTTGAAAATACAGCTTAATGCTGTATTGTTCCATGAGATTGCCACATGTCCCTCTTCACCTCCCAGGGGTAGAAGGCTCAAGTACCAAACCAACTCACCTGGACTGTCTTCAAGAGGGAAAAGGTCAACAACCTTATTGTCACTTTCAGGTAACCGGACGTAAAGTGTCTTGACGGCGTCATTCCCATTTGCAGCAACGATGAACGACTGGAAGAGGTGAAAATGGAGACAGCAGGGTTGCTGGAAAATCACATCACAAAGCAAAACTATAACCATCTCCCAAACACCCATTTCTCTCACCCTTTCAGTAGGATTTTTATTTGTTAAAAATGTTTACGCAACCCATCTCCCTGTGACAGCCACTCTGGGAGGCTTAAATTGTAATAAAAAGGTAAAAACGATAAAGCTGAGTGATTAAAATTAAAGAGGATTAAATAGGAAGTTAAAAACCAAAAGAATGGGTGATGTGGGAGTGCTACTTTCCCTCTATTCCAGACATGTCAAACACAAGGCCCGGGGGCCGGATCCGGCCTGCGAAGTGGTTTCATGCGGCCCGCGAAGCCATCCTGGAAACAGTGAGGGAACGGCCCCCACTGCCTTGGCCCTGGCCCAGAGACCCTCCTTCTGCCAGAGACCCTCAGATCTGTCCCACACCCGTGATGCGAACGATGTAGAGCTGGCCATGCCCACCCAGTAGGCCATACACACTCTAGCCACGCCCACCCAGTAGGCCACGCCCACCCAGGCCACACCCACCCAGCCCCTTGAGGGCAACCGCAATGCTGATGCGGCCCTCAATGAAATTGAGTTTGACACCCCTGCTCTATTCCCTACTCCCTCTATTCAAGATGGACAGTGATTAATATTGATATGTTACTTAGATGTAAGGGAGGCAGGGCTATGCATATGTTGCATATAGTACGTTTAAATGTGTGTTATGTATGTGTACACTTTGAGGGCCAGCAACTAAATTTCATTTTTAATGTGTGTCTTTGTGCCCACAGTAAAAAAAATAAAGGTTATCTATCATCTATCTATCTATCATCTATCCATCCATCCATCCATCTATCTATCTATCTATCTATCTATCTATCTATCTATCTATCTATCATCTATCTATCTATCTATCTATCTATCTATCTATCTATCTATCTATCTATCTATCTATCTATCTATCTATCTATCCCCTCTGTAAGGAATAAAAATCCTTCCATTCCTCACCATCCAGTCAGAGCTGAAGAAGCTTCTTGGCTAAGAAGCAAAACATCTTCAGAGAAAAGCGAGAAAGTCCAGTTGCCTCTTGAAAAAAGCACCTTTGGGACAAAGCAACCTATCATCCCCCTCAATCATCAACTGCCACTGGTAGCTAGGGGAGGATGGGAAGTGTAATCCAGCAGATATAGGGTGGGTTGTAATTGAAGGATTACACCTGCAGATGTTAGCGAGATTTAATTTAATTTCCTACCCTTTCAAATCTGTGTACTAGAAGCCACAAAACAGGCCTGGCAAGTAAACTCAGGAACAGGCAGCCCTTGACTTACCACCATTGGTTTAGTGGCCATTCAGTTACAGGAGCAGTTGAAAAAAGGGACTTGCGGCTGGTTTTTGCACTTAACGACCATTGCAGCATCCCCAGTCATGTGATCAAAATTCGGACACTTAAAAGACGGTTGCAGTGTCCTGGCGTCACGTAATCCCCTTTTTTGCAACCTTCTGACCAGCAAAACTCAATCAAGGGGAGAGCCAGGTTCACTTAACCACCCTGTTACTAATTTAACAACTGCAGCGGTTCACTTAGTGACTGTGGCGAGAAAGTGGGGCAAAACTCGACTTAACAAATGCCTCGCTTAGCCATGGAAATTCTGGGCTCAACTGTGGTCGTAAGCTGAGGACCACCTGTACAGAGGACGCAATTGGCCCAATCTCAACAAATCCGGAGTCCTCAGTTTTGCAGGAAAGAAACCCTGGGGTTTTTAGGCCTTCCGAAAAAGGGTCAGTTATTCACCCCCCGTCGGTGCAGCGAGAGCAGCTTCTTGACTTGCTCTGGCTGGACGTCCAGAAGCTCCCAAACGCCCCTCGTGGCCGAGAGCCTGTCCAGAAGTGGGGTGCGATGGCTGGGTTTCCCCCCTGCCGTCTTCTCTGACCTACAAAAGAGAAAACGCAAAGAAAGGAAGCCAAAGGCAGGCCAGTTGGCTTTTTGCTGCCAAAATAAACTCATACGCTAATTTTAATAAATAATGGAAGAAATAAATTTGGATCATAGGTGGGATTTGCACAAGGTCCCACTCGAGTCCCAGCAGGGGTTGATTTATTAAACCAGCCCAGCTTCTGCCATTGTTAAAGCAGAGTTTACGGCTCAGCTTGTGGTTTGACCCGGCCAACGGTTAATTTATTCAACGAAACAGTGTAACAGAATTAAAAGAGTAGGGAGGGACCTTGGAGGTCTACTAGTCCAACCCCCTGCTCAGGTAGGAAACCCTATCCCATTTCAGACAAATGGTTGTAAACAAACCACAATGGTTTTTTTTTAAAAATTCCATTTATATCCCACCCTTCTCCGAAGACTCAGGGCGGCTTACAAGCTTAGCAGTAGCCTTCATTCTATGTATATGCCTGCTTATTAGGGCTTTCACACACACACACCAAGCGGCATTATTACAAAGTCAGCTTAATTGCCCCCAACAATCTGGGTCCTCATTTTACCTACCTGGGAAGGATGGAAGGCTGAGTCAACCTTGAGCCTGGTGGGATGCAAACCTGCACTAATTGCAGGCAGCTGGTGTTACTTAAGGAGGCATTAGCCCACTGCTCCACCAAGGCTACTCTACTTTTATTTTTTTCATTTTTAAAAAAATATTTTTATTTCTTTCATATTGTGTTTTTATTTCCTGTAAGCTGCCCTGAGCGAGTATGAGGCAATATACATTTTCCAAATGAATAAATAAATAAATTCGATGCAGCCGAGGAAGTCAACCCAATATGCGATCTGGCTTTTTCCTGGGATAGGCAAATGGCTTAAAAGAAGCTGTCAGCAGAACTGCCTGGCCGTCCAGTGGGTGGTAGCCCCATCTCCTACGGAGAGTCCAGCCAAAATTTATTCCCGAGCTGAGATCACAGCAGCTTTTTACCCAGACACTACACCAGATCGAACGTGGCCGGTTCAGAAGTGACACAAGGTTGCCCTTGGATGTCCTACCATGTTACTCAACATTGGTATTGTATGGACTCCAACTCCCAGCATTCCCCTTTCTCCTTCCAGGATTTCTAGGAGTTGAAGTCCACACATCTTAACAGTTGTTGAGCTTGAGAAACACTGGCCTACAAGCTCTCCACAGAACCAACTGGGCAGATAGGCATGCCTCTTTCTTGACCCAGGCATGCCCACAGACCCTCTCCTTACCTAGAGCCTGCCCCTGTGTGCTCTTTGCTGGCGTCAACCATGATCTCCATCATTGCTCATTCCCATGAGACTCCGGTTAATCAGCAAGTCCTCTTCTCCTGGTCAAACTTTCCAGACTGTTTTTTCTTTTGAGGGCTGGTCTCGGAATGTTCTCCTGGAGAAGCAGAAGAGGTCAGAGAGATGGATCTGGGCCCCAGGTTTCCAGGCGTGGGGGAAAAGATAGCTGCAGTGAAAGACACGTCCATGACCCAGGGCAGCTAAACAATGACCTGATGAAAGAGTGGCTTACTTGCGAGATGGGCGGCTGTACGAATGGGACAAGTCAATAAATAAAGAATTCTATGGATCAGTAGAGGAGAATATTTGTAGCTCAGGGTTGAAACGAGGGGTCCCAGTTGCTCTCTGAGACGCTTGCAGATGCTACATGACCCAAGCTAGGTAACATCATCAGTGCTAAAAGAAGGGGGGGGAGGAGGAGGAGGCCACATCAGGGGGTCTGTTACTAGTTTGGGTAAGGAAATGAAAACAACCAAGTTCAAAGAGCATCAAGGACCCTTAATTCTATTTGAAACAACCAATGTATCTGTCAATAAATATTAATCATATACATTATAACGGATAGTAGATGCCTCCTGGCCTCCATCCACAGGAAACTAAGCCAATAAGCCCCACCCTCTTGAAAGCTCCCACCGTTCGGAGAAGTAATCATACGTACACACCTACATCTAAATGAAAGACGTTCAGGCTCCAGGAAAGCCTGCTTCGGAAGGATGTTTTCCCTTCCAAACGGCCTCTTCCTTTTGAGTGACTGCCTTAGTAGCTCAGACCAGATCTGGCTGCAAGGGAGACCCGCACCCACGTGCCTCTGTTAGCGGGCAAAATGGCGGACGGAGTTGATGCTCGGCTCGGAAAGGAAGACAAACATCCTGCTTGCAGAAGCCGGCGCTCAGCAAAACACCAAATGCATCCACACCGTTGTGCCAACAGTCATTTCTGGCCTTCCTCCCACACGTACGCCAAGTTCTAGGTGCATCTGAATATCTGCATCAAAAAAAATGTGATCGCTTCCAACAAACAAGCCAAGGCCCCCCCCCCCAGCAAAGGGGAATATTTTGTAGCTCCGGGTTGAAATGAGGGGGTCCTCGGCGCTCTTTGAGCTTGGCTGCTTTCTGGCAGAGGTTTCATTGCTCAAACTAGGTAGCCTCATCAGCACTGGCGATGTTACCTACTTTGGGTAATGAAACATCTGCAAGAAGACAAGCAAACTCAAAGGAGACCACAATAAATCCAGCATTCATTCCCCCGAAACAGGACTCTACCTAAAGACATTTCGGTTAGCTTCCCTGAGGCTTGTTGGGGTAAGTAAATCTTTTCTCCTCAAGCCTGCCTATAACCTTCCTGATCAGAACTGAAGCCTGCAGTTCTGCTCAAAATGTCCCCCTCTACAGTTAGAAGATCTTACCTTGCGATGGGCATGCAGAAAGGTGAAGTGCCAGCTACGAAATCTCTGTGCCAGCCGCCATTCACGGATCAGCAAAAGGTGAGTGAAGGAAGGCAGGGCTGACGCACTTCGGCTGTGGGAGACAAAGGCAGGGATGTGGTCAACGCCTCTACCAATTGCCTTCACGTGGTTCTGGGGCCTCCACCGTTCACTTCAAAGAAAGGCAGCTAGAGAGAAAATATAAAGCACTCGTTAGAAAAACATTGGAGTAGATATGCTGGATCAGAAAAGAAACCTAATTTAATCCAGGTTCCTCTTGCTCTTCGGTGGCCAACCAGCTGCTTCCGAGAAGCTCACAAATGAACGCACCACTTATGCTTCTCAGCAGTGGCCTTCAGTACTAGAGGTGATACGATACCATCAGGCTTAGCAGTTTTCAAGAGCCTTCCCCTTCTTGAATTTAAGATTTTATTTTTTTCCCAAAGTCTTCCAACAGATCTGACAGATTCGTGATGTGCCACGAGAAAGAATTCTGGAAGAAAACCTCATGGCTGTGAGAAGCTGAAAGGCAAGAAGGAAGATTAGTTTGGGCAGACGCTCTCCAAGGTAAAACTGAGGCCCCATGGAGCTGTTGAGGCGGTTGAGGCAGGTAGATGAACTTAAGAGAAGCCTTAGCCAGTCTCAGCAACTTTGTGTGGGTATGCTACTTGGGGATCCCTGGGAACCAAAGTCCACACATCTGAAAGAGGCCGAAATCGAGAAACACTGACTTAGTGAAAGACGTGAATTGCACAAGGCTATCAGCACAAAAGCTCAAGAAGTTGGTGATGCTTCCAAAGGGAAAAGTGCTTTAAAAAGCAATTTTATTATTATTATTATTAATAATTTCCTGTTTTCTTTCCCCCCAAAATCTTTAGCCTATTTCTAGAGATCTTTAGAAACTTGTACACCTTTTAGTAACAGTTCAATTGATCTAAGAAAATAATTGCCCAACTACGGTCTTTGGTTCCCCCCCCCCAAGTGGGAATGCTTTTGCAAATTTCTATTATAATCAGTTGTTGTTGTTGTTTTAAAAAATAGTATATAACATGTAAGCATTGTCACATAAAACCAAGCTCTTTGTATGTGAAGCCCTTATGCTAGCAGCTAGACCATTCAAGAGTAGCTTTTATCATAAAATACTCCTCCCGTACCTCTATCTGAAGAATATGGAAATTTCTTTAATTGTAGCAATAAAACCCTTGCAATAGATGGCAGGGAGCTATCAGCTAGTGCCCAAAGCTATTTTGCTGTGACCTATGACCCCCAGAAAACTGAGGGGAAAGTTAATAGCTGCCTCTCAGTACAGAAACCAGAGAAGGATTGCATCCATAATAAACTTTGTAAAAGAAAGTTTCACTTTGTGTCCGCTAGAGGACACTAAACTCCAACCCCTGAATTACTACTACCTGTTTTGCTGATTTGTGCCAAAAGAACAGGTGTTAGCTACACTAATTACACCCAGTCTTCTTGAAATAAATACAGGAAGGCAGAAAAAACAAACCCAACATATTATTTTGTGGTATCAAACTGATTGTATTTGTCACAGACGACAGCTTCATATAAATGATGGAAACAAAAGCGTCACAGTTAAAACTGCTACCCTGCATAAATCAACAGTTTAATCAAACACTTCAAACTATGCTTCTCCAAAAGTGCTTTCCTTGGTAGGTAGGTAGGTAGGTAGGTAGGAAGGAAGGAAGGAAGGAAGGAAGGCAGGAAGGCAGGCCCATAAATAAGGGCTGAACAGAAGTTATAATCAAGTCTCCCTTTTGTCTTTTTTTTCCACTAAGGCAATTAGAACAAATTTCTGAAGTTAACTGGAAATTAATCAAACTCACCCTCCCAACACTAATAAGGAAAGGCTCTAAAGCAGAGGTGTCCAATCTTGGCAACTTATGGACTCCCAACTCCCAGAATTCCCCAGGCACCATGCTGCCTTGGAAACTCTGGGAGTTGAAGTCCACAAGCCTTAAAGTTGCCACGTTGGGCACCCCTATTCTAAAGAAATCTCCAAGAGATACTCCTGCTGCTACATCAAAACTTCAATTCAATCCTAATTTCAGCTGTTCATGGCTTCAACCGTGCCCAAAGTCCCCACTTTCTGGGATGAGCCCTACTTTTGATCCCACATTTGCCTGGAACTCCATGACCTCCCCCCAAATATTTGATGCTAGATGGCCAAGTGCCTTTACTTAGTTTGTTTGTTAGAATTAGACCCTGCCTTTTTTCCACCAGCGCAAAGTAACCTACGGAAGAATCTTCCTTCCACTTATTCTCCCCGCAACGTAGGAGCAGTTTGGGGGTGACAAGGAACTCGCCCAAAATCATCTAGGGAATTTCCACAGCTTGCCTTAAGGAAATCAAGACAGAAAGCCCCAAGCATCCCCAGTTCGTGGTTTTTTAAAAAAAATAATAATCAAAACGTAGAGTTCTTCAATCTTCTCTAATCTCTTCATTCTTCTTTGTCTGCAGGTGGCTTTTCTTTCTCCAGAGATGGATTCTGTTCTTGCTTCTTGGCCGGTTGCCGATCAGCACCTGCCCCGACACCAACAGTCTGTCCTGATTTGGCCTCAATGACAGCGTGTTCGTTCTTCACAAGCTCCTCCAGTTCTTTCTAAGGGGGAAGAGGGGGGAGAGGAGAGAAAACCATGTAAGGAAGATAACCAAGAAATAAACAGAAACTTCATTTCCTCAGAGTTGGCAAGCCACCCCAGAGGGAGCCAAAGAGAGCCCCGTTAATTTTTACATCTGGGCTGTTCTCGGTGATTTTGAAACAGGAGAGATACCTTCCATCCCAACAGCTCTGCCAAAGCCAGGCAGCCCTCATCGCAGTCTCCGAGCCATGCAACGTCCCTGAAAAATGAAGAATTGTGAACAACGGAACTCCAATTCATTGTTATTTATTCAGAGCTTACATAGCACCCCAGGACAGATACATCTTTTCTTCCAGCAATCTCTACAAACACCTTGTGATCAGGTTGATCTCCCTTGCAAGATCTTCTCCCTAACACACCTGGGCTACGAAGACCAAGTGTGGCCTCCCTAAAGCCACCAGGTGAGCTCAGCATATGGACCAGAAAGTTGCATTATTTATTTTATTTATTTATTTTAATTCCATTTATATCCCGCCCTTCTCCGAAGACTCAGGGCGGCTTACAAGCTTAGCAGTAGCCTTCATTCTATGTATATGCCTGCTTATTAGGGCTTTCGCCCCCCCCCCCCAAGCGGCATTATTACAAAGTCAGCTTATTGCCCCCAACAATCTGGGTCCTCATTTTACCTACCTCGGAAGGATGGAAGGCTGAGTCAACCTTGAGCCTGGTGGGACTCAAACCTGCACTAATTGCAGGCAGCTGGTGTTACTTAAGGAGGCATTAGCCCACTGCTCCACCAAGGCTCCACCAAGGCATTAGGCACACCAAGGGAACTGAGGATTGTCAGAATCAAGAGAAACACACAGCAATTGGTGGCTTAAACTTTCAACTCCTGTCTCTTGCCCAAGACTTTTTTTTTTGCGCCAAACACTGAACACTCTGCATTCCCCATGAGCCAATGGGTGCCTTAAATTCCCAGCACCTGCCCAGCCACAGTCCGGCTCCCCACGGTGAACTTGCCTGTATGCCTTCTCTGAATCAAAATCCATCCCGCAGCCTAAGCCCATCAGGGACATGAAAGGATCACTCTGAAATGAGACCAAAAAGGTAAGAATGTCCTCTTGGAGGGCTCCAAGATGCTGACAATTTTAAAATGGAGGATTAGCAGAGAACCATCGTTATATATAGTGCGTATAGTCAAGGCTCTGGTCTTCCCAGTTGCAATGTATGGCAGTGAAAGTTGGACCATAAGAAAGGCTGAGCGCCAAAGAATTGAAGCCTTTGAACTATGGTGCTGGAGAAGACTCCTGCGAGTCCCTTGGACTGCAAGGCGATCCAACCGGTCAGTCCTAGAGGAGATCAACCCTGACTGCTCTTTAGAAGGCCAGATCCTGAAGCTAAAACTCAAATACTTTGGCCACCTAATGAGAAGGAAGGACTCACTGGAGAAGAGCCGAATGCTGGGAAAGATTGAGGGCAAGAGAAGAAGGGGACGACAGAGAAGGAGGTGGCTGGATGGAGTCACTGAGGCAGTAGGCGTGAGCTTAAATGGACTCCAGAAAATGGTAGAGGACAGGAAGGCCTGGAGGAACGTTGTCCATAGGGTTGCGATGGGTCGGACACAACTTCGCAGCTAACAACAACAACGTTATATAAGCTGGCTCAGGAATTCTGGGAGTTGGAAGTCCACAGTTCGTAAAGTTGCCATAACTGCCCACCTCTGTGACAGAGAATAGGGACGATGACCCGGAGGGGATACGCAGGCAATGTTGCCTAGGCTAAAAAGCTTTTTTTAAAAAAAGTCCAGAGCAACAAGACAGCAGCATTCAGAAGCAGCTCAAGCCGATGCCTTCCGGATTCACAGAAGTAATGCCAGCTCGGGAATTCTGGGAGTTGAAGTCCACAGCTTGGAAAGCTGTCATGGCCACCCATCCCTGCTCTTTTCCCAGGAGCTTCCAATCTGCAGCAGACCAAAGAAAGCAGGCTTACCTCTCCGGTCTTCTCCTTATTGATCAGAAGTCGTGGTGTGTTTACAGGTACCCTGGAAGAAACAGAGAAGAGGAACAATTTAGCAATGATGCCTGCGGCGTCCTGGTTCAGAAAACCCAGCCCTTGCTTGAGCAGCCCAGGTTCACTCACCTGCTGACCAGGGAGGCAAAAGGCTGGACCTGAAGTGAGGTGCCCATGATAATAAGCATGTCCGCATTCTGGAAATCCTGCAAGCAGAAAGTTTGCGTGAAGGATGGCGGGCACCCCAGCACTGCATCCCAGGTTCTAATCTGGTTTCAAAGTCTCTTTCTCTGAAATCGTGCTCTCCGGATAGATTGCTCTGACCTTTCTCTTATTCTGGTCTAGACAGACTTTGCTGTCCCATGTTGTTATAGTCACGATAGACCACAGCAGACTTTAAGGCTCAAGGCGCTCTGGGTTGTCAGACTGATTCAACAGCGAGGAAAGCTCTAGGTTCCTGCAGTGTGCAGATACCTACAGGTAGTCCTCGACTAACGACCACAATGGAGCCCCAAGTTGATGTGGCTAAGCGAGAAATCTGTCAAACGAGTTTTGTCCTATTTTATGACTTTTCTTGCCACGGCTAAATGAATCCCTGCAGCTGTTAAATTAGCAAAACGTTGAAGTGGATCCGGCTTCCCCGTTGACTTGGCTTGTCAGAAGGGGATCACATGACCCCGGGACACTGCGACCGTCATAAATATGAACCAGTTGCCAAGAACCCAAATGTAAATCACGTGACCACAGGGATGCTGCAACGGTCGTGTGAAAAATGGTCATTAAGTCACTTTTTTCAATGCTGTTGTAATTTCAAACAGTCACTAAGCAAACTATTGTAAGTCGAGGACTACCGGTATAGCATTTCAAATGATTGTATACTGGATGCAGAGGAACCTGTGACTATAAAATTAAGAGGTTCATGTGCTAATTTGCTTACAGTGCAAGATCCGGCTAATGTTTGCCCAATGTTTGCTCCAAAAAAGCTTGGAAGAAAACTGAAGGTCATCTCTGTTTGTAGCCTACAACACGCCTCCTTTTGTGCCATATTTTCATTCACCAGATTACATTCATCCTAACCATTTAGGGGGGAGGTGGGAAGAATTTATCCCATCTGATAAATTAGCACACAGGACTAACATCAGTTCGTCTGGGAAATTTTAACCCCTAAAGTCAGGACTCAGAAATCCTGGCTCTTGGGAGACCTCCAACCTGGGGCTGCCACAGCGTGCTGAGTCCAAGGACAAACGACTGAAGCCCTTACCGACTGCATGAGAGAGAAGAAACGAGGGGGCAGATTCTCCCCAAAAAACACGATGTCTGAACAAGGGAAAACAAAACAGAATCTTGGGTTAGGGTTCCCCGAAACCTGATCAAGAAGCACAAAGATCCCAGGAGGCTGCTTTGATGGACGACCGGGTGGGATGCTCACCTGGCTTCACTATGTTCTGACATTTTTCACATCTGGGGGTGAGAGATGCAAATATTTTTTCTGAAAGAAAAAGAAGAGGGAGCCGTGCACAACGGGTCTCAGCCGATTCCGTTTGTAGCTAATTCACCATCTGGCATAAATGGCCTGGGTCCAGGTTACTTGAGGGACGGTCTCACCCCACTGGGATCGGCCCGCACCGCTCGTGCCAGCAGAGGAGGCCTGCTGCGGGTCCCGTCAACCCAATTATTCCGCCTGGCAAGATCCAGGAGGAGGATCTTCTCAGCTGTTGCTCCTCCCCACTGGGACATCTCGCCCCCCCCCAATGTGGGGTTGGGCCCCAACCCTTCTATCTTTTCGTAAGGGCCTAAAGACATGACTGGGCCAGTGGGGGCTGCAGTGGGGGATCAGGGCAATGAAGGTGGTTGATTAATAACAGATTCCACCTCCCCGCGTGTCTTGGGTTGTAAGGTTTGATTTTAACATTTTCTGTTTTAATTCAGATGTAACTGTCAGCCTCCCAGAGTTACCCTATGGTTAGATGGTCGGCCAATTTTATCAATAAATAAATACGAATAACTACAACCCTTACTTCTAACCAGTTTAACCTTCGTCTTGCACCCAGCAGCCATACTAGGCAATCCAAAGCAGACCAGTGGAATCCCTCAAGTTGTGGCTTTCTCCCCTCGGCAGCATTCACACATCTCAGAAACGAGCATTGCTTCTGCTCTGAATATCAAGATCACGCAGCAGGAATAATCCCGAGTTATTCCAAAAGGATTTGTTTTAAAATTTTCTCTACCCGTTTGAGCCCTTCTGGAAAGTCCCCCCCCCCGATAATGTCTTCTCTGCTTCCAATTCCTGACCCTCACCTTTCATCCACTCCAGGCTGTAGGACTTCCTGCAAGTGGAGCTGATGCAGTGGGAGGTATAAAAGGTGCCGTGAGCTTCCACTAAGTGTTCGGGATCCAGACCAGCCACCCTCTCCAAGGTGTCGATGTTCTGGAGGAAGGCAAGGCGTTCAAAATAAATCCAACCTGAAACGGCTGCCAATCCTGGAGCTACACCGGATTAGGGCTCTCAAAACAAGAAAAGGCTAACGGCCCTTTTTATTTAGGAGGCCAGAATAATATCACTAAAGCTTTGTTTTAAAGTGCCAGCCCCAAAGACCACAAAGAGTCCCAAAGGGAAGGTGACTTATTTACCTGAGTGTAGCAGCGCAGTAGCAGCCCTTTATCCTTCAAGAGACGAATGAAGTAGTGACAGACTGTGGGCTGAAAAAGGACCAGAGCCTTAAATGTCACATTTTCTTTTCTCCAAAACACACAAAAAACCCCAAAGGGTAGGTTCTATTGATATGTTTATTAATTCATTCCAAATTTACAGGACCCTTGGCAGTTAACACCGGAACATAAAACGTCCACTGTAAATTAACAATTAAAAACATCCACAGCAATTAAATGAAACAATAAACTGCAGTAAATATGTATATTTTAGGGGCAACTAAGGTATTTCTTTTGTAGGTTTTATTCTGTGGGAATTGTATACCCTTTGGTGGTGGAATAGTTTACAACCAGACTCATAAAGAAAGGCTCTATTTCCCAAGCATAAAAAATTATTAAGAAAACGCAGAGGTTCTACTTTAAAACTTTAGTACCCCCACCCCCACTTAAAACCTCTTAAAAAGACCAGATTTTGAGCATCTCTCTAAAGTAGAAGCAGACAAAAACAGAGGTGGGCTTCAGATCTAGCTTCTCAAGAGTGTGAAAAGGGGGGGGGACTTGTTAGGAACTCTTTGAAGCAACCTTTCTTCTCCTGGCATGACAAGACCACTGCACTTTTAGGATTGAGTTTAAATCCCTGCCCACCGCCTCGGAAACATGAAAAGCCAGCTGACCTTGAACTGCCCTGGGTAAAGCTCCCGAGCCAAGGTGAAGAATGGTTCTGGGTTTTGCTAAATAAAAACAGACACCCAGTCAGTTATGCCAAAGCAAAGAAACCTATTCAGCCCATCTCAATAGCAAGCGGGTAACTCAGCACGGTACCTTGAAATAGCCAATCTCAAAGATGGCTTCGGGATATGGCAGGTTGTACTGCTGCAGATTGGCATACAGGCCCGTGCCAGGCGAGCGGAAATCGGGGATCCCCGCACCTGAGGGGCAGAAAGGCAAATGCTGAGATTGAATCTATTCTAATACCGTACTACAGTTTGAGCTAAGAAGCAGATACTGGTAGTCCTTGACTTATGACCACAGTGGAGTCCAAAATTTATGTTGCGAAGCGAGACATTTGTTAAGTGAGTTTTGCCCCAGTTTACGATCTTTCTTGTCACGGTTGTTATGTGAATCCCTGCAGTTGTTAAGGTAAGAATACAGTCGTTAAGTGAGTCTGGCTTCCCCACTGACTTTGCTTGTTAGAAGGTCGCAAAAGGGGATCATGTGACCCCTGGAACACTGCAACCGTCATAAATATGAGTCGGTTGCCAAGCAATTTAACTTTGATCACGTGACTGCGGAGATGCTGTAATGTTTGTGTGAAAAGCGGTCATAAATGACATTTTTCAGGGTCATTGTCACTCTGGACGGTCACTAAACGAACTGTTGTAAGTTGAGGACCACCTGCACTGTCCTTGAGATTCTCAGCTCCGTTATTTCAAACCCAGCTTACAACAAAGGGGAGAAATTCAGTTCGACTCAGCAGGGTGCCTCTTGTGAACACTCCTTCTCTACTTTCCCAGGAAAAGAGTTCTGAAGAAGCCGAATCAAGCTAAAGCAGGCCCTACACCCGCCAGGCTCAACTGCTCCCACCATTACCTTCCCATAGTCATGTCTAAGAAAACGGGGCTCTAGCACAGGTTTTGCATTCGATTCATAGCTCAAGGAGGGTATTACCCAGGTGAGTTAGGCTTCATATTTAACATTCACCCTGTCTTTCTATTGCAGAGAAGATGGCGGGAAACCCAGGATTGCTTCATGCCCCAGTCGAAGGCTACTAATGTAAACAAAGGCTAAACTCACAAACAAAGGCAAAAATATACACGACCCAGGATAATGTTCAAATGCTAAACCGGCTGAAGGTATTCTTAGCAATCCGCAGTGAGAATGACTTGCTGCGGAAAAAAATGATGCAAGACCTATAAACTCTCAGCAAAGAGACTTAAAGCCAAACCTGACTGTTATGCAGCTTTCCAGATACTTCATCCTGGGAGAGACCGTGGGTCAGGAGTTAAAGAGCAAATATTTTGTAGGTAGAAGAACCCAGGGCCAATTTTCAATATTTCCTAATTAAGAAATAAATCACTGGGGCAGGATAAGAGCACATCTAACTGTGTAAAGGCAGTTTCTAGTTTTATCAACCGGCACCGCTCTCTGCTCCTACATCTGCATAAAACCAAGGGGGAAAAAAATAAAGCAACACATGATCAGCAAAGCCACCGGGACACTTACTAGTCGAGATCCCTGCACCAACCATACAGATTATATTCTTGCCTGCAAGAGAAAGGGCAGGAAGTGCTTTTTAATATCAACCCCTGAATTACACCGTGCCACCCTCAAACCCTGAACAGCATCAATGTTCGGCATAGGCATCCAACCACTGGAGCCAGGGCAACTAGGTGATAAGCCCCAGAATTTCAGAGGCAGGGGTTCAAATTCTTCTGCCGAGAGCCTGACTAAACACCTTTGGGTGGCCCTGGGCAAATCACCTTTGTCCACAGCAGTCCCTATCTGTAAAAACATCAGTGACCACCGGGAAGCAGGCACAGATGCACTGATAACTAGCATTTAACTACAACTCACAGAGGTGCCAAACCTCCGTCCCCTCTTTGATCTACACCACCACCTTCATCACAAGCTCTCTTCCCCCCACCTTTTTTTTCATTCACTTCAGCGGCTGGTAGAAAAAAGACAAGAGCAACATGTTTTAGTCTCTAGGAAGAACTGCTTTACATTTCTCAGTCAGTATGAAGTTGGTCACGCCTTCCAGCGTCAGTTCCTCCAGCACCTTCTCGGGCTTCTCGCTGCCAAAGCCCAGAGTCCGGGAAAAGAGGTTTCGCAAAAATTCCACTGGTAAGAAAGAAAGGAAAGAATTGCAACGTTATCCTTCGCCCTGAAGAGCTGAGACCTGTGCCAATAGGAGAGATCATCAGTGCACTAATGAAGTTACCTAAAGCGATAATGAAACCTCTGCAAGGAAACCACCAAGCTCAGAGAGCACCGGGGAACCCACCCAGTCCTCCTCCTCTCCGCAAACCCCCCTCCCTTCTACCACTGATGATGTTACCTAGTTGGGTCATAAAACGTCTGCAGGAAAATAACCAAACTCAGAAAGTACCAAGGACTCCATGAGACTTCTGCATATTGTGCTAAAAACTCTTACTTGAAGAAAAATCTACCTGCGGCTGAAAAACTATTCTATGCTTTTATGTAATTTTTTTAAAAAATGCTAAAGTATTAAAGCAGCATTTTTCAACCTTGGTAGCTTTCAGCTGGATGGACTTCAACTCCCAGAATTCCCCAGCCAGCCACGGGGAATCTGGTTTGAGGCTTCTCTAGTTTGTTTTGCCTCAAAAAGCAAAAAACAAAACCCTGGGTTCCCCTCCTCGTTTTATAGAAGGATAACTCTGAAAGGTAAGGCACATTGTTGTTTTAAGTGAGCTTGTCGATCAGAAGGTCGGCAGTTTGGCAGGTCGAATCCCGAGTGCCACGTAACAGAGCGAGCGCCTGTTACTCGTCCCAGCTTCTGCCAACCTAGCAGTTCGAAAGCACGTAAAAATGCAAGTAGAAAAATAGGGACCGCTACGGTGGGAAGGTAATGGCGTTCCGTGCGCCTTTGGCGTCTAGTCATGCCGGCCACATGACCACGGAGACATCCTCGGACAAGCGCTGGCTCTTCGGCTTTGAAACGGAGATGAGCACCGGCCCCTAGAGTTGGAAACGACTAGCATGCATGTGCAGGGGAACCTTTACCTTTACCTTGCCCGTATTCTAGTCTTGTTTTTGACAAATAAGCCCTGATTTACGTGCTCCACTGGACATTTGCTCATCTTGTCCTGAGGCAGCTGACACACACTTAACAGCTCACTAATAAATGGGCATGTACCATTTAGTGCTGCCCAGGGACAGAAGACAGATCCATTGTGTCTTTGCTCAATGGATTAAGGCCAGCCTTACCTTATTGCAGGCCAAAGAATGTAATTATAATGCTTGATTAGATAGTTACTTTGTTTTTATCCTGGATTGCACAATTCAGGGGTTTCTGTGTCTACAAATAATTTTTATTAGCTATAGGAAGACGGCGATAGTTTGGAGATACAGTATAGGGATAGCCTCAATTTATACTTTCACTATATTTAAAGTAAAACATGAACTCCCACTGGATAGTTACTTACTTTCTGTCTGGCCAGAAGCTCCCCCTTCCTCATCAGAATCTGAACTCTATAGGAAGAAAGGAAGCAGGGATGTCATTTCTAAGAATTCCTTAATATTAACTGCATTTATTAAGATCGTAACTGGCCAATCTTGCCTGGGCTCAAACTGAGCAGGGTCAGGACCTGTTAAGCACTCAAAAAAAAAAGTACTGTAAAATTCCAGAACTTCCCAAATCCCATCTATCCTTTCCTAAAGATGTATTTTTAAGTGGATCCTGCACTTTTTCCAGAGCTGCAGATGCTTTCCGACCTCAAATGCAGAAAGCCCCTAGCCCCAGGATGGATGTTCTCCCATTAGCGTTTTTAGAGAAGAGATATAAGAGCCTCCCATTTGAATTTAAACTACGCCCAGAGGAGAATGAACCTCTGAAGCAGCAAGATATCCTGTTTTTCAACCTGGGCAGCTTGAAGATATGGACCAACTCCCAGAATTCTGCTGGTTGGGGAATTCTGAGAACTGATGTCCACAGATTTTCAAGCTGCCCAAACTGAGAAACACCATTTTATACCGTCCATTCCACATTAAATCCAATTCCCCAGTCATTCTGATCAGTTTTGTTCACAATCATCAACCTCAAGTGACTTTCTTAAGTGTAGCCAAATTTTGTCATTTGTCTGTAATAGATGCAATAGTTTGAATGACAGGTTTGATTAACTGCACAACTAATGCAAGTGTTTCTAACTTATTTATATGTATGTCTATTATTTATGCATTACTGATTTAGATTTTGATATTTTTACTTGATTATATATGTAGTCCTCAATGTACGACCACAATTGGAACAACTAAGCAAGATGATTGTTAAGTGAGGCACACCTGACTTTATGACTTTTTGCTGCAGTCATCAAGCAAAATCATTGCAGCCGTTAAGTGACTCACATGGTTGTTAAGCAAATCCAGCTTTCCCCATTGACTCTGCTTGTCAAATTTTGATCGCCTGACTTTTGGAGTGGCTATGATGGTCATTAATATAAGGACTGGTTTAAGTCACTTTTTCCTGTGTCCCAACTTCAAATGGGCTTAATGGTCGTAGGTTTGTGTATGTCATGAATTTTGAGGACTGGCTGTAATTAAAGACCTACAGGCAGTCCTCGACTTACAACAGCTCACTTAGTGACCATTCAGTTACAACGGCACTGAAAAAAGTGACTTACGACCATTTATCACACTTACGACCTTTGCAGCGTCCCCTGGTCACGTGATCAGAAGTCAGACGCTTGGCAACTGACTCGTATTTATGACGGTCACAACGTTCAGGGGTCACAGGATCCCCTTCTGTGACCTTCTGACAAGGAAAGTCAAGGGGGAAGCTAGATTCACTTCACAACCTTGTTGTGTTATTCACTTAACAACTGGAGTGATTCGCATAACAACTGCGGGCCAAATTCCCTTACCAAAAGCTTCACTTAGCAACGAAAATTCAGGGCTCACTCGTGGGTCATAAGTCAAGGACTCCCTTTATTAGTATAGGAGATGGGATCCCCTCCTGATGTGCCTCCATGGCCGGGCAGAGTCTACCCTCAAGGCACCCAAACAAGACCGCCAGTGGGCCAGTCACTGTACTAGTGCAATTTTATTCTATTTTGTAAAATCCTAACAAAACAAACAAACAAACAAAAAGGAAATTGCCACCGGAGCAGGATTTTGCTCGGAGGATTTCCCCCCCCCCCTCAACTGACTCCCTCCCAGCTGAGCCGGGGATGATGGGCCTGGAAGTCCCCCCTCCCCCGCTTCAAATGACTTTTAAGAGTCCTCCTTCTGCGACTCCAGCCGCTTTCCCAGGAAGCTCCACCGGTTGGATTTCCGCCTGGTCGACCGCGCTCAAGGAAGAGCCCCCTTCACCCTGCGGGGCAGAGCCGCCTGGAGAGAAGGCCTCAGAGGGGGAGGATTTCGAGCGACGCCCCCCCCCCAATTTCGGCCCCCCAATCCTCACCGAGGACCTGGAGGCCTTTTCGGCGTCCGCTTCGGGACTGGCGGCAGCGCCTGTGACAAGGGAAACACAAGGGAGAAGGGGAGACTGGGCCTCGGGCCTCCTCCTCCTCCGCCGCCCACCATACCCTCAGCGGCGGCGCCGTTACCTTCCCGGCTTTCCATGGGAGGTCGCGTCGCTGCTCCGCCGAGAATCCAAACAAACCGTTGGCCCCTGAGAGGAAAACTACAAGCCCCGAAAAGCCGCGCGGGAGGGCAGCCAATGGCCAGCCAGCTTCCAAACAAACGTCTGACGTCAGCGATGGGCGTCAAGGGACCTTTGGGCTTATCCAAGCGCAGCTAGAGAACGAGGGAGGGGGCGGGGAAAGAGAAATTACAAATAAACCCCACCTCCCTTCAGGCTTTGCGCCGTCGCCGTGACGTCGCCGAAGTGGAAGGCGTCCTTCCCAGTTAGGGCGTCCTCAAGGCCAAAAACAAACAAACAAACATTAGACGGCGGCGAATCTAAACAATCTAAAGGAGGGGACGTTCTGAAGGCAAACGCCATAAGTTGAAAAAAACATGCCAATGTTACTCAAGCTCTGTCCCTCGCAGAACTCCACTTCCCATCATGCCTCGAGGGGAAAAAATGGCGCCTCCGTCTTCTTTTTTTGACAAAACGCAGGCGCGGAGGGGGAGAGGGAGAGGCGACGGCAAGGGAGCGTCACTACAACTCCCGGCATGCCTCTCTTCGTCTGATAAGACGCTCGTCCGGGGAATCCCCAGGCCGCTGAAATTCCCCTTCATGGCCGCCTCGGCCGGGGGAGCCGCTTTAGAATCGCCAGCCCCCGGGCCGCCCGGCCTGGCCTCCGCCATGGCCCCGCTGTAGGCCCGTCCCGAGCCATGGCCTCGGTGCAGGGGCAGCCCGTCGCCCAGGGCGGCCCCCGGGAGCCCAAGCGGCTGGAGGCCGGGGCCGAGGACTGGTGCGACAGCGGCCTGGGCTCGCTCAGCGAAGGGCAGCTGGTGCAGCTGCGGGAGGATGGCGGCCTGGGAGGGCCCGGAGAAGGCGAGGGGGGGGCCGCGGCCTGCCCGCTGGCCCCTGACCCCAGAGCCCCCCAGAAGTCCCTGGAGGAGGAGGAGGAGGAAGAGGAGGGGCGCCTGGACTCGGCCCTGGGGGGCGACGAGGGGGTGGGCGACCTGGCGGAGGGCGTGGGGGCGGTGCACCTGCAGAGCCAGGTGGCCCCCGAGGCTTGGCTGCACCACGTGCTGGCCTTTGTCACCGAGGATGGAGACACGTAGGTACCCGGCCGGGGGGGGGGGGGAGAAACCACAGTTAATTTAAAGTTGGCTGGCTCACCTGATGTCCTGCTTAATGACCAGCACAATTGATAACCGTCATTCCGGGCCCAGTTACGGTTCTTAGCCGAGGAGTTAACTACCTGGACAGGTAGGTCCTCGGCTTACGGCCACCATTGAGCCCCAGGTTTGCGTTGCTGAGCGAGACGGGCTTTTGCCCCATTTCCACGACCTTCCTTGCCACAGTTGTTAAGTCAATCGGTGCAGATGTGAAGTTAGTCTTGCTTGCCTTCAGGAATCGTGGGCGCTCCATCCCTGGAGGGTTTTAAGAAGAGGCTGGACAGTCCCTTGTCTGAGATGGTATAGGTCCTCCTGCTTGAGCGGTGGGGTGGACTAGAAGACCTCCGAGGTCCCTTCCAGCTTCTATTCTAGTCACATGGTTGTTAAGAAAATCTGGCTTCCCCGTTGGCTTGTCAGAGGGTCACGAAAGGGGATCACGTGTCCCCGAGAACACTGCAACCATCTTAACTATGAGCCAGTTGCAAAGCATCTGAATTTTGATTACATTGCCGTGGGGATGCTGCGACGGTCGTGTGAAAATTGGTCCCTTTTTTCCAGTGCTGTTGTAACTTTGATCAGTCATTAAGCGAATGGTTGTAAGTCAAGGACTATCCATACCAGAGAATGTTTCCCCACCCTTTCATCGCCGCGTTTGCTCTCTTCCTCTCTTTCCAGAGCTCTCCACTTGGCTGTGATCCACGAACACGAAGCCTTCCTGGATTCTATTCTGCAATACACCCACGGGACGGATTACCTGGATATTCAGAACGACCTTGGCCAGGTGAGACCACAAGGCACTTTTGCTTCGCTCGGACTGTCCCAAGGTTCGCAATGAGAATAGCAAGACTGCTGGGGCAGACCTGAGAGAAAGGATTTGTCTTGGTTAAATTTCAAAGGGTCAAGGCCGAGTGCAATACAAGAGTGAGACTTGGAGATTTTGAGTGGATCGGATACCTTTTAGGCCTGGTGTCAACGATCCGCTAAACAATAATAGTTTTGGTCTTCTCTTAAAACGTGTGTCCAGTCTTGGCAACTTGAAGACTTGTGGCTGGCTGGGAAATTCTGGGAGTTGAAGTCCACAAGTCTTCCAAGTTGCCAAGTTTGGACACGCACAGACCCTGCCTTAAATTACTGTATTTTTACGTATCTCGGCTGCTGCTTGTGTGTTTTAATTTTTGTGGATGTTATGATTATTTCTGTTTGATATTGCTCCTTGCCCAGAATCACTGGTTGAGATGAGTGGCTTTGTAAATGGATTAAACGGGGAACCAATTAACCCTGCCATTGTCAGCCCAAAATTTCTCTTGCTAAGCGAGACGTTTGTTAAGTGAGTTTCGCCCCATTTTACGACCTTGCTTGCCACATTTGTTTAACTGAATCAAGTTAGTGAAACGGTCGCTAGGTGAATCTGACTTTCCCATTGACTTTGTTTGTCAGATGGTTCCCAAATGGGATCATGTGACCCCAGGACGCTGCAGCTGTCATAAATATGAGTCAATTGCCAAGCGTCCAAATTTTGACCATGTGACCACAGGGATGGCTGCAACGGTTGTGTGAAAAATGGTCATTCACTCACAGTGCCGTTGTAACTTTGAATGGTCACTAAATGAACTGTTGTGAGTGGGAGGGACTACCTGTACTGAATGACGACATCAGTGATGGAAATTCCAATTCTGGTCGTAAGTCGAGGACTACCTATAAGGGCTGAGCATGCTCTGCAAAACCATCCAGTTGGTTCTAAAAGTTCCGCTCTTCCTTCTCTTTCCTCTAGACCGCACTTCACATTGCCGTCATCCTCGGGGCGTCTGGCTTTGTTGGCAAACTTGTGTCGGCAGGAGCCGGGCTGTGCGTCCAAGAGAAAGGAGGCCACACAGCGTTGCACTTGGCCTGCAGGGAGGGATGGTGGGATTGCGCTCAGCAGCTTCTGGCTCCGCCGCTCGCCATCCAAAGGCCCGGTCAGGGCAACCGTTTCCGGGCCCAGCTGGATTGCACCAATTACGATGGTAAGCAGCGCCTGCGAAATAGGTAGAACCAACCTCTTTGTAAACAGGGAGAGAGAGAGAGAGAGCTGTGAGCACAAGTTTCTAGTCCTCATGGCTGGGGGAAGTAGAGAAGATCACCGGCATGCCTTCTAAATTCACACAAATATAAATTTAGTCATGTCCTGATGAGCTGCTAACCTTCTGTCCTGTTTGTTTATTTTGCGCAAGTAGTCCTTAACTTACCACCGTTCATTTACTGACCGTTCAAAGGGACAGCGGCACTGGAAAAAAATGAGCTATGACTGTTTGTCATACTTAACTATCATTGCAGCATTCCCCACAGTCCCGTGATCAAAATTCAGACAACTGACTCGCGTTTATGATGGTCGCAGCGTCCCAAACTTTTGTGGTCCATTGTCGTAAGTCGAGGACCACCTGTGTGGCGTAACCCAATACAGCATTAATGCATGGAATTCACAAAAGCAGCGTATAAAATATAAAACATCAGAACAGTGAATTATTTTAAAAATGCAGGAATCATGAACAAGATTATGTCCTGTTTATGGCCTCTCATAACGAGAAGTCTTAGGGTTAACAAAACGTGTGTCTCTTCCTTCTTTCCCCTCCCTCTTAGAATTTGATTTTTGCTCTCCTTTTCCGAAGTCTGTTGTTTACTTCTAGCGCTCTGTGGTTAAAAATTTACCTCCTTGCCGGATTTGCATAGATTACTCAAATGCTGGGCAGGACAAACTGAACAGAATTGGAACAAATGTTATTTATTTTGTACAATGGGTTTCCTTTGAATTCCAGTGTGGCAAGTGAAGGTTTATAGGTCAGAGGAAATGATATGTTGTTTTTCTATTCTGTTGCCCAAGTTGACCTCATAGTATTGTTTGCTCTGTTCATCCTCCACCCCCCCTCCCTCTCCCAGGTTACATCCCTTTGCACGTGGCCATTCTGCGGAAAGATTTGGACATGGTCAGCCTCTTAATCTCTGCTGGATCGGACCTCAACAAGCCGGTTAGTTTTTTTTGGAGCTGATAAACTCTCAGAAGATCTAAGTCAATTTTGCTATAATTGCAAACAAAATGATCCTCGTTATTAGGTTGGGGAAAAAAAAGCTGTAAATTCAAGTAGAAGAGCAATCAGGTAAAAAAATAAATAATTACAGGTAGTCCTCGGTTTACGACCATAATGGAGCCTGCCCATAACGGTTGTACGTCACGACGGTCATAAAACAGGTTTATCACGTGACCGACCTGATTATGACCTCTCTTTTTTTTTTTGCAACAGTCATTAATCATAGCACAGTCATTAAGTGAATCCATGGACATTAAACAAACCCATTGTTTGCTATGGTTTTTTTTGTTTTGTTTTTTTACCCAAAACCAGAAGTAAATACCAGGCTTTGTCAAAAAAAGTCATAAAACATAGTCATGTGACTGCAGAGACAGGCCAGTCGCCAAGGACTGAAATTGTGACTATGGGGGGTGGGTTGGCCTTGAGGACCAAGTCATAAGTGTCTTTCGGGGGTCTGTCATAACTTCAGTCGCTAAGCAACCAGTCGTAAGTCAAGGACCCCCGTATTAAAGCACCAGTCAGTTTTGACCAGTGGAAGCTGAGATGGATATTGGGTGAGGAGGTGGGCAGTCGAGTAAGGGAAGGAGTTGCCAGAAGCTGGGGGCAGTGTTAAAAGAGGGATCCGCCTGGAATCCCTGTGTGGCCACAAGTGGACTTAGTCCCTGCATTGGGATTCTAGGCTGATCCCTCTTTCAACGCCGCCCCCAGCTTCCGCCACTGTTCCTGCTGCATTATTGTTGCGAAACTATATCTCAACTACAAGAGCTTGAAACTCGTTTTGCGTGCATAGCACTAACTCGTGGCTGAGATATGCGTTGTAACTGGAGCATCCAAGCAGGAATGACATGCCGCCTTCAACTGAGCTGTCGACAAGCAGTTGTTGTCTTGGTGTGACATCAACCACGTTCTAGCTTATCATGGCTTCCCGGCCTATCCCACAGGCTAAACGAGGCCCAGGTCCTGCCCACGACTGACCCACAAACACAGCCAACGCCCCGTTGTAACTAGCCCGGCCAATTGTGCAAACCCAGCCTGTTTGTAAGCTGAGCTTATGTAAATGTGAGAATTCCAGCCTGTGCCATGTTGCAACTTAGTGGCTGCCCTGAAGCTCTTGCCTCAGTGAAGGGATGTCGAGCTGACTTTTGGGAAGGCAGGGGGCCACACCTGGAGCCACGAGGGAGGGGCTGGGGCAGAAGATGAAGTCCAGAAGTAGAAGAACGGGTGAGAAGGAAAGTCAAAAGAATCTCGCCTTGATTTGGCTTAGTATGCAGGTAGTCCTCGGCTTACTGCCATAATTGAGCCCAAAATTTGTGTTGTTAAGCGAGAGATTTGTAAAGTGAGTTTTGCCCCAGTTTACGACTTTTCTTGCAGCTTATTAAGTGCATCCCTGGAGTCGTTAAGTCATTAAGACGGTCATTAAGCGAATTGGCTTTCCCCCATTGACTTTGCTTGTCAGGTTACAGAAGGAGATCACGTGACCCAGGGACACTGCAACCGACATAAATATGAGTAAGTTTCCAAGTGCCCACATTTTAACCCCGTGACCACGGGGACGCTGCAACGGTTGTAAGTGTGGAAATTGGTCGTAAGTCTCTTTTTCCAGTGCCGTTGTTACTTCGAACAGTCACTAAATGAATGGTCGAGGACTATAAAAGGAACAGAGAAGGAAGAGCTGTCAAGATGCGGTTATTCTACTCTACAAGAATGAAGTAGCATTCTTGGACCCCCTGCCTGACGGGTGACGTCCTTGAGCCAGTGCCCAGCTCAGGTGACGTTGCTGTACCTTTTTCCCCACCCCCCCTCCTCTGCAGGAGCTAAGTTGTGGCCGGAGTCCCCTTCACCTGGCGGTGGAGTCCCAGAGCCCTGAAGTGGTGGAATGCCTCTTGCGTGCAGGAGCCGACACGGAGGCACGCATGTATGTAGGCTACACGCCCATGTACAGCGCCATGCACCGGCCCGACCAAACGATCCCACAGCTGTTACGGGAATTTGGCTCAGAAGAGCCGGACTGGGATTCCGAGGAAAGCGTGGACAGTAACAGCGAGGTGAGAGAGGAAGGGAGGGGTTGAGGGAAGGAAGGAGGAAGGAGTGAGATAAGGGAGAAGAAGAAAGCTAAGAAGGAAGCAGTCAGGGAGGGGAGGAGGAAAGAAGGAAGGAAGAGGAAGGAGTCAGACAAGGGAGAGGAAGGAAGAAAGGAGACGGAGGCAGGAAGGAAGGAATTATTGGTCAGAGCAAACTGATAGTACAGTAGACAAGAGCCAAGGGCATTCAAGGTGGGCTGGGCTTAGGCCTCTTGTGGGCGCAAAGGGACTCGAGACTGATGCCACACTTGACTCCTGCCTCCCTCCCTCCCTCGGGCTCAGCCTGTCTTCTGATATAGGAAGATCGACCTAGAGTTGGCCCAGCCAATGGTCTCTTCCTTCTCTCCTCCCCCCCACTTCCACCCCAGCATCCTGCAGGCATCCAACTTGTTTTGACCTTTCTTTCCCTAGGAAGAATACGACGACATCGTGATCAATTGTGGCCACTAGAAGGGAACCCTTTTGCCCACACCGGACTCCACTGAAATTGCCCCATGGTGGCAGCTGGCTATGGTCTCTGTAGCAATTGCATCTTCACTGTGAGCTAGATGTGAAAATTATTTATAAAGGCCGGGACAGAAGGGGAAGCGGCCTTATCTGGCCTGGAGGCGTCCTCCCCACTATCCCCATTCTGACATGTACCCTTTGTTATTTTGTCCTGCTTCAGAAATGGATGTCTTGTCTCTGATGTTGGTGTCTTGCACTTGCCAGCCTTGACGTTTCAGAATCAATAGGTTTGGGTTTCTTTTGTAACCAAGTGGCCGGTGGGTGTCCTGAGCAGAGCCTAGTTGTGAAAAAGCCTTGTCTTATCCATCCCTTTCTGGAGCACCCCCTGCCTTTCCTGGGAATGCTCCCGCTCAGATTCGTGGTGTCCCTTCCTTCTTAATGTTGGTCCCGGTTTGTGGATCTTCTAGAGGGCCTGAGGGCCTTGGATGGGCTCCCACCTCTGGTGGTTGGAGAGCTGGGGAACTGCCAGGTGCAAACAATGAGATCCACAGGTGAAGGGTTCAATTAGCTACTTCCTTGCTGATGGCCTAAATGCAGGAATCTGCCCAGATTTACAGTTTGCACCTGGGTCAGACGGGATGAGCTTCAGCAGCATTCAAGAAGGTCACCCTGCCCTTTTGTGCCTACGTAGAGATTCTAGACTAGTTCTCCGCTTGACTCCTCTCCCTGGCTCGGACAATGGCTTTCCAACAAGAATAAGGTCCCCATCCTGGCACAAGGAAAGTTGTCCTCTGCCTGGCTTGGTTTTCAACTCACCGCCGTCCCAACCAGCATGAGATTGTGGGGGAGCTGTAGTGCTAAATATTTGGACCAATTTTTCCCCCGGGCTTAGCAAGGGGGTTGGGGTCAGTCTGGCCACTAGGACTCTATGGAAGAAGACAGAATTGGAACCCGGAACCCGCTTGGAACTGGAGTTCAGCAACAACTGGGGGAGCTGGAGGGTCCCCACCCCTCTCCTAGGGGCTGGCTCCGGAGCGAAGCACCCCCAGGAGTGTCTCTTTAAAATAGCCCCTTGGGCGTCTTCAGCACAGCAGAAAGAATGGTGTGTTTGCCAGGCGTTGGAGCTCTGCTCCACCTTGCCGTGTTACGTTTCCGCTCCCCTTCCACGGAGGCTCAGTGTTTTGAAGTTCCAGCGTGGTTTCCTGTGACCTGTTTAGATTTGCATTTATGACTTGGTTCTGTCTCTTCTCTGCTTTTTTTTTTCTTTCTTTCTCCTGCCTCTCTCTCTCTCTGTTGATTGTAATCTGTAGGTCTTCCCGAGCAGACAGATTAAACCTTACGGATCTTGTGTGTTTTTGTCTTCCTGTTCATTGCTGCTTTGGGGCAGCAACCCCTGAATGTTCAGCGGTATCAGACTCAGATAGGAGGACCCACAAGTCAAAACGACAACAACACAACCCATCCCACGTGATGACGGGCACATTTCCAGATTGAAAGCAAGGCACATTGCCGCTCTCGGCTGGTCTCCGACCTTTTCTTTAATTACAGCCTCCTTTGAGACGAAGGGGGAAACTGTCGCACGTACGTTTCTGCCCCTTCACCTGGACGGAGACCACTTTAGTTCCACCCTTCCGAAACCCCCTTTGCTTAGAAATTCCCATCTTCTCTTATTTTTCATTTTTCCTTTAAAATCCTATCCGACAACTGAGGTGCATTTGTATTTTATTTATTCCATCTTTATTCTTTTTACAAATAAAACAGCAAATAGATCAACACACCTTCCTCTTCCTATTTCCTCACAACAACAGCCCTGCAAGGTGGGTTGGCCGAGAGACAGTCACTGGGCCAAAGTCACCCAGCTGGCTTTCATGCCTAAGGTGGGACTAGAACTCGCTTGTTTCCCACTTTCTAGCCTGGTGCCTACACCGCTCGGCCAAACTAGCTCTTTTAACTGTAGGCGGGGACACATCCCTCTTAACGTGTGTGTAAAAGCAGAAGTCAAAAGCAGCGCTCTCCTCTGAAATAAGCTGCAGCGAGAGAGATGGACTCAGCGGATACCGGACCACAACGGAACAGCTGTCTCGGAGGACACAAAGACACAACTAGCTCACACACAGAGGCAGTAAGCACTGTCTTAGGTCATTATCTTTACTTGCAGTGTGTGCAGGTTTAACTGCATTTGACGCAATGGTGCAGCAGAATTACTGCAGCAGTTCTTAGGAAAAAGGCAAGCTTACGTCAGCAAAATGCAGAGAGGCAACAGGTCACCTCTTCTACGAGTGGAAATTTGAAGTTATGGGAGCCCCCGTTAACCCAGAGTTGTCGTTATTTTCACCTGTGGCAACTTGAGAATGAGTGGGCTTCAATTCACGCTGGCTGGGGAATGCTGGGAGTTGAAGTCCACCCATCTTCAAGTTGTCAAAAGGGAAAAAACAATATTAAAGCAATATTACTAAACCAATTTTAATATTATTTTTATCTTGATGCACAACACAGAAGTGATAGCCTTGTTCCGTGGGACCATCCTTCGGATTGCGACGTAGACACGTTGCCATGCAAACTGGTCCCCTGGGCATCTAAAGTCCGTAAGTGAAAATATAGAATAAAATACATCGGTAGCATTAAGCTCTTAAGAGTTGATCAAAGCTATCCTGGGAGTATCAAGCAGAGATTTGAGGATAGCAGTCAATGGGAAAACAGAGGCGCGGAACAAACTCTTCCTACAACAGTCTTCCGTAGCCAGATCAAGCTCGTTTACCTGGGAAGTAGATGCCTCCCTGTTTGCGGCAAAAATGTGAGCCAGGTGGATATTTGTGGGGTCCCTGGTGCACTCTGAGCTTGGTTGCTTCCTTGTGGTCGTTTCATTACCCAACTGGGTAACATCGTCAATGCTAAAAGGGAGTGGAAGAGGACTATGGACTCCTTGGTGCTCTCTGAGCTGGGTGGTTTTCTTGCAGACGTTTCATGGCCCAACTAGATAACATCATCAGTTCCAGAGGGGGAGGGGGATTTGTGGCCTGTTTATATGTAAGTGTCTTGCCCTCTCGATGATGGTGGGAGTGCTCTTGATGGTTCCTTGCTTACTATGTAATTAAGGGTTTGCCTGAGTTGGTGGTTCCTCCTGCCAAGTCCCTATCAAGGGACTACGAAGGGAGCAAGCCCCCCCTCCCTTCCAGCACTGATGACGTTCCCTCGCTGGGTCATGAAACGTCTGCTAGAAAACCACCAAGCTCAGAGAGCAGCAAGGACCCCACAGCCCCCTCCCCTTTCTTCCTCCTTTGCAAAGGCCTTTCCCTTCTAGCACCGATGATGTTCCCTCTCTGGGTCATGAAACGTCTGCAAGAAAACCACCAAGCTCAGAGGGCACCAAGGATCGCACAAGAAAGCAACACTCGACCAACACCGACAGGGCAAAACACTTGTACACAATCAGAGTAAACCCCACTCCTTTCTGGCACTGAAGATGCTACCTAGTTGGGTCACGAAACATCTGCAAGAAAACCACCAAGCTCTGTGAACATCCAGGACTCCACATTTCTTCTTCTCCCTTCTCCTTCCTCCTCTTCCTTCTACTCCTCCTCCTCTTCCTTCCTCCTCCTCCTCCTCCTCTCCACAAACCCCACTGCCGTCTAGCACTGATGATGTTCCCTAGCTGGGTCACGAAACGTCTGCAAGAAAACCACCCAGCCCAGAGGGCATCCAGGACACCCAGCCCTGAGCTCCAGATTTTCTCTTCTTTATTCTCATTGTAAGCAAGGGCGAAACTTCATTAACAGTCTAAAGCCAAGCTGAATACAAGGGTCAGAGAGAGGGGGGGGAGAGGGGGCTGACAGAAGGCTACTTGATGGAGAGCCGGGGATCTCTCCTACCCTCCCCAGCTCCAGGGGCGGCTGCAGGATTTAACCCCGCTTCAGTTCTTCTAGCCTGTCGGCCGCCCACTTCAGCTGCCGTTCAACCTCTTCCAGTTTCTCCACCTCCTGAGCCTAAAGGGAAAAAGCAACAGACGAGCAAAGAATTTAGTTCAAAGAGAAAAAGAGCGGAACCCTCCAGCATGGGTCCGATGTCAGTCTTCTCCATCGTGGAGGTCTTCCGGATTTGCGGACTTCAACTCCCACAATTGCCCTGCCAGGGTGACCTTGGCTGAGAAATTTGAGGCCGGCCCGCCATTTCCAAACGGAGGCAAGCGGTTTTTGGAGGGTGATGGGCATCGCAATCGACCTTCAAAGAAGAGAAGGTCAGAATAGCGGCAGAGTCCTCAGCGTACGACTCTTAACTGGGACCAGGATTTCCGTTGTTAAGCAAAGATTGTTAAGCGAGCCGTGCCTGGGTTTATGGCCATATTTTTTTTTTTTTTTGCCATAGTTGTTAAGCAAATCATGGGGAGGAGGACAAAGGAGCTTGGACACTTAGCTCCAAAAGCAGGAGTGGCCAACCTTGGAGACTTTATGATTTGTGGACTTCAATTCCCAGAATTCCCCAGCCGGCGTAGCACAGCATTAGCCAATAGGGTAGCTGGCTGGGGAATTCTGGGCGTTGAAGTCCACAAGTCTTAAAGTCGCCACGTTTGACCAACTCTGTCCTAAACGACCCCTATTTAGGAGAAAACGTTTAGAAGCCTAACTCTTTACTTCCTCCTGGATCTTCCCAGCTGTTTTTATTTTCCTGTTTTACTCCCCCTTCTCCTTCCTTAGTTTTTGAAAGCAGAAGCCACCAAAAACGGGATGGAAGCCTTTTTAAAAATCAAATCAGCTGATAGGTGCTCAAAAGAGCTCTGCCTCAGGACCAACCTTCCTCTGCCTGGAGTGCTTTTCTTCCTCCTCCTCCTCCTCTTCCTCCGGAGCGTGGTGCCTGCCCTTCAGATCCACTTCCTCCTTCCCACGTCTCTTCCTGAGCTCCAAGCCCACCGATGGATGGTGGTGGCCATGTCTCACCTTGTCGTGCTTCTCCTCCTCCTCCTCTGCTTCTTCCTTCCGTGGCTTCCAGCTTTTATGGGCCTTGGAGCTTGGAAGGCCCTTCTCCTCCTCTTCGAACTGGGCGGTCTCCTCATCGCTGGCCTTCTCCGCCACCCTCTTGGCCACAGCAGATCTTTCCTCCTCTTCCTCCCAGCTCTCATCACTGTGTCCTCCCTGGTGGTGTTTCTTCTGCTCCTCTTCTTCTGGGGGGTCATTCCTCTCTTGCTCACCCATCCTCAAGCGTCTCTTGCCCGCTTCCTCTCTCTCTTGGCCTTCTTCACCTCCCCAAAGCATCCCCTTCCTGATTTTGGGCTGCCTAGAACCTCTTTTCTTGACGTGGCCAAAATATTCCTTCGAGTGCCACGTCTCTGAGGCGGTCTTCTCCTCCTGCTCCTCCTCTACATCCCGTTCCTCCAGAGAGTCTTGAAGATCTTCCTTTTGGGAGACCTTGATTTTCTCCTTGGGGTTTTTAGTTTTCTCATCCTTCTTCATCACCTCCTCCTCCTCCTCCTCCTCCTCCTCTTTCTTTCCGCCAGCCCGCTCTTCCGTCTTCTCAGAGGCAGCTTCTTTCTGCTGAGCAAGCCCATCCTTCTTCTGGAGTTCTCCTTGTTGCTTTTCTTCCCCAGAATTGGGGTGGATTTCCTGGGCCAGGAGATGCTTCGCATTTTCTGGGAAAGGAATGGAAGACATGGAGCCAAAGCGAACGTAAAAAATAAGAGAGGCGGGGACAATTTCTCCCCTCGTGCCCTCGCTCTGCTGAACACCTAATTCTCACAGCACTGTCCAACCTCTGTGTACCTTTGCCCGTGTGGCAGGGCTGTAGTAGCATTATTTATCCTTGCTGTTATCTCCTTTATTTCCCCCTCTTATTAGTGTCATTAATACGATGATGAAGATTATCTGTTGTTTTGCATGTACACTCAGAGCTTCTGCACCGGAGACAAATTCCTTATGTGACTAATCACACTTGGACAAATAAAAGTATTCAACTGAAGTCAATACAAGTAGTCCTCAACTTACGACAAAGAACTTACGACAAAATTTCTGTTGCTACGTGAGACATTTGTTAAGCGAATTTTGCCCCATTTTACACCCTTTCTTGCCACAGCTGTTGGGGGAGATAGATAGATAGATAGATAGATAGATAGATAGATAGATAGATAGATAGATAGATAGATAGATAGATAGATAGATAGATAGATAGATGAGAGAGAGAGAAAGAGAGAGAGAGATGCTGACCTTGATGGGCAAGTTCCTCCAACTCCGTCAGAAGATGCCGATGGTGAAGCAGCGCAAGGACTCTCTCATCTGAAATGGAGCTCGGGTTAACACTCCCAAGAGTAACAAATGCATGGGTCCACACACAATGCAAGCAACTTACAGCATGCAATGTTGATGTACTGGAACATGGGAAAGAGCGTGGGAGACTGGACAAAAAAGGAGCCGAGAAGCAGACGGACAGATAAGAGACAGCGTCACCCTTAAGACTTGCAAGATTGACGCCTCGTGGGGTTAAACCAGAGAGGCCTCACGCCCAGAGGAACTAATTCTACTTTGTTGTAAATAGCAATAGCACTTAGACTTATATACAACCACGGTGCTTTACAGCCCTCTCTAAGCAGTTTACGGACTCGGCACATCGCCCAATCTGGGTCTTCAATTTACTGACCTCGGAAGGACAGAAGTCTGAGTCAACCTTGAACTGGTCAGGATCTAACTGCTCGCAGTGGGCAGAGCCAGCCTTGCAATGCTGCATTCTAACCACTGGGCCACCAGGGCTCTTCTTCTCTAATGCTAGAGAATCTTGCAAGTGTGAAACAGTATTGTTTCCCCCCATCTCCTTTACTAACCAAGAAACTGGGGGGGGGTCTCATCTGAACTTCACTGGGGTTTGCGGGGGGGGGAGAAGGAGGGGGAGGAGGACTGTGGGGTCCTTGTAGTTCTCTAAGCTTGGTGGTTTCTTTCACTTCCCAACTAGGTAACATGATCAGTGCTAGAGGGGAGTGGTGAAGGAGGAAGACCCCAATTCTCCACTTACCCTCCCTCAGGGTCTTCATGCATTCGCTGGTCACCGGCATTGGGCTGGATCTGGAAAGGGCATCTGCTAAGATTTCAGAGATGCATTTAACCACCTAGCCAGAAAACCCAGGAGAAGACCGGAAGTTAGTGGCGGAAGCTATTTTGAGAGTCTCTCTCTCCCCCCCCACACCTCTCTCCCTCTCTCTGCTTCTGTCCACATCTGGCACATCTGGCACTTCTTCTCTCTTTCCTCACTTACGTAAAGTTCCTGGCGTTTCAAAAGCTCTGCAGCTGTTCCACAACCCAAACACCCCAACATCCCCGGAGAAACTTTGCCTGTTGCAGACCAGCCAAACTCTCCCAGCAAAGTTCATCTCTCCCAACTCCCATTATACAGGTAGTCCTCGACTTACAACAGTCTATTGGAGGAAGCTGGATTCGCTTAATGACAGCCCGACTCACTTAACAACTGCACTGGTTTGCTTAATAACTGGAGGCAAAAAAAGGTCGCAAAATCCAGCACAACCCACTTAAGGGCCTCCTGGCTTAGCCACAGAAATTCTGGCCTCAGTTGGTGTCATAAATCGAGGACTACCTGTGTATTCTTCGCTCTCCTTCCCTTCCCTTCCCCTTTACCGTTTCATCCTCCTTGGACAGCTGAGTAGGCACGGGAAGCGAAAATGCTGGGGGGGGGGAAGAGAGAAAACATTATAGTCTGCCAAATATTCAAACGTAGCTAAATTTCAGTAGGAAAACACAATGCTTGGTTAGCTTGCTAGGGTTTGCACTCGTGACTGGTCTGATATTAATCTGACTTTCCTTTCTATGACATGGGAATAAAAGAGCAGCCGGGGAACTGGGAGCTTTCTAATTTAGTCGATGTGGATAAAAGAACAGAACAGAATCAGAGTTGGAAGGGACCTTGGAGGTCATCTAGTCCAACCCCCTGCTCAGTCAGGAGACCCTATCCCATTTCAGACAAATGGCTGTCCAGTCTCTTCTTAAAAACTTCCAGTGTTGGAGCATTCACAGCTTCTGGAGGCAGGTGGTTCCACTGGTTAATTGTTCTGTCAGGAAGTTTCTCCTTAGTTCTAGGTTGCTTCTCTCCTTGGTTAGTTTCCATCCGTTGCTTCTTGTCCTGCCTTCTGGGGCTTTGGGGAATAGCTTGACTCCCTCTTCTTTGGGGCAGCCCCTGAAATATTGGAACACTGCTATCATGTTACCCCTCGTCCTTCTCTTCATTAAACTGGACATACCCAGTTCCAGCAACCGTTCTTCATCTTTTAGCCTCCAGCCCCCTGATCATCTTTGTTGCTCTTCTCTGCCCTCTTTCCAGAGTCTCAACATCTTTTTTACATCGTGGTGACCAAAACTGGATGCCGTATTCCAAGTGTGGCCTTCCCAAGGCCTTATAAAGTGGTATTAGCACTTCATGTGATCTTGATTCTGTCCCTCTGTTACATGTGTAACCACCCTAGTCAATGGAAATAGCTTTTCATCGGAGAACGCAGGCAAAATTGCTTTCTCTGAAGTGCCCTCCTTTTAAAAGACAAAATAAAAAGCAGACTTGGAAGAGGCTTAATTTCCGAAAAGCTAATTGTGTCCATGTTGCCCGGCATCACACCTCCAAACTCTCATCAGCCCTGATGGAGGGAAGCAAAGGTTTACGGTGTCCTCATCCTGTCCAGATGTGGCAGGAACGCAGCTTATTGAATGGCATCTGTTGAGTGAGAGAAGACAGCTGCTCAACTGGCACGCTTCAGTTGTTAAGCCAGGTACATCTTGTACCGAATCGCTTCGCAAAAAATACGGTCCGTTTTTCTTTTGAGCTGTTGTAGACCGAGAGAACCAAAGCAGGTTCTTGTTTAAAGCCGGATGTTCCTCCGCTGTGGGAACTATCTTTCTCTGTCTCTACTTTGAGGTGCAAGCCTCCCCTCCCCTCCTCTGTACGTCTTCCTTTATTCCTTTTCTTTCTTCCTCCCTCCCTTCCCTTCCCCATCCTGCTCCCTCTTCACCCATCTTCCCTTCCCTTCTCGTTTTATTTTCTGATCTCAATCCTTCCTGGGCTAAAAAGCCCGTAAGAAATGAGACCGATTGAAGCAGAGTTGCTCAACTGCGGCGACTTTTCAAGACCTGTGGACTTCAACTCCCAGAATTCCCCAGCCAGCCAGGCTATTCCACATGCAGGCTGAGGAATTCTGGGAGTTGAAGTCCACGGGTCTTAAAAGCTGCCAAGCTGGATTAAATCTTCCTCCTTCAAGAAAAGGCTTTCAGCTGTTTCATTTGGGGACATCCAGCTGCTGTTCAAGCAAACGTCGGCAGGGAGTAGGCAAAGTTCCGGTCAGAACAACAGTGAATATTTTTAAATTTTATTGTTTATTAAATCGATACACCACCTCTCTCGCTGTCCCATGCCTCTGGCCAGCTTATGACCCGATGTTAAATAATTCTGCCAACACCCCCCCCCTTAATGTCCCCTTTACAGATCCACTGTTGGTTTTTACAATAAGCCACGGTCAAGGAAGGGGTCCCTTCCAAGTCTTTTATTCTGTAATTCTGATTCCACTGATAACTAAAGGGTGGGGAGGCTGTTGCAAAGAAGGCTGTCATTCTGGGGTTAATAAATCTCTGGATTTATTACCCCTACCTCCCCCCCCTCAACAGCTTAGGAAGAGAGGGCTTAAGTTTTTCAGGTGTGCCAGTCTTACTTACTTACATAAGTCTTACATAATGCTAGAGACTGCACAACAACAGTACCCAAAAAATAATAATAACCCAAAATGAAGTGAAAACATCAATCATGTACTGGAAGCAGCTGCCTCCCCATCCATTCCCCCTCCCCCAGCCCCAATTAATTCTGTTTCCTTCTAAAAAACGTGTTACCGATTCCTACTCTTTACTGATTTGCATAAGATTGGAATTGGGTTTTTCCGTGCCCTCCTTCCTTTAGGAGCGCAGTCCCAGCCTGAATGAGTAAACTCAGGATCTCATCAGCACTTCAACTCCCAGAATCCCCCAACTGCCCAGTTTTGTTGAGGAATTCGGGGAGTTGAAATCCACACAGCTGAAAGCAGGCAGTCTCAGGACTCCTGGGAGCTTAAGTCCAGGCATGCTGGACTGATCCGTCTCCCATTACGACTAACCCAGGGGTAGGCAACCGTGGCTCTTTGATGACTCCTGGACTTCAACTCCCAGAATTCCTGAGCCAGCTGTGCTGGCTCAGGAATTCTGGGAGTTGAAGTCCAGGAGTCATCAAAGAGCTACGGTTGCCTACCCCTGATTACTAACCGATAGACTGCATTGCCCAAGAAATCCATCAAGCTTTTTGGCCAACTTTCAAACTACAAAATGCAGCTAGTCCGTGGCCAAACCCCAGGCAGCAAGCCCAATTCACACAATCCAAGCATTTCAGGAACAGAAAAGGGGAGGGCTGTGTGTGTGTGTGTGTGTGTGTGTGTGTGTGTGTGTGTGTGTTTTAAAAATTCCCTGCATAGGGGGTGGGGTGTGTGGAGAGAAAGGCAGGACTGGAGGCAACCTCCTTGGGATTGAAAACCCCCGCTCTCCAGGGTGCTGAAACACACACACACACACACACACACCCCGAGTTGTAATCCCGTCCAAGTTCTGAAAGACCACGATTGGCGCAGCGCTGGCCCAAGACCGGCTCTGCCTTCCTCAGAACGAAATCCGGGTCTAAACCGGGAGTTGTTTTGGCGGAACGGGACCCCCCACCCCCACCCCTCAACCTCCATCCAACTACCAATGTAACTGCTTGGTATTGTCAAGGCTCTGTATGGCATTTGAAAAAGGAGGCAAATTTGGGGAAAGAGTCACCGAAAAAGAGAAAATAAAAGGAACAGGAGTGGGGGGTGGAGCAGGGATTTTGGAAAAAATAATGGAAAGCGTTTTTTTTTTAAACAAAAAACAAAAAGACAAGCGCAAGTGGGGAAGAGCGAGAGGCATTCGAGAAGAGTTTTGAGGATCTCTCTCGGCAGGAAGGTTTGAAGAGGATGGTAGATGTGATAATCAACTTCTAGCTTCAAAGCTAGGATTTGCTATTTTTGTAGGAATGAAAGCAGCAAACGAGTCGGGGTAGCCTTCTCCTATCTCCTCTTGTTTAAGGAGAGCGGACTCAAACTCCTATAAGCCCCAGCAGTACCTGGGCAGGTAAGAGAAGGCTCTTTTGAGCAGGGGGTTGGACTAGAAGACCTCCACGGTCCTTCCCAGCAATATAATTCTAAGACTTACAACCCCATAAATGGGAAGGTAACAGTTTGCGGGGGGGGGGGGGGAAGAGCTGAAATAAGGTATATTCTAACTCTAACCACCAACAGAAGATTTTTAAGAAGAGATTGGGACAACCAATTCTCTGAACTGGTCTAGGGTCTTCTGCTTGAGCAGGGGGTTGGACTAGAAGACCTCCACGGTCCCTTCCCACTGTTATTCTGTTAGAATACATTCCCAAGTCGAGACTCTTCCTCCGAGGGCCCCCCCAAAAAAGGAAAAACATTAGATCTCATCAAAGGAAGACGGGGCATCTTCCCAAGAAGCCCTTTTTTTCTTGGTTTTGCTCCCTTCTGGCAAAACTCATGCCCTTCCTCGGGGGGGGGGGGGAAGGAGTGGGGCAAATCAGCAGGAAAGACTTTGGGGAACATGGCTACAAAACCCGGAGTCCCCAGCCCACCCCAGGCGATTCTGCCAGGCTCCTTGGCTGATCTGCATGTTAAGTTGCAGAAGAAACACTCGGTGGGCTGCACCGAGGCTGCTTAAGTGCTTAATGGAGCAAGATCAGAAGGTGGGGGGGAAACTTCGGAGGGGACCTTCGGCTTGCTTCCCTCGGGGATGGAGAGCCGATGGAGAGCCGACGGGCTGGAAGGGAAGGTACGGAAACCACGCACGGGACTTACCTCGGCAGAGGAGAAAGAGCAGGAGAGCGACTCCCAGCGAAATCATAGCTCAAACCTTGAGCAAGCTTGCCTCTCTGTTCCTCTTGGACTGGTGTTTTTTTTGGGGGGGGGAGGGAAGAGAAGAAAAACCACAGAAAAGACTACAAAAAAAGTGGGGGGCGAGAACCCCATGCAAAGCGAGGTCTGTTGCAGCAGCAGCAGCCGGCCAACGTCCTTGGATGGGGGAGCCTGAAGGACTTATTTGCCTCTGGAGCTGAACCGAAGTCGCATCGGAGACTTTGGAAAAAGGGGCGGGGGGAATGCTAAGGAGGAGGCTGGGGAGGAAGTGATGTCACCAGCTCCTAACAGAAGGTCGAGGGGCTGGGGGGGGGAAGGGTCTGCTTATCTGGGTGCTGAGACCCCCCCCATTTTTTTTTTTTTAAAAAAAAGTAAAATAAAAATAAAACCCTCCCTTTCCAGTGGTTGAAAGAGAATTCACACACAAAGCAGGCTGTGTATGTCCGGCTGGAAAGAGGGGAGGGGGTCATTTTATGCAACCCTCGAAGTGTAAGGGAGGAGGGGAAGGAGGATTCGAAGCATGGGGGCTGGGGGAGGGGGGAAACGGGTTTTCAGAAGGAAGGCATCCCAAGCCTTGGCCGAGCGTCGGGAGCGCACAACATTGAAATAGGGTTAAGTTGCATTAAACCAAGGGGGGGGGGGTCTCCAAGCTTGGCAACTTTATAAGACTTGTGGATGTCAATTCCCAGAATTCCCCAGCCAGCACCGGGGGGGGGGGAACCAGCATGGCTGGCTGGGGAATTCTGGGAGTTGAAGTCCCCAAGTCTTATAAAGTTACCAAACCTGGAAAACCCTGGTTTAATGCAACATTCTCTATTTGAACATCACGTGCCTAAGACGAGTGGGGGGAAAATGATCAACATACAAAGAACGGCTGTAGGACTTGGATTTGGCTAGCTAGTCTGAAGAAAAGAAGAAATAGAGGAGACATAATAGCAGTGTTCCAGTATTTGAGGGGCTGGCACAAAGAAGAGGGGGTCAAATTATTCTCCAAAACACCAGAAGACAAGACAAGGAACAATGGATGGAAACTAATCAAGGAGAGAAGCAACCTGGAATTGAGGAGAAACTTCCTAACAGTGAGGACAATTAACCAGTGGAACAGCTGGCCTCCAGAAAACGTGGGCACTCCATGACTGGAGGCTTTTAAGAAGAGACTGCACAGTCACTTGTCTGAAATGGTATAGGTTCTCCTGCTCGAGCAGTGGGCTAGACTAGAAGACCTCCAAGGTCCCTTCCAGCTCTATACTATTCTATTTCTATTCTATTCTAATTATGTCTATTCTATTCTACAATCTATTCTATTCTAATTATCTATTCTATTCTACAATCTATTCTATTCTAATTATCTATTCTATTCTACAATCTGTTCTATTCCATTCTAATTCTATTCTAATTATCTATTCTATTCTACAGTCCTATTCTATTCTATTCTATTCTATTCTATTCTATTCTATTCTATTCTATTCTATTCTATTCTATTCTAATTTCTAGTTCTAATTCTATTCAACTCAACTCTGAGGATGCAGACACAAAAATGCCCAGCCAGCTTTCATGCGTAAGGTGGGAATAGAACCGTCTCCTGGTGGCTGGCCCAGTCAGCCACCTTTTGTACCTAACGTAGGGCTCGAACACAACAACTCCTAGTTTCTAGCCCAATCTCCCAGTTTCCCCTCCCGTAAAATTGTTCTACTCCCAAAGCCCACCACGGAAGCAAGGCTACTCTTCATGTGAACTATCGTGCCCAGCCCCTCTACCCCGTGGCAGCTACGCAGACCCGCAAGCATCCGTGATGTCAGCTTTCCCCCCCATCTGCTGGCCCAATTATATTTGTAAGCTACAACTCCCCCACCCTTTTTTTTTTGCTCCAGACCAGCTTATTTGGAAGAGTAGTTTCCATGGCAGCCTGCTGCCCTCCCTTGACTTACTCTGGCCTGCTGCACCTGTTGATCTTCCTTTTGTAACAGGCCTTTGTTCTGAAGTCACACGTGGTGGAGGCCCTGCAGCGTGCAAACTAGCTGTGGCGACACAGGACGGCAGCTGTCGGGCAGAGCTCCCTCGAGAGAGACCGCACAACAACTGGAGTCGCAGGAGAACCGGGTGGCAAATCCTGCAGCAGCTGGTGGCTCCCCTCAAAAGGGGTCTCCATCCCAGCCCTGGGGGAGTGTGGGGGTTAACCCAGGGGGCTTGTCCCCAAACAGAGAGCGCCAGGGGCAAGGACAGCTCGCTTTTGAAGGGATGCAAATAAAACAAGACTTTTCGCTCAAGGCCACAACAAAAGCAGTGAAAAGATCACCCCAATTCTTATTTATTGACATATGTTATTCCTAGCCTTCTCCTTCCCGGTCCAGATAACCTGATGGGATTTGAGATGTGGGCTGTTTCCAAAGTGCCCAAATTTCAAGGGACCGGAAAGAGTACAGGAACGAACATTAGACGGGTGCAGAAGAAACTAGAGGCTGAAATAACCGTTCTGCTCCCCCACTCAGGGACCCCCCGCCCAGTCTCGAAAATAAACTCTCCGTCCTTCAGAGAAGGACCCCAGACGGGAGAAAAGGGGTCTCCTCTACAGCCAGACGTCACCCAGAAGGGGAACTGCTCCGAAATGTAACGGCGCAAGTAAGCGCCTTTCTTCATGGGTGGCTTTTACGGAGGGAACCGATGCAACGCGCCACGTCAGAGCCCCCTCCAACAGCCAGGCAGAAGTAGCACTTCTGCTGTTCAGGAGGGGCTGCCCCACTTCGCAGCAGGATCCGGCCCCTAACGGAGGGTCCTCACTCGTTCTGAGTATTCCAGATGGGTTTCTTCCCTTTCCTGGACTGGTTGGGACCGATGTATTTTAACAGGTGGTGGCTGGGTTTGGTGATGACCTCGGCGCACATCAGAGGCTGCAGAACTGCCGGGATCTGAACGCTGCCGTCCTGGGCAAAGGAGAAGATGGGGTCACTGGGCAAAGGAGAAGATGGGGTCGCCCGGTTCGCTCCCACAGAGTCGGCCTCCTCAGGGTGCCGTCGGCCAGGCAATGCCGGCTGGCGACCCCCAGGGGGAGAGCCTTCTCTGTGGGCGCGCTGACCCTCTGGAATGAATTGCCCCCGGAGCTGCAGACAGCCCCTGACCTTTGGTCCTTCCGCCGTGACCTGAAGACCTGGTCAAGCGGGCCTGGACTGACTACGGGTTTTAATTGGTTTTTTACTGGGTTAAATTGTCTCGTAATTTTGCATTTATTGTTTAATTCTCTTTTAAATTTTTTACTCTTATTTTAATTTTTATTGTTGTGAGCCGCCCTGAGTCCTCAGGGAGAAGGGCGGCATATAAATTTAATAAAAGCAAAAACAAATCAAAAAGCAAAAGCAAAAAAAAAAAGATTATCCCCTGTGCATGTGGCAGTCTTTGACTTACCACTGCCACTGTGGCCACAATTTCCACTGCTAGGCAGGACAATTTTTTAAGTGAGTCACATTCAAATGTATCTTTTTTAGGTCACGGCTGTTAAGCGGATCACTGGGTCGTTAAGCAAATCCAGCTTCCCTCAATGACTCTGCTTGTCCAAAGCCAGCCGGGACGGTTTGCAAATGGTGATTTTGTGACAGCCGTCAGAAATGCAAAATCTGGGTTATCAAGCAGCCACCATTTTGATCCTCTGACCAGGGAAATACTGCGCTGGTCGTGACTGGCCACAAGGTCACTTTCTGAGTACTGCTGCAACTTCAAACTGTTGCTAGAGGGATGTTGTTAAGTCAGGGACCATTTCTTCCTGTTTTATTTACAAGAAGGATATTCCTGAGAGCAAGGGTGACCTTGGCAAGGATTCAGCCTGGATTCTGACTTATTCCTGCAACTCAAAACTGGACCGGCAAGGGCCAAAGAAAACCAGAGTTCGTCAAGATGTATAGAAAGCTTTCCCCAAAAGCTGTTGCCTTCCCGGTGTGTTGGGACTACAACTCCCAGCCTTCCCCCAACCAGCTGGGCTATTTGCTCTGCACCCTGGGAGGAGGTCATCCAGATTGGACAAGGATAGAACCTGTGCATTGCTAATCTCCTCACTGTTTTATCACTACAGGGAGGAAGCTGCCATGTTTTCCCAAGCATGCTATCCTCCCTGGCTGGCCAGGAATTCTGGGCGTCGTAGTCCCAAAGGCACCCAGAGAGCGCTCCAGCTTGGGCAAGGCTGCCATATTCTATGGAGGCTACGCCAAGCAAACGCCCCCCTCGACAAACCTTGAGTTGGTTGGACTCCAGGATGGCAATGACCATCCGGGGAATTGCGCAGGCGGTTCCGTTAACCTGCGGAAGCACAAAACGGCTCGTGAACGTTTGGCAACTGTAGACATGAAGCCCCCAGCCCCAAGATCGCCCAGAGGGAGAAAAGGCACCAGGTGGGTGCTTTCTCCCTTTTGCAGCCCCCCACCCTCTTTATTCTTGAGACATTGCCCCCCCTTCCAAACCCGGGTCTCCCTGGGACCGAGCTTACCGTATGTGCAAAGCTGAGCTGCTGTTTCTCATCGTAGTACAAGATGTTCAACCGCCGCGACTGGAAATCAGTGCAGTTAGAGAGGCTGGATATCTAGAGGGGGAGGGAAGAATGAAAAGAGGGCGAGGAGCACGGTGGGAAAGAAAGAGTTCCACCACCCTCCTCTTCACGTCTTCAGTTCCCTTCCCATCTACTTTTTCTGTAATGTTTTTTTCACATTCTCAATGTCTTGCATGGCTCTTTTATGAGGTTATAAAGCACCCAGAGTTGCTCGAGATGGGGGGGGGGAGGCATATAAATTTAATAAATAAATAAAAAGTGATGAAAAGAATCACACTGATGCAGCCATGACGTTGTACTGGCGTGGTCCAGGAAAGAGAGAGAGGGGCTGTAGCCGTATAGCCCAGAAGTGTTCATGAGGGGCTTTTAATGCTTGTTTGTCAGGCTGGGATAATCAGAAGTGGGGGAGGGGCTATTTCTTTTGCAGATATCCTGGGACTTCCAGACGTTGTGGCTGCTCCAACCCTGGAGGTTTTTAAGAAGAGATTGGACAACCCTTTGTCTGAAATGGTTTCCTGCTTGAGCAGGGGGTTGGACTAGAAGACCTCCGAGGTCCCTTTCAACTCTGTTGTTCTCAGCTGGAGCTGCTTATAACCAAAATGGAAGAAAAAAAAAGAAAATGAGAAATGACAAAGAAAAAATCTGGGTCCAAAATGGGCTGGACTTAATTCAGCAGATGATTCCGGAGACGGTGAATTCTTTCCACCTGGAGCAAGACAGGCGACTTTCCCCGGAGAAAATTCCCAAGCTGTAAAGGCTTGGCCACCAGCAATAATTCCAGCACGGACGCCAAACCAGTGGTGCCTCCAGGGGTAGGTCAATCAAACCTTTGGACCACCATCTTGATTTTTTATTTTCCCCACCAAGCCTTAGTGCAACCCCCCCCTCCCCAAAGCCTAGGCCTTGCCACCCCCTCACCTCTCCATACTGGTTCCGGCCGGGCATCCAGGCCTCAATGTCGAATTTCCTGAAGGCAGACAGGCCCAGTTCGTGCGGGGGCATATCCAGAACTCTGCCACAAAGCGAGGCTGGTCAGAGCAAGCGCAGCAGCCCCAAAGGAACAGCTAAGCCCTGGAGCCCCTTTGGGTGGGCAAGCAGGAGCTGAGCCCCCCTCCCGCCATCTTTATCCGCTTGGCTCCTTGGATGGGGAGGGTGGGGTTTACTGTCAACTCCTCCACAGTGTACGGGCAGTCCTCAACTTACAACCACAATGGGACCCCAAATTTTCTGTTGCTAAATGGGACAGCTGTTCCACTGAGCTTGGCCCCATTTTACGACCTTTCTCGCTCCACCAGTGAAGTGAAACACTGCAGTTATGTCACTAAACCGGCTGTTTGACTTTGCTTTCCGAAGGATGCAAAAGGGGATCGTGTGACCCCGGGGACACTTCAGCTGCCCTAAAGAAGGGGCTCGGACAGATCCTGTGTCAGCTGCAAGCCCACCACATCTCCTTACTTGTAGTGCAGTCCCAGCTCCAGGAAAATCTCCTTCTGGAGGGCGAGGAATTCCTCCATCAAGGCGCTGCTTTCGAAACCCGTCTCATTGGCGGTGACCCCAAACATTTCCACCTGGGTGAATGCAGGAAGGAGAAAAGGGTGACCTCCCAGAATCCCCCATCCATCCATCCATCAAGATGGGTGGACCTCAACTCCCAGAATTCCCTAGACAGCGTGCTTTAAGGTATCTAATTCCAACTCGCAGAATCCCCCAGAGAGCGTGCTTTAAGATGGGTGGACCTCAACTCCCAGAATTGTATGTAAGGGTGTAGTAGGTCTATACGTGTGTTGTATATAGCATGTTTAAATGGGTGTGATGTACGTGTACACTTTGAGAGCCAGCAACTAAATTTCATTTTTAATGTGTGCCATTGTGCCCACAGTAAAAAATGACAATAAAGGTCATCCATCCATCCATCCATCCATCCATCCATCCATCTATCTTCTATCTGCCGAGTGTGGAGAGCTTTGAGTCAAGCCGGCCTCACCTTGTTGAACTGGTGCACTCGATAGAGACCCCATGGTTCCTTGCCGGTTTGAGTTTCTGCTCGGTAGCAGGTGCTGGAACAGACTATCCTGGCCAAGAGAAAAAGAGGATTAATCACACTGGTGGGGGCAGATCAGGCCTTCCCACCCGCTCCATAAAAATCTGTTGGAAGTTAGGTTGTTTTTTTTAAAAAAACAACCCTCTGGAAAATCTAGGGAGCCAAAAGGGCAATTCTGAAGGTGGGAAGGCAGAGAAAAGCACAACACGGACTGACCTGACGGGCGTATCCTTCAGAGCCACAGCGTGGTCTGCAAAATAACCTGGAGAAGACAAAAAGAGAAAGAAAGAAAAAATGGGAGCGACAGAATCTTTGTAGCTCAGAATCGAAGAGTGGAATGTTCACAGGTTTCTTAATTAAAGAAATCCCATTTTTTTTTGTCCTTGGTCTTTGTCAAGTTGGGGGCTTCCTTGCAGATGTTTCATGACCCAACTAGGGAACATCATCCAGTGCCAGAAGACGAGCAATCAAATAATCAAACTGTAAACTCAAGGAACCATCAAGAACATTCCCACTGACACTGATAGAGTCAGCTGTTTGTACATATGAGTCCTTGGTGGAGCAGTGGGCTAATGCCTCCTTAAGTAACCCCAGCTGCCTGCAATTAGTGCAGGTTCGAGTCCCACCAGGCTCAAGGTTGACTCAGCCTTCCATCCTTCCCAGGTAGGTAAAATGAGGACCCAGATTTTTGGGGGCAATTAAGCTGACTTTGTAATAATGCCGCTTGGGGGGGGCGAAAGCCCTAATAAGCAGGCATATACGTAGAATGAAGGCTACTGCTAAGCTTGTAAGCCGCCCTGAGTCTTCGGAGAAGGGCGGGATATAAATGGGATTAAAATAAAAATAAAATAAAAATAAACAGAGAGCAAACCCTTCTAGCACTGATGATGTTACCTAATTAGGTCATGGAAACGTCTGCAAGAAAACCACCAAGCTTAGAGAGCACCAAGGACCCCACAGTCCTCCTCCTCCTCCCCGCTTCTAGCATTGATGATGCTACCTAGTTGGGTCATGAAACATCTGCAAAAAAAAACCCTCCAAGCTCTGAGACCACCAAGGATCCCCTCCTCCTCTCCACAAAACCCCCTCCCTTCCAAGACTGATGACGTTACCTAGTTGGGTAATGAAACATCTGCAAAGAAACCACCAAGATCAAAACCCCAAAGTTTTCATTGTCCTCCCTCCTCTTCCTCTCCGCCACCCTGCTCCCTTCTAGCGCTGATGATGTTACCTCGTTGGGTCATGAAAAGTCTGCAAGGAAGCAACCAAGCTCAGAGAGCACCAAGGACCCCACTGTCCTCCTCCTAGCCCCTCCTTCTCCTCCACTCCATATAACCCTCTCCTTCAAGCACTGACGTGGCCCCCAAATTCATCCTTGGCCACAGGCCAAAAGACTTCCCTATTTTAACCATACCTGCAATGCCAACCTCGGATGTTCCCGCCAAGTTCAGATCCTCAAACCGGGAAGGGTCTATGCTATACACCAGGGAGGAGTGGACTTCAGGTAATATGCCACAGCCTTCCTGATAAACAGAAGACACTGACAATGTTACCTAGTTGGGTCATGAGATGTCTACAAGAAAACCGCCAAGTTCAGAGAGCACCAAGGACCCCACAGTCCTCCTCCTCTTCCCCACAAACCCCAAACCTCTTCTAGAACTGATGATGTTCCCTAGCTGGGTAATATAACATCTGCAAGAAAACAACCAAGCTGAGAGAGGAACAAGGACCCCTCAGAAGCTAAAAAACTTATTCAGCTCCATAGGCACCTTCAGTAGCCAAAATCTCATGGAACAGAACGAACGGAGGGATACTCACAAACACGGCTCCTTTAAGCAAGTCTGGGACGGTCATGGGAATGAAACCCTTAAGGGAAAAGAAAAGGACATGAAGAACTGCAGGAATCCCTCGTGTCCCAGTGCCTATAAGCCCCCCTCCCCCCATTTTTGGTTTGCTTTTGAACCTTAATGCAAAGAAGAAGGGGAAAAAAGCATTATGGGGTGTTTTCCCATCACTCTGAATTTTTTGCAAAGATTCTGGGGTACGACCAACACAAGAGCACGGCTGGCTGGCTGGCTGGCTGGCTGGGGAATTCTGGGAGCAAGTCCATCACACCTGTCAGAGATGCCAAGTTTGAAAAAACACTGCTCGAGAATTCAATACCTTTTTGATCAGCTTGGAGAAAGTGAACTGGATCAGGGCTCGCTCGAGCAGAGCACCTGCCCCACGGAGGTAGTACGATCGTAAACCGGAAATATGTGCCAAGCGTCTACGGAGAAGAAAAGGTAGAAAAAAAATTGTTCGAGCTACTCCTAAGGGTGCAGCCCAATTCACTTGCAAAGTTCCCTTATCTTTTTGGATAATATTTAAACCGAGCCACCCGTTTGTCTCTTTAGGCCCCAAGCATTGGAAACCGTCACATCCTTGCAACTAAAGTTGGTCGTGTTCTGCCTCAGCTGCCTTTGAACACGGACTGTGCAGAATTTCTGGCAAACGACCTCACCAAATACTGACGTAAATCCGAAGGATTTTGGCAGCCCCTTTCACGAAAACCAATTTTATTAGGTTTGGTTCAAAATTCTTATGAGCTACAGCTTGCCAAAGATTCTGCCTTTTAATAAAATATGTTAGGCACAAAAGCTACAAGATTCCTGATTTTTTTATTTTTTTTACCACCACACTCCAAACTCTCTCTCCTACAAGGTGCAATAACTGAACTGGCATATTGCATTCTCTGCTTGTTTTATTAAATGGTCGTTAAATGAACGCTACCCGTTTTTCAGCCTGATTAAGAAGAAATTCAATTCCACTTGTCCTATTCTCTGGTTTCCGTTTAGCAGACTAGCTGGAACATACTGAAGTGAAATGAGTTTTAACCCCACATTTGGAATACAGAAATGTTTCATACTAACCTTTGCCTTATAATGTCCAGCTTTTCTCCAATTTCTAGGTGTCCTTTGACCTTGAAATCAAATTCTGTTTCCAAAACAAAGCAAAGAAGCAAAAGGCATTATTCTTTAAAGTACTGCAGTGTCGCATTGACTGCACGAGTTCTATTTTTGGCTGTAGATGGGCACTACATCTTTTCAATGGCTTCTGAATTCTACCTCAATGGTAGCCCAGGCTATTGAGCTCTCACCTGGTTTTTCGCCAATAATCTCCACTATCCTGGGTTTGTTCTCATCTCCAAATTGCTACGGGGAGTAAAGAGAAGAGGTGAAGACCACAGCATCAAATATTATTTCTGTCCAACTCAAGGAGAAAAACTCCAGGCCTAAGCTAAGTGCATCCAAAGCCAGAGGACTCTGCAACTATTTTATAGTAAAGGTTCAGGGAATTTGGACTGCCTCACTCATAGGAGCTTATAGAAAGAGTGACAGAAGCTGGGGGAGGAGTTAAAAGGGAAATCAGCCTAGAATCCCTATATAGCCACAAACGAACAAAGTCCAACAATCCCACCCCTCGAATTCTGTGGACTCGTTTATGACTTCAAGCAGGTGCTACTGTTATTTGAGGAGATTCCTGTGTGCAGGTAGGCCTTGACTTACAACCACAATTTAAGCCCAAAATTTCTGTTGCAGAGATAGCCGTTAAGGGAGTTTTGCCCCATTTTGCGACCTTTCCTGCCACAGTTGTTAAGTGAATCACTGCAGTTGTTAAAATTAATAACACAGTTGTTAAGCGAATCTGGCTTCCCCCGTTGACTTTGCTTGTCCGAAGGTCGCAAAAGGGGATCACGTGACACCCCCCCCAGGACACCGCAACCGTCATAAATAGGAACCAGTTGCCAAGCACCCAATCATGTGACCATGGAGATGCAGTAATGGCACGAAAGTATGAAAAATGGCCGTTAAGTCACTTTTTTCCAGTGCCATTGTAACTGTGGTCACTAAACAAATGGTTTAAGTCAACGCCTACTGTATTGGCTTTTTAGCAATGTCAGTTTATTTGGACCTGATCTCCCGTGCCGGATGGAGCCCTAGACACACCAACGTTTACTTCTCCATTTCATGCTCTTTACCACGTCAGGGTGAATCTTGTTGGGCAGCTTTAGGCCATCCAGGTAGTATTTTTCTTGCAACTCTATCTCCTCCTGGCGCAAGGCGTGAAGGCGATAACGGATTTCCCTCCCCTCTTTCACCAAGGCCTGGTAAACAGGCAGCTGGTGGGACAGAGAAAAAGGGGGAGAGATGCTGAAGAATTCACAGAAGAAAGAAGCAAATATTCTCTATTTTTATTGTTTCATTTCCCCCCACCACCACCACTTGTTTCTAATTTTTTAAAATCTATCACCGTCCAGAATCATTGGGAGGGGAGGGGAGGGGAGGGGAAGGGAAGGGAGGGGAGGAGAGGGAAAAGGAAAAGCAAACTTCCTTACCGTCTGTAAAGTACTCTCGTCATGGCTTTGCTACAAAGAAAAAAAAACAACAGTGGACGGTTATTCATAGAACAAACCAATGTAATGATTGTGAATAATTAACTATCAGCCAAGGATATAAAGCTATTTTTGTCCATTCTACAACTACGAAAAGCAACCAATTAATTTCTCTTCTCTGAAGAGAAATGCCCAGACATAGGAGGGTATTAATTCGTTAACATATTTTCCTATAATAAATTCAGGGATTATTCCAGTGTGATTGCAATCACAGGCACTCACCGTAAAATTGTATGCTTCTGTCCCCACTCTGCTTTTCTCTATGGTGAGTTTTGCAATCTCCTCTTGAACCTGATTGAGTCTCTCCCAAACAGTAACCTGGTTGGTTAGGATACAGGAAGAAAGAAAATTGGAAAGGTTAAACCACATTAGTCAAAAGGACAGATCGCGGTATGAATAGATAGTCCTCAACCTACGACCACAATTGAGCCCAAAATTTATGTTGCTAAGTGAGAAATTTGTTAAATGTGTTTTGCACTATTCTACGACCACAGTCATTAAGAGAATCACTGCAGTTGTTAAGTTAGGAACAGGGTTGTTAACTGAATCTGGCTTCCCAACTGACTTTGTCAGAAGGTCGCAAAACGGGATCACGTGACCCCAGGACACTGCAACCGTTGTAAATATGAGTCAGTTGCCAAGCATCTGAATATTGATTACATGACCAGGGGATGCTGCAACGGTCCTAAGTGTGAAAAACGGTCATAAGTCACTTTATTCAGTGCTGTTGTGAGTTTGAATGGTCACTAAATGAATGGTTGTTAAGGACTACCTGAAGCCTCTTTCACCATACCACAATTCTGCTACATCAGAAGCCACGAGAGGCTAAATCTGTAGCATGTAAGTAAATTTACATGTAAGAAGTAAATGAGCAAACTCATTCGTAAACCTTCAGACTTTTTTTTTAAAGCAGTTAAAAATGCTTCCTGATAGGACTCAAGTGCTTTTAATTCAATTCAAGGCTTGAGGGGCTAGGGCAGGCAACCTCGGCTCTTTTATGACTCGTAGACTTCAACTCCCAGAATTCCTGAGCCAGCATGGCTCAGCTTGGAAACCTCTGTCTTTCCCCTCAGTGTAGCTGACTCAGGAATTCTGGGAGTTGAAGTCCATGAGTCATAAAAGAGCCAAGGTTGCCTACCCCTGGGCTAGAGGGAGGATGGGAGGATTTAACAAATATGAATGGAATTAATGGAAAAATAGGTTGACCTGTTAAATTCTAGGTCACTTGAGGATGGCATATAATCAAGTCAGTTCAATCTGTGCAGACGTTAATGAAGGTGAAGGGAAACTTAAGAAGAGGACAACCAGCAGCCAGATGGAAGAACTCAGAGAAAGAGGCAAAGGGGGACTCTTGGAAGTCCTGGAGTCAAGGTTGGGCACAGATCATCCAGGAGAAGACAGAGCCAACATTGGCTTAATGGCATGGAATTAATCACATCTCCTGTTTCATGAACTCTCTGTGGCTTAGCATCCCAAGCTCTTTGACTGCTCCAGGGTTCAAAATAACAGAGGTCATCTATATACTACTGTCTTTCAAGCTCAGCAACTTTAAGATGTGTGGACCCCATGCTGGCTGCGGTATTCTGGGAGTTAAAATCCACCTGTCTTAAAACAGGCTGGCTGGGGAATTCTGGGAACTGCAATCGAGACATTTTAATGCCTGCAGGCTAGGGAATTCTAAGAACTACAATCCAGACATTTTAATGCATGCTGGCGGGGAGTTCCATGGAACTGAAACCCAAACATTTAATGCCTGCCGGCTGGGCAATTCTGGGAACTGAAATCCAGACATTTTGATGCAAGCCGGCTGGAGAACTCTGGGAACGGAAGTCCAGACATTTTAACGCCTGCTGGCTGGGGAACTCTGGGAGTTGGAGTCCACACATGCTAAAGCGGCAGAGGCTGAAATACACCAATCTATACCGGCAAAGGCGGGCGAGAGAGAGAGCCACCCGTCGGAGGCCAGGCACCCGAAGCCGGGGAGATGCCAGCGCCCGCCCTCCCGCCCCCTCCGGCCAGCCCGCTCCGCTTACAAGCTGGCGCAGGTCCGGCGCCTTGAGAGGCCCTTTGCGCGCCTCCAGCTCCCGCTCGGCCTCGCTCATCCGCGCGCTCAGCCCCGCCATGTCCAGCCGCGGCCATGAGGCCCAGCCCTCCCGCGCGTGCTCGTACAGGCGGCTGCGGGCGCCGCTGGAGCCGGCCCGGCGAGGCGTCGGTCGGCGGAGCAGCGGCTGCTGCCAAAGCCGAGCCACGCCGCGACACAGCCGCAGCGGCGCCGCCATGACAGCCGGTCACATGACGCGACGCAGCCGCGTCGACCCGGACGTCCCCCGGCCAGCCAATCCGAAGCGTCGGCTGAGCTGCTGTGGTCACCGTAGCAACGGAAGGCTATTTAAGGCGGCCTGCGAGACGGAGCGAACGCAGTTTGCGCATGCTCTGTGGGCTCTGTGGTGGGTTTCTGGACGTTTCGTGACCCAGCTAGGTAACAGCATCCGTGACTGTGGGGCAGCAAAACCCATTCTGCCTGGCACCAGTGATGCCGCCTAGTTGGGTCATGAAATGTCCGCAAGAAGGCCACCAGGCTCTGCTCCAGAATTGGGTTCCCTTGTGGCCACAAAATCTCCCTGTCTGAATTTGAACCCGTCCCTCTCTCCGCCCAACCGTCACAGGGGTGTTGTGGGCTGATGCATAGATACCCAGACAAGGATATAGAATCTATTATACATTATATATTATGTATTACATTACATTATAGATAGGATACAGATGGATGAGTAGATAGATGGACAGGAGATGGATGGATGGATAGATGGGTGGATGGACAGATAGGATATGGACAGATATATAGATAGATGGATGAATAAATAGATGGATAGGATATAGATGGACACATACATGGACAGAGGATATGGATAGATGGATAGGATATGGACAGATATATAAATAGGAGATGGATGAATAGATGGATAGATAGGATATGGACAGATATATAGATAGATGGATGAATAAATAGATGGATAGGATATAGATGGACAGATACATGGACAGAGGATATAGATGGATGGATAGATAGGAAATGGATAGAGACACAGACATAGGATATAGATGGATGGATAGGTGGATAAATATAGTTAGGGAAGACAGACAGCTATAGATGTTACCTTCCACTCCTGAATAAAATATGGGGTATAAATCTTACAAGGACTTCCTCAAATGTGTTGGATTTTCCAGGTGTGTGATCACAGCAAAGCGATATGTCTATGGAGATTCTCAGTCATCCAGATCATGATTGTCTCAAAGGTGCTATTTCAAGAGGCAACTGGATTTTCTTAGTTTTTCCTTGAAAACATTATGTTTCTCATCCAAGAAGCTTCTTGGGTGTAAAGCAAAAAATCTTGAAAGAAAAGTCCAGTTGCCTTTTGAAAAAGCACCTTTGGGACAGCAAAGCTATAAAAACAGGTTCATGCCCTTTTCTGAACTAAAAATTTGGGTCCATACAGAATCTGAACCCAATTTGTTTGGAGTTTGCTAGGTTCTGTCTTTCAACCGACAGCATGTACAATCAACATACAACAGTTGTTGTAGGTCTCCAGTGTGAAATTACATCACTGAGGACTAATAGTGCAAAGAAAGAAAAGTACTGTTGAACTTAAGTCCCTTTCATCAACAACCACACAGCTAAATCTCATTGTGTATTCCTAACCCATTTCCCCCCCCCCCCACGGGAGATAATATGTGTTATTTCACAATACTGACATTTCACATCCAATCCTGTAAAAGGGCATGAAAAATATCAGCAATTTTGTCATTTTCCTTTTTAAAAAACAGTTATTTTATTAATGCACGTTGCTGCTTCATCTGCAATTTTGGTTGTCTCACTCAGGTTTCCTGCAGGTTATTTTCTTTTCAAAGTTTGTTCAGAATAACTGTTTTTGTGGGGAACGCTGAACCACAATTGAGTCATTCACCATTTAAATGAATATGACACCCACAGTAATGCTGGCAGAGGCTGGATTCATTGACTTGCTCTGTCATTTGTATGAAGTCACAGGTATTTAACTATAGTTTATTAAATAAGCGATGGCAGAGTATGTTCAATATGCTAAGCAATAAGCAAAGCGTATAGATTGTAATGAGTTCGCCCAACTCATTAAGCAAAGAGCAAAGAAGTCTAGTATGGCTTAATCGCATTGCTTGAGAGGAGCAATATTGAATTGATAGTACTGACTAAAGTAAAAACATTATTAGACTAATGTTTTCTGACTAATAGTAAGTGCTGACTACTAGTTACTAGCATAGTCAGTACCTGCTAGCAGTTAGAAGATGTAATGAAAACTCCTTAATTGTACAACACATGGATAGACTTCACCATTCAACTGGAAAATGGTGAGCATCCTAGACCAAGCTAAGTCCAAAAACATGAGAGGATTCCTCAGACAAATCAGCCATCAACAGACACATTGAGATAAGCAACATCTGCATCTACAGTCAAAGGTGAGAATCAAAAAGCCAAAAAAGAAAACAAAAAGACCAAAACATCTCCTCACCAGCAAACAACGCCCTCATAAACAGAGATTAACATCAAGATTATCAGTAAATCAACATTCAAGCAGTAAACAAGACCCCGGTCAAGGAGCTACCAATTCAGACAAACAATCAAACAAGCAATAAACAGTTCCTTAATCCAGGAATTATTAATGTTATTGTGTATTGCTGTGATGTTTTAAGGGCTTGTCGATCAGAAGGTCGGCAGTTTGGCGGGTCGAATCCCGAGTGCCGCGTAGCAGAGTGAGCGCCTGTTACTCGTCCCAGCTTCTGCCAACCTAGCAGTTTGAAAGCACGTAAAAATGCAAGTAGAAAAATAGGGACCACTACGGTGGGAAGGTAACAGCGTTCCCTGCGCCTTTGGCGTCTAGTCATGCCGGCCACGTGACCACGGAGACGTCCTCGGACAAGCGCTGGCTCTTCGGCTTTGAAACGGAGATGAGCACCGGCCCCTAGAGTCGGAAATGACTAGCACGCATGTGCGGGGGAACCTTTACCTTGACCTTTTTTAAGCCACCGAAAGGCTTCTCCAGGGGAGATGAATGGCATATAAACTGAAATAAATAAATAAACCACCAAGAACCACCAGCACTGACAGTATGTAAACCGAGAGCATATCCCAGTCCTTTGCAGCACTGATGGTGTCATCTAATTGGGTCGTGAAATGTCTGCAAGAAAACAAGCAACCTTAGAGTGCACCAATGACTCCATAGTCCTCCTTCTCCTCCTTCTCCTTCTCCTTCTCCTTCTCCTTCTCCTTCTCCTCCTCCTTCTCCTTCTCCCTCTCCTTCTCCTCCTCCTCCTCCTCCTCCTCCTAGCACTGATCAAGTTACCTAGTTGGGTCATGAAACGTCTGCGAGAAAACAACCAAGCTCAAAAAGCATCAAGGACACCCAGTCCTCTTCCTCTTCCTCCTTTCCCCCTCCTCCTTCTTGCCCTCACCCACCCCTTCTCCTTCTCCTTCACTCCACAAACCCCACTCTCTTTTAGCACTGATGATGTTACCTAGCTGGGTCATGAAATGTCTGCAAGAAAGCAATCTCAGGGAGCACCAAGGACCCCCCCCAGTGGATTGACAGTCTAGAGTAGAATTACTTGGTCAGCTGTCACAGGAGACGAGACCCAGATAAGAAACTGTTCACTGTAGGTCTGTTTTTCCCCCTTTGGGGCAGGCGTGGAGAAGAAAGTTACCGACTAGCTTTGATGCATCACCAGAAACTTCTTCAGAACAGATGTTTAACCCCGCTACTACCTTTCTGTGAGTCTTTTCCCCCTGCCTTTGCCTTCTGATCTCATTGAGGATGGAGGATGGCTTTGCCTCTTATTGAGTCACGAGATGACGGCGAGATTTCAACACTTTGAAGAGTCGTGATGCTTCGCCTCCATCCTCCAGAGATATCAGAAGTAATTAGGTTGACTCAAGGGCCTCTGGAGCCCCAAACTCACAAATCACCGTTAAAGGCAGCAATTCCTAAGCTCCGGTGTTCCACAAATGATGGGGCTGGAAAGAGCCAATTGTAAATTCCAAGCACAGATGCTTTCGCTCAACCTGCACCGACCTGCATAAATACACATTGCTAGCAATCTAGTCCATTATCTAAATTTGTTTGCTTTTACTACAAACTGCTTTGCTCCAGTGATTTGAAAGCCAAGAGCTGTTGGGTGCTTTTGCTTAAAGATATTCTGAGCGCAAACACAGTCAGTGGACACATGTTGGCAAGGGAATATTGTAGGTTAAACCTGAGCACATGGGACGATAATCAGGCTAGCCAACAGATTGCAAATTGTGTCTCGGGTAACCCAAACTGGGGTTTACTCAACCAGAACCAAATCAACCCTTTTGTGGCTTAGTGTGACTGATGAACCAACGCTAATGCAAAGATCGTTTAGCTCTTGCAGGACTTGCGGGACTTGCAGTCCTGCAAGAGACGGCATCTTTTGTAAATTCAGAATGCTAACAGGATCTTTATCAGAAGGAACCTAAATGTCCTTGCTGATAAATAAAAGTCAGATTATCTACAAAAAACAACCTTCCCGCCCACTCCCCAATTTTTAAAAATTAATTATTCTTGAAAGGGTAGAATGAGATGTGTCAGAACCACTAATTGTAATCCATCATTTAGAAAAATCCAATTTATTATCCTCTGAAGTTCTTCCTGTCAGTAACTGAATTTGCTTACTTATTAAATTTATATGCCTCCCATCTCACTACCCAAACTGACTTTTTGCAGCTTACAATGCCATAAAAACTAATATACAACCGTTAAAATTAATAACAATTAAAATGAAGACGAATGTGGGGTCTTTGGTCCTCTCTGAGCTTGGTGGTTTTCTTGCAGACATTTCATGACCTAATTAGGCAACATCATCAGTGCTAGAAGGGGGGTGGGTATGTGGAGAAGAGGAGGGGGAGGAGGAGAAACAGAAGGATGACTGTGGGGTCCTTGGTTCTCTCTGAGCTTGGTGGTTTTCTTGCAGATGTTTCATGACCCAATTAGGTAATTTCACACTGGTGACAATCAAGCATCTGCAAAGCAAAACATCAAGCACAGAGAGCATTTACCGTATTTCTCCGTTTATCAAATTTATATGCTGCCCATGTCACGGTCGTCACCAACTCCTTATCAGGACTTCCACAATGACCAGCCTCAGCATTATTCACCACTATATCAAAGTCTTGAATTCATTATTGGGGTTGCCAGAGACAGAAAGCAAACACGAGTCTTGGGCAGAGTAAGAAGACCAGCAGAGGCTCTAACGTAGGAAGCTTTTAATGAATTTAATTTCAACATCATCCTTTGGCAGGTGCCGTGGAAATGGCCGCAAAATGCTAAGGGCCAAACTGCCACCAAATGAAAAAAAGTACACACTGATAATTCTACATTAAGTTCAGTTTATACCAGATGAGCACAACCACTACTCACTACCGCAGTTGCTAGTTAATAATGTCCTCTTCCCAGCTTTGATATCTTAATTAACGCTTGGAGAAGAGGGAATATGTTGCCTGGATTACAGCTTCAGCAAACAAAAGCGAAGTCCTTGATAATGGTGACAGGAGATTTTTCTGTAAGATATGAGCAGGGTGACAGCTTGGAAACTGACAGAGAATCTAGACTGTGTCTCTTTGGTGAGTAGGAACTGGAGGAGCATATGGGTGACGGATTCAATTTCCTGAAAATCTGATGTTCATTGGCAGGTTTAACATTAAATATCAGCAAGAGAGAGAAAAAAGCAAACTCTGATTAAAATGATAAAGCAGCCATAAAGATATAAACTTATCAATGGTTATTGATTTATTTGGACTAATAGTAGCTGCTTATCTTGATGGCTTTTATACCTTATATATCTCTACCTATGTTTTCCTTATTCTGGTGCCTGTTTTAATTATTGTCTTCTCTGGATTGGAAATTTCAGCATCTTATTTTTAGGGATCTGGCTACTGATAGTCCCTAGAAGATGGCAACTACTTCTTTCCTGAACATCTAGCACCTGCAATTTTCTTATACATACATAAAGGTTCCCCCGCACATGCATGCTAATCGTTTCCGACTCTAGGGGCCGGTGCTCATCTCCGTTTCAAAGCCGAAGAGCCAGCGCTTGTCCGAGGACGTCTCTGTGGTCATGTGGCCGGCATCACTAGACGCCAAAGGCACACGGAACGCTGTTACCTTCCCACCGTAGTGGTCCCTATTTTTCTACTTGCATTTTTACGTGCTTTCGAACTGCTAGGTTGGCAGAAGCTGGGACGAGTAACAGGCGCTCACTCTCTTACGCAGCACTCGGGATTCAACCCACCAAACTGCCGACCTTCCGATCGACAAGCTCAGCGTCCTAACCCACTGAGCCACCATGTCCCACTTATACATACATACATACATACATACATGTGTGTGTGTGTGTATATACGTACACACACACACACACACACACACATATATATATAAAATTTTATTTATATACCGCCCTTCTCCCGAAGGACTCAGGGTGGTGTAGTGTATATATAGGACTCAGTGTATATATACACTGTTCAATCAGGAAACCCGGTTCTATAAGTCTCAGGTTTTTGTGTGCACCTTTTAAGTGGAACACAAAAACCTGTGGTTGCTTCAGAACTTGTGAATGCTCCAACACTGGAAGTTTTTAAGAAGAGATTGGACAACCATTTGTCTGAAATGGGATAGGGTCTCCTGCCTGAGCAGGGGGTTGGACTAGAAGACCTCCAAGGTCCCTTCCAACTCTTCTCTTCTCTTCTCTTCGATTCGATTCAATTCTTCTATTCTATTCTAATTTCAATTAAGATTCTTCTATTCTATTATTATTTCAATTAAGATTCTATTCTATTCTATTCTTACTTCAATTAAGATTCTATTCTATTTCTTTTTCTATTCTGTTCTAATTTTCATTGTACAAACAACTGACCCAAATTGGATTTTGACAAAGGAAAGGAAAGAAGGAAGGAAGGAATTTCTGCAAATCTTAAATAAACTATGCTCCGTAGAGCTCCCTCTTCCAGAGAAATTACTTTTGCAAGCCAAGCAAACTTCACTATCGCTTCGATACCATGAAACACAATGAGGATTAATCTCATAGAACAATTGCTAGGTTCTCAAATACAAACATCCAATGTCTTCCTCCACTGGCTGGTTTCTTTGCGTTCTTCATCCTGTTCTTGACACGACAACCAGGGAACAGGTTAAAAGCGTCCTCCACCATCCCCCCCCACCTACTCCTGGTTTGCTACCCGAGGTGAGATCCTGCCCTTTTCAGATGACATCCAAAGTGGACACCCTCTCCAGGGGAATGATGTGAGGACACACACCCCTCCTCCGACTGCTTTTGCACTCGGCTCAGGCCACCCACTCTAAGCCTTGATAAGGCAAGGGAGCCGGCACTTCCACACAGCAGCCTGGAAGCCTCTGCTTCTCCAGCTCCTAAGACCAGCTGCAGGTAGGATTCTCCATGGGTTTTTTTTTTGTTGTTGTTCTTGTTTTAGTCTGTGGTTGGTTCTCCTTCCAGCTCTGGGTTTAAGATCGCTTTTGGGGAGCAGATTTGCTTCAAGGCTGTGAGGAACTGGGCATGTCTATTTTAAGGAAGAGAAGGACGAGGGGCAACATGATAGCGGTCTTCTAATATCTCAGGGGTTGTCCCAAAGAAGAGGGGGGGGTCACCCTATTTTCCAAAGCACCTGAAGGCAGGACAGGAAGCAACGGATGGAAACTAATCCAGGAGAGAAGCAACCTGGAACTAAGGAGGAACTTCCTGACAGTGAGAACGATCAGTGGAACGGATGGCCTCCAGAAATTGTGGGTGCTCCATCATTGGAGATTTCTATGGAGATTCTCAGTCATCCAGGCATGGTGCTCCCAAAGGTGCTTTTTTTCTCCTTTTTCAGGAGGCAGCTGGAAACACAAGAAAATTCCAGTTGCCTCCTGAAAAAAAAGCACCTTTGGTCCACCATTCGAGGTTTCCAAGAAGAGACCGGACAACCATTTGTCCAGAATGGCATAGGGCCTCCAGCTTGAGCAGAGGGTTGGACTAGAAGATCTCCAAGCTCCCCTTCCAACTCTCTTATCCTGAGATGAAATTGCTGTTCAGAAGCTTAGCAGTAGCTGCTTTGTCTGGCAGTGTGACGAATCTATATACACAACTGTGTCTCTTGTAAAGTTGAATCTGTTGTTTTCAAACAGCTATCAAGCTAAGGGTTTTGTTTTTTTCCTGTTCACTTGGCAATTTTCTTTTTGTCAAAGCCGAGCAAAGTAGACAAACAGAAAACTTGCTGAAAAGGTGCGAGAAGCAGTTTTGAAGTGGGTGTCGAACAGAAACATCAGCCCGTTTTCCATTTACCTGGGGAAGTTTTCAGCTGACACCGTATCGATTGTCTGGTTGATGAGTTATAGATCTCTCTCCACACATTGCGTGAAGCCCAGGAGTGGTTTGTTTGTTTAAAATGGGAATTATGGGTTAAAATATTGGAGAAATGGCGACCCAAGCAGGTGGCTAAACAAGCCAGGTTATGTGAGGCTAACCATCATCTCTTGCAAAGGATACACCCAGCAGAGCTGGTGGAATTTTTAGACCCGATCTTTGATTCCAGAAATTGGAATTTCTCTCCTGTTAAATTCAATGAGACTTCCCCATCTTGCACAACAGGGAAGCTCAGGGGAATGAAAAGTCCGGGCAGACAGTCTCTAAAATAACTTTTAAAATATAGGTATTCCTCGACTTATGACCACAACTGAGCCCAAAGTTTATGTTGATAAGTGCAACATTTGTTAAGGGGGTTTTGCCCACTTTTCTTGCCACGCTTCTTAAGTGAATCACTGCAGCTGATAAGTCAGTAACCCGGCGGTTAAGTGACTCAGGTTTCCCCATTGACAGACGGTCGCAAAAGGGGATCATGTGACCTTGAGGTGCCGCAACCATCATAAATAGGAGCCAGTTGCCAAGCCTCTGAATTTTGGCCCTGTGACCCCAGGGATGCTGAGGCAGTTGTGTGAAAAACTGTCATAATTCCCTTTTTCAGTGCCATTGTAACTCTGAATGGTCCCTAAGTGAACTGATGTAAGTCCTACCTGTAGTGGGAACACTCTGATCAGTCAGTGACCAAGATCCAGGTGTTTCGAAGGCAGCCTTTAAATTTATAGCTTGCAGGAAATGTTTGGTCTCTTCTGTGCAATGTTAACTTGGCTGTGATTTTTGCATAAATACTTGTACATGTATTCGTGATGTTACGTATCTTTTTAACATGCCGTGATTTGGCCTTGGACCGTAAATAAAGATATAAAATATAAATCAGGTTTAAAAGGACTTTCTTTACTTGAGAGCACGGTAGAGCCACATTCATATAGGTTTGATGACTGTTTGGCCAGTTGAAGGAACCTTTGAATGTGGGTGAACTAGGAGGATTTTTACATCCGTGTTTCTCAAACTTGCAACGTAAAGGTCTGTGGACTTCAACCTCCAGAACCTGCCTTCTATTAGTCCCTTCTCTGCTTAGTTTATGAAGAAGATACGTCCTGTCTGCTCCTAGTCTGAAAATTCAATAAAACCCTTTTCATTTGATTAAGAAAAGGGAGAAACGCAGAACGCAGGATCAATGAAATGGGTGCGCACTACAATTCACCCTGATAATCAGAAACAGCTCTTTGTGCTTTCTTAAGAAAAATAACCAGTTAAGCAGCTGCAGATCCAGCTGGCTACTCAATGTTATTCATGAATAGACTACAAGACTCTGACTTAATAATCTCATCAGACGACAGTTTGAGTCTGTGCAGTCTGCTAAAGCCACAAACTAGGTTAGCAACTTACACTATTCGCCTAGCACAGAAAAGCTACAAGGATATAAAACAGAGTTTCCCAACCTTAGCAACTTTAAGGTGTCCGGACTTCAACTCCCAGAATCCCCCAGCCAGCCATGCTACGTCACATGACCATGGGTAAGGGAGGCGGACACCGAACTTCAAATCTGGGTCATCAGTCCCTTTTTCGGACTCCGTCATAACTCCACCTGGCCGCTGAGGATTACAAGGAGTCTTTGACTTCCAAAAACTCATTTAGCGACCGTCTGAAATGACAACGGCACTGAGCAAAGTGCCTTGCATCCATTTTGCGCACTTACAACTGTTGCAGCGTTCCCCATGGTCAGGTGACCAAAATGTGGATGCTCAACAACTGATTCACATTTACAACGGCCGCAGTGTCCCCGGGGTCACGTGATCCCCTTTTGCAACCTTCCGACAAACAACGTCAGCGGGGGAAGCCGTATTCCCTTAGCAGCCATCTTACTAACATAACATCTGAAGTGATTCACTTAACAACTGTGGCAAGAAAGGTCGTAAAACGGAGGCAAAATTCACTTAACAGCTGCCTTGCTTAGCAGCGGGCTCAGTTGTAGTCGTACGTCAAGGACTACCTACACCAAACACATTTCTGGCCAACCTCTGTTTCTCCTTTCCCTCAGATGGGGGCTTACTGATCTGTAGAAACACACACACACCGGTATGCAGACACCCCTCAAGCTGTTCCTCCTGTCGATCCAGCTCTACCAGACAATAGAGGTGAGGAGTTTGAAGATCTGCGCCCCTCTTCATTAGAATTAATTAATTAGAACAATTAATCAGTGGAACGACCTGCCACCAGACATTGTGAGCGTTCCACCAATGGAGGTTTTTAAGAGACTGGACAGCCACTTGTCTGAAATGGGATGGGTAGGGTTTCCTGCTTGAGCGGGGGTGTGTGTCTAGAACAGGGCTCCCCAACTTGGGCAACTTTAAGACCTGTGGACTTCAACTCCCAGAATTCCCCAGCCAGCCATGCTGGCTGGGGAATTCTGGGAGTTGAAGTCCACAGGTCTTAAAGTTGCCCAGGTTGGGGAGGCCAGGTCTAGAAGACCTCCAGAGTCCCTCCAAACTCTGTTATTCTGTATTCTGCATTCAGATCAAATGTGGGGAACCCTTTCTTGTTTCAGCACCTTGGATAGCAATTTATCACTTTTTAAAAGGCACTTAGACAGTTTTCCCGCACCTAGTCCATTGCAGCACCCCCCAAGGTCACATGATCAAAATTTAGAAACCTGGCAACTGACTCATACTTAGGACGGTTGCAATGTCCTGGGATCATGTGATCCCCTTTGTCGGCCTTCTGACCAGCAAAGCCCATGGTTATTCTGTTAATTCTGTTAAATTCTTTTGCTCTATAACTTTCAGGTCGACTTTTAACTTGACTCTCAACTCGACTTACGACCGTCATTGGCACCAGAATTTCCACTGTTAAGCAAGGCAGTTGCAAAGTGAGACGTGCCCATTTTTGCCGCCTTTCTTCCCCACGGGGAAGGGAATCATCGCAGCTGGGAAATGATCACATGACCTTGGGGGCGAGGGGAAAATGCTGCAACGGTCGTAAGGACTGGTTGCAAGTCACTTTTTTCACGGCCGTTGTAACTGCGAATGGTCAGTAAACGAATTTTGCCAGGAAAAGCTCTGCTCTTTTCCGAGAAGCAAAATCATCCATTTAACAACTGCCTTGCTTAGCAAAGAAAATCCGCCCTTCAATTGCGGTCATAAGTTGAGGATTACCTATAATGGGGCCTGGATGGGGAGGGGGAGCAGGAGAAAAACAAGGTTGGGAGGGGGCCATGGGGTCAAAAAAGCTTGAGGAACTTTAAATGCCATTCCTGATAGAAATAAATAAAATGCAGCCCCCACCCCCTACCTCTGCTCTAAGTACATTCAGCTTTCCAACTTTGCAGCTTCATTCTCGACTTCCAATTTTGGGGTGAACTTACCCCTCTCCTCCCTCCTGTGCTGCAGGCTCACCCCACAGGGTCTTCCGTCCGAGGGATGTTGGAAGCCTGGCAGAGATACCACGAGGACTGCATCCGCCAGATGACCGAAGACCCTCCGCCGACAGGTGCAGGAATATGTAGATGCTTTTTCAGTCTTGTGACTTAGGCTTCTCCCAACGTAGCACTGTGTCTCAACCATGGCAACTTTAAGATGGGTGGACTCCAACTCCCAGAATTCCTGAGCCAGCATGGAACTCTGGGAGTTGAAGTCCACACATCTTAAAGTTCCATGCTGGCTGGGGTATTCTGGCTGTTGAACATCCAACCCATCTTAAACGTGCATGCAGCTGGAGAATTTGAAGTCCACCTATCTTAAAGTTGCATGGTGGCTGGGGAATTCTGGGTGTTGACGTCTGCCCATCTTAAAGTTCCTAAGGGTGAGAAACACTGCTATAGTTTCTCCCTTCTCAGTCTTCTGGAGCACTAATGTCAAGTTTCCTGTTCAAAAAATGCTCATTAAAACCCACAGCTCACCTTGCAGGTGAACATTTTTTTAATGCACTTTGCAAACATTGCCCGGTTGTGTCGCCACAGCAAAAGTGAACTCTTTTTTTTTTGCAGCTGCTTGCCTTGTTCAGGAAACAATAGAGGAGGCAGAGATATTTTCTGCTTAGTAAATAACACAGTGGGGAGCATTTCAGCCTGTGGGTATAATTTGCAAAATGCTAATTGGCAGCAGGATTCACACCCAACCCAAACTGGATGTACGTTGCACCGGTGCAGCCAAAATGCCGAATTTTGTTCTGGTTTTCCAACAGTCAATTTGGAATGTTGACTTAACAGAGGTGGTTGTGGTTGTGGTCTTTAAAAAGTGTGAGGCAAATCTTGCAGTGTCTCACAAGCCCAAAAGATGGTGCAATGCACTTTTTGGATGTTTGGATGAGTAAATCTCCAAGCTTGCTGTAAATATTTTTGCTTCTTTCCATAACCAGTGGAATCTTTTATGCAAAAAAACAAACACGCATGCCTAAGAAACTGTTTTTCTTGGCATAAATGCTATTGAGGAAGATTGCACACTTTTTATTGTCAGATACAAATTGTGTCACATCCTTCTGCCTGGGGGCTAGGTATATTTGTTTTCCCAGAAATTTTTATGTATCTTTCAGGTAATAAAGTTCATGCCACGATGGGGCTTTTAAATCTGAGTTAGTTGTTGCCGGCTCCGTTTTTCTTACTGTATATATTTCTACCCACTTAGTCAAAGTGCCTTATGTTGTGGTTTTTTTTAAGTGCCTGCAATCCTGGCAGCCTGGAAACAGGTTAAGGAAAGAAATAATGCACCCCACATTATATCACTGTTCTCAGCCACGGCAACTTCAAGATGGGTGGACTTCAACCCCCAGAATTCCCCAGCCAGCCATCCTCAAGTTCATAAACAGACCGGCTGGGGAATTCTGGGAGATGAAGTCCACCCATCTTCAAGCTGTCACGGTTGAGAAATCCTGACTTTAAGAAATATTGATGAATGGGGGTTTTGGAGGCATGGTGTGATTGGGCAGCTGCATTTGGACATTCTCCATCCCTGATGTGGCGGTTGACTTCTCATTTGTTCATTCCCCTTTTCTTCCCCTCTGTTGTGTTGCAGGCCTGGTGTGCAACCGTACTTTTGATATGTACGCGTGTTGGGACGATGCCCTTCCCAATACGTCGGCCCAGGTTCCTTGTCCCTGGTACCTCCCATGGCATCAGCAAGGTGAGTGCTGTTTGAGACAGAGAATAGAATAGAATAGAATAGAATAGAATAGAATAGAATAGAATAGAATAGAATAGAATAGAATAGAATAGAATAGAATAGAATAACAGAATTTGGAAGAGACCTTGGAGGTCATCTAGTCCAACCCCCTGCTCAGGCAGGAGACCCTATGCCATTTCAGAAAAATGGTTGTCCAATCTCTTCTTGAAAACCTCTGGTGATGGAGCACCCACAACTTCTGGTGACAAGTTGTTCCACTGGTTAATTGTCCTCACTGTTAGGAAATTTCTCCTTAGTTCCAGGTTGCTTCTCTCCTTGATTAGTTTCCATCCATTGCTTCTTCTCCTGCCTTCAGGCGCTTTGGAGGATAGCTTGATCCCCTCTTCATTGGGGCAGCCCCCCAGATATTGGAACAGTGCTATCATGTCACATCTGGAACCAGCTTCCAGTTGAGCTCCGGATGGCTCCCGACCTTCACTCGTTTCGCCGCAACCTGAAGACTTGGTTGTTTGAACAGGCCGGCCTGGACTGAGGGATTGGATTTTAGAGTTTAAATTTTAAAAATTTTAAATTTTAGAATGTATTTATTATTTAGGGCTACTGATTTAATCTTATTTTAATTTTTATACCTTGTGTGTTGTTAGTGTTTTAATTGCCCTGTACACCGCCCCGAGTCCTTGGAGAGGGGCAGTATATAAATCTAATAAAATAAATAAATAAATAAATATCAAGTATTGATTGACACATGAGAGAAATAGGTGGATCAGGCTGATTTCCCCATTGGCGTTTACCAGAATACACTTGAGTCCTTGAGTTACGGCTGCAAGACAGGACCAGAATTTTGACTGTTAAGCAATGTGGTTGTTAAAGGAGTCATCAGCGAACTGGATCTGGTTTTATAACTATTTTTTACCATGGTCCTTAAGCGAATCACATCGTTAAGGGAATTGTGCAGTCATTAAGCAAATCTCCTTCCTTCATTGACTGCTTGTTGGAAGTTTGCAATTGGTGATCAGGGTGACACTGCAACTGTCAGAAACAAACCAATAGTGGCAAAAAAATAAAAAATAAAACCCACCGCAAATTGTTGTGCTACAACTGGTCGTAAGTGCAAGGCCGTTGTCGAGCACCCAAATTGCGATCACGTGATCACAATTTCAAAGATAAGTCACTTTTTCCTGAGGCCATTGTAACTTCAACCTGTCATTCAACAAACGGTCGTAAGTTGGTAACTACCTGTACCTGGCTAAAAAAAAAACCAACAACCCCGTTGGTTGGGCTGGTTGTGGATAATGGGAGCTGTAATCCAGGCTGTCTGGATCTCACATTGGGGCAGGCACCCCGAAGCCAGGCAGCTATGCAGCCGGGGATGCTTCATCTAAATATAAAATATGTTAGGAGAAAATAGTCAGCTGTTAACCAACTGACCATCTGATTCTGCTTTTTCTCTCCCCGGCAGTGCAAGATGGGTTTGTGTTCCAGAAATGCGGCGCAGATGGGCAGTGGGTGGTTGATGCCTCCGGACTGCCCTGGCGTGATCATTCCCAGTGCGTGGGTCCCAACAACGATCTCCCTTTCCAGGTAAAATCTCAGACCAGGGATGCCCAACTGTGACAGTTTTAAGACCTGTGGACTTCAACTCCCAGAATTCCCCAGCCAGCCATGCTGGCTGGGGAATTCTGGGAGTTGAAGTCCACTGGTCTTCAAGTTAATAAGTTAGACACCCTCTCTGTTTGAGCAAAGACTGTAAATCTGGTGTGTTTGAAGCAGATTTCTAGATGTGCAGGTCATATCTCGTTACTCATTAGCTCTCGACTTATGACAGTTCATTTAATGACCGTTCAAAGTTAGAACGGCACTGAAAAAAGTGACTCATGACTTTTTTTCACACTTAGGGCCACTGCAGCATCCCCACGGGTCATGGGATCAAATCCTAGTGATTGGCCCAAAGTCACCCAAGCTGGCTTTCATGCCAAAGGTAGGACTAGAACTCCCAAACTCCTGGGGATTGGCCCAAAGTCATCCAACCGCTTTTCATGCCTAGAGCAGGACTAGAACTCACCATCTCCTGGCGATTGGTCCAAAGTCACCCGGCTGGCTTTCATGCCGAAGGCGGGACTGGAACTCACAATCTCCTGGTTCCCAGACCAGCACCTTAACCACCAGACCAAACTGGCATTGGGAAGGAAACTCTGGTTTGAAAATCATTTAAGCAGGATCTGTTCCTTCACATCCTTCATACGGGGGTGCCGTTTTCAGACAGGAGCATCCCTGGATTTCTCTTTGCCTCCAGAAACATTTGTGGATCCTGGAACAATTTCGCCGGATGTACACAGCGGGATACTCCGTCTCGCTCATCTCTCTCCTTGTGGCTTTGTCGCTGCTGGCAGCATTCAGGTATGCAGAAGCTGCACGCAAAGGCCCAGGCCGAAGGCTCTGAAATCTTAGAATTGTTGGAAGAGAGGTCGGGATTGGGGGGCGGGAAAGGCTGAATGAATCCCCCAAAGCCGGTTTTGTCGATCGCCAAGATCGTTCCTATAATCTGGATGTGGCAGGCAATATATGAGGAGAGCAGCGTTACTCTACGGTTGACAAGAAACGGGTACTACCAGGGTAGATGTTTTTGACTCTTGGCGACTTTAAGATAGGTGGACTTCAACTCCCAGAATTCCCCAGCCGGCAGAGCTTAGACAGGGTCCAGCTTTGTTTTTCAGCTGGTAAAAAGAGACAGTGGGAGATCTGCACTTTCAGACTTGCAAGATTCTGTCACTGTAGCCTTTCAGTAATGCAGGGGTCTCCAACCTTGGCAACTTTAAGACTTGTGGACTTCAACTCCCAGGATTCCTCAGCCAGCATGGCTGGCTGAGGAATCCTGGGAGCTGAAGTCCACAAGTCATAAAAGAGCCAAATTTGAAGACCCCTGCACTTATGTACGTAAAATTAGCTCACGGGGTTGTATTTCCTGTCTGGTCTCCTGGGGAGGCTGAACTCCATAGGACGGCGCTACACATCGTGTCTCTTCCCCCAGGAAACTTCGCTGCCTGCGCAATTACGTCCACATGAACCTGTTCCTGTCCTACGTGCTGAGGGCCGTCTCCATCCTTCTCCGAGACACCCTCCTCTGGCGTCACTTCCCCAAGGACCTCCAGCTGGACCTCTCGGGCCTTCCACGGGGGCAGGTATCTCTTCCTACCAGCGAGGATCCTGGTGTAGGACAGGACAGAGACAGGAGGATGGAGGGATGAGGAGTTGGAGGGTTCTGGATTTGCATTTAATTTCTCTTCCTTCCTTCCTTCTTCCCTCCCTCCCTTCTCTCTTCTTTTTTCTTTCTTTCTTTCTTTCTTTCTTTCTTCCCTCCTTCCTTCCTTATTTCTCTCCTTCTGCCTTTCTCTTTGTCTTTCTTCCTTCTTTCTATTCTTATCCTTCCTTCCTTCCTTCCTTCCTTCCTTCTTTCTTTCTTCTTCCTTCCTTCCTTCCTTCCTTCCTTCCTTCCTTCCTTCCTTCCTTCCTTCCTTCCTTCCTTTCCAGGCTGTAGCTGGCTGTCGGCTGGCACAAATCTTAACCCAATATTGTGTCTGCGCAAACTACTTTTGGCTACTAGTGGAAGGGGTCTACCTCCACAGCCTGCTGGGACCCTTGGCCCTCTTGGAAGAAGGTTACTTCCCTGTGTATCTACTCCTTGGATGGGGTGAGTCAGTTGGTTGGTATGACATTTCAGGAAGAGACTTAAGTGAAATTTTTAATTGGTATTATTTGGCTTCATACCCTGAGGTTTAATTTGCTGGCCCACCCAGAAACAGCGGACAGTTACCAATTATGTCATCACGATAAAGAATCCTGGCTAAGAAGAACCTTCCACAGATACGGTAGTCCTTGACGTATGACCTCAATTGGGCCAAGAATTCTGGGAGTTGAAGTTTACAGGTCTTAAAGTTGCCAAGGTTGGACGCGCCTGTCTTAGGTATTTCATGGAAGGAGAGTGATAAAAGGCACCATCCCGGATAAGATCCAGCCGATAGTTCTACCTGTATGGCAGGCATAAGCTGCAGCTCCCTAGATTTCATTTCAATATAAGGAAGAACTTCCTGATGTGTGAATGTTTGTTTTTTTTTCCCTATAGGGGCACCCATCCTCTTCGTCATCCCTTGGGGGATCCTGAGATACCTCTATGAAAATAATGAGTAAGTTTAGGGTTAAACCTACTTTCTGCTGCATATTATAAAAAAATTATCCGAGCTACTAATAGATTAATACAAATAAATATCCACGATTAGGCTTACACATCAGTACAGCATTGACAGGAAAAAAATAACCTGGAGCCTGCAGAGTGGTTACGGAGGACTTGCCAGCCATACTTTAAACCAAACTTGGCAACTTTAAGACCTGTCGACTTCAGCTGCCTGGAGGTTGCAGTCCAGAAGTCTTAAAGAAACCAAGGTTGGATAGCCCTCCTTTAGTCCAAATGCGTCTTGCTCCAATTCTTATTTTTCTCTTTCAATCTGAATTGCTGCATCAGTCTAAGTTTTGCTATCATTATCATGGATAATCTCTGATGAATAGTTGTGATAGTAACCTGTTTACTGTATATCTAAATTTTCTACAGGTCTAAACAATAGACGTAGTTTTCCTTCCAAATAATTCTGTACAGTGCAGTCTCCAATGTACGACCACAGCTGAATTTGGAATTATGATTGTAAGCCTTGCCGGTCATTAAGCAAGTCACCACGTGGCTGAATCCGATTTTTATGCCCTGTTTTTATGGTGGTCATTAAACAAAAGCGGCAGTTGTTAAGCGAATCCATTGCCTGCAAGGGGTGGATTTAATAAAGACTACTTTCTGGGAAAAAGGAAAAGATGTACATTGCAGTCACATGACCGCAGGACACTGCAAGCAGGTGTACATGTGTGCCAATTGCAATCTGAAATGCGATCAAGTGACCATCAGGGGTGGGTCATCAGAACTTTGAGTTGTTGCTAGGCAACCAGTCATAAGTAGAGGACTGTCTGTAAAAAGCGTCAACTTGGGTTGGACTACATCTAATTTTGCAGGAATCCAGACTCAGTCACAAAACTGTGTGATCCCTGGGCGATTCACACATACACACACAAAGATGGTTGTGATCTTTTGCCCGATGTTGCTTGGAGGAAAAGCAGAACGAACATCTTACGGGCAGTCCTTGAGTTATGGCCACCACTGACCCCCAAAATTTCTGTCATGGAGCAAGACATTTGTGAAGTGACTTTTGCCCCATTTTACGATATTTCTTGACGCAGTCCTTAAGTGGATCGCTGCAGTTAATAAGTCAGTAACCTGGTTGTTAAGTGGATCTGGCTTCCCCGTTGACTTTGCTCGTCGTACAGTCGCAAAAGGGGGTCACGTGACCCTGGGACACCGCAACCGTCATAAATAGGAGACAGTTACCAAGCATTTGAATTTGGATCATGTGGCCAGGAGGACGCTGCAAAGGTCGTAAGTGTGAAAAACGGTCCTAAGTCACTTTTCTCACTGCCGGTGTAGCTTTGAACAGTCACTAAACAGACCGTTGTAAGTAGAGACCATCTGTATTATCAGTTTGGGATCTGATGCTATTCAACCCAGCAGGCTAATTTACGGTAAAAATCCAGAGGTTCACCCAGTGAGTCAGTGACCTGTTACTGCCAGTTAATTAATGACTCTATTTAATCTGCTTAAATGCACATCCCAGAATAACCAATTCCTCTGAAGGAGAGAGGAAGGAGCCGAGTTTTATTTTTAGCTTAGCCGTGTGTGGTTTTCACAGAACAAAGTGCCTCTTTGGAATTGCCAAATTAAAGATTTCCCAGTAGACTTATAGCTGCCTGGAACTTCCTTCTATTTAAGTCCTGCCAGATTTACTAAAATACCCCATTTGGAAAAGAAGGTTATTCCGGTAAGATAAATGGTCTTCTTTCTTCAAAATTGTGGGTTCTTATTTTTATTTGATTTTTTTTTAAATTTTTAGGTGCTGGGAGAGAAACGACAACCTGGGTTACTGGTGGATTATCCGTTGCCCAATTTTGGTGTCGATTTTGGTAAGTCTCAAAGGAACACAAAGGCTGCCGTGTTCTTTGCAAGACCAGTTCCTGACCTGTAACATTTTTAGTACAGGTAATCCTCAGACTTACAACAGTTCACTTAGCGACTGTTCAAAGTGACAACAGCACTGAAAAAAAGGCAGTCACGGCCGTGTTTCCACACTTACGGCATGCTGCAGCATCCCCTTGGTTACGTGATCAAAATTCTTGGCAACTGACTCCTATTTATCTTGGGGTCACGCGATCCCCTTTTGCGACCTTTGGAGAAACAAAGTCAATGGGGAAGCCAGATTCACTTCACAACTGTGTTACCAACTTAACAACTGCAGTGACTCCCTTCAGACCTGTAGCAAGAAAAGTCATAAAATGGCGCAAAACTCATTTAATTGTCTCATTTAACAACATAAATGTTTGTCTCCAGTTTTTATTTTATTTTATTTTAATTCCATTTATATCCCGCCCTTCTCCGAAGACTCAAGGCGGCTTACAAGCTTAGCAGTAGCCTTCATTCTATGTATATGCCTGCTTATTAGGGCTTTCACACACACCCCAAGCGGCATTATTACAAAGTCAGCTTATTGCCCCCAACAATCTGGGTCCTCATTTTACCTACCTGGGAAGGATGGAAGGCTGAGTCAACCTTGAGCCTGGTGGGACTCGAACCTGCACTAATTGCAGGCAGCTGGTGTTACTTAAGGAGGCATTAGCCCACTGCTCCACCAAGGCTCGTAAGTCGAGGACCACAGTACAACCTGCCAAGGAAACTTAAGCAGGCTTTCTGCATGCCACCTGGTAAGCAGGTGACAAGGTGGTGGACAGGAAGGCAGGCACAAAAAACAAACCCCTGAATTTATTGTACCTGTATATTGCTTTGTTTTCTGCATTCCTGTTGTTTTTTACTAGGTTTTGAAATGAGCCTTTTAAATTCCAGCTTTTAATGATTCACCAACTGCATGTTTTTCCTTGGGGAAAAAGTGAGATGCAGATCTAAGAAAAAAAATAATAACTTCAGCTGGCTTTTCCATCCAGATTTCTGGGCCCTGAAATATAAAAGAGGGTGTCGCAAATACTAGTAAATCTCAGGTGTCACCTCCTCGGCCTTACCTGGCTAACTCTTTGTCTAAATATTTTGTGCCATCTGTCAGAAACAGTGTAGATCAATATTTATCAGTCTTAGCAACTTCCAGTTGCTGGCTGGGGGATTCTGTGAGTTGACGTCCACACATTTTAAAATTGTATGCTGGCTGGGGAACGCTGGGAACTGAACTCCACACATCTCAAAATTGCCAAGTTAAGATACACTGGTCTAGAAAAAGCAAAAGTCCAGATGTGATGGGTGTCCATAGAATGCAGCTGCATTTTTGGCACTTTTTTTTTTTACTATGCCCTACAACATTTATAGTACTCTCTTTTAACCTATTTGGGCGCATCTGCCAAAGTGCTCTACTGGATGAATGCAGCAAAACTGTGGGATTTCTGAATGTCCACTTTATTTTTTTTCCATCCTGTTTCCCAGGTTAACTTTGTGATTTTCATCCGGGTTCTTAAGATCCTGAACGCCAAGCTTCGCGCGCAGCAAATGCATTACACGGATTACAAGTGCAGGTAAGGGATTAACGTCCGGATAAGATGGAGCCATGATGGGGTGGGAATGCCAGAAGAATTTATGTCTTTGTTATTTTTAAAAAAAACAATTTCAAGTGGCATGCGTACACCTATCTCCTCCTATTTTCTCTCCAACAACAGCCCTGTGAGGTGGGTTGGGCTGAGAAAGAGGGACTGACTCAAAGTCACCCAGCTGGCTTTCATGACTAAAAGCGGGACTAGAACTCACTGTCTCCTGGTGATTGGCTCTAGGTCACTCATAATGTTTCCATGTCTAAGGCAGGACTAGAACTCACCGTCTCCTGGTGATTGAACCAAAGTCACCCAGCTGGCTTTCATGCCTAAGACAGAACTAGAACTCTCCTAGTGATTGGCCCAAAGTCACCCAGCCGGCTTTCATGCCTAAGGCAGGATTAGAACTCACCGTCTCCTGGTTTTTACCCTTATGCCTTCACCACTAGACCAAACTGCATCCTGTCCCTGGGTTTGGCTGTGTGTGTGTGTGTGAACGTCGTCTACACGGTCTCTTTTCCCTGCACAGGTTGGCCAAGTCGACTTTAACCCTCATCCCTCTGCTGGGCACCCACGGGGTGGCCTTTGCCCTGGTGACGGAGGAGCAGGCTCAGGGCACCTTGCGCTACGTCAAATTCTTCTTTGAGCTCTTCCTCAACTCCTTCCAGGTGAGGCAGCATTAGCTGTTGTGCATTTGGGAAGCAGCCACAGATTTGTTCAATTAATAGAAAATGAATAGCAAATTACAGCAAGCATCAGGAAAACCCGACAACTTTAAGACTTGTGGACTTCAGCTCCCAGAATTCCTCAGCCAGCATAGCTGGCTGAGGAATTCTGGGAGCTGAAGTCCACAAGTCTTAAAGTTGTCAAGGTTGCAGACCCTTGCCCTATTATTTTTTTTAAGGGCAAATTCTCCAGTATCGGGCAACCTCTAAATTTAATTTAATTTAATTTAATTTAATTTTAATTTAATTTAATTTAATTTAAATTAAATTAATTAATTTAATTAATTTAAATCTAAAGGAAAAAGAAAAAAAAAGAAAACCCACCCAATTTATTATTTCTAATAAGAACAACATCTCCAGTCGGGCCAAGCGTCATCAAAACCCAAGCTAATAAAGAAAATTGCCTGGCTTTTATGCGTTCATGGTGGGGAGTTGCTCCACCAAAGCGGGCTGTAATTGCTTGAAACCAGCCAAAGCAAGATAATTCCATCTTTTCCCCCCCTTGTTTGTTCATTTTCAGGGTTTGTTGGTGAGCACGCTTTACTGTTTTCTCAATAAAGAGGTAAGGTCCCTCCGCAGCTGACTCTCTTGGAAATGCAGGCTCGGGGCTGAGGCCTGGCTGCTCAGGGGTCTCGGAGGGCTGGGGGTTTAAAGAGGAGACAGTCCTGGCAAGGGAGAAGAAGCTATCTCTGGCGCCAAATACAGGTAGTCCTCAATGTATGGCCACTATTGAGCCCAAACTTTCCATTGCCACAGCTGTTAAGCGAACCGGTACTATTCTTAAGTAAACTACTCGGTCATTAAGTGAATCTGGCTTTCCCCCGTTGACACTGCCTGTCAGAAACCGGCTGGGCAGGTGACAAAGGATGATAGTCAAGTGACCGTGGACTGCTGCAACCATCATAAATGCATGGCAGCTGCCAAGGGCCTGAGTTTTGATCACATGACCGTGGGGGATGCTGCGACAAACGGTCGTAAGTCACATTTTTCAGTGCCGTCATAACTTTGAACAGTCATTAAACAAGCGGTTGTGTAAGTTGAGGAGTACCTATACAGCAGTGGCAGCTTTCCAGTTCTAGACAGACTCATCAAATCCCAGAACTTGGGGGGGGGGGCTCCCTCGAGGCCATCCAATCCAACCCCACTTCGGTTCAGGAATTTGAATGCAAGCAATTGGCTGTTTATCAAAGGGTGGGGGGAAGGAGAGGAGAATCCATTGTCCCCGCTGAAGCAACTTACCTATGGCACATGGTCTCTCTGCCTTCTTCCTCCAGGTCCAGTCCGAGATCCAGAGAAAGTGGCAGATGTGCTGGTTGGACATCGGCCTGCTTGAAAAACCGGGACGCCGCTTCGGCCTCTGGCATTCCTGGTGCAGCCGAAAAAGCCAGACCAGGAAGCCCAGCAGTGGTCAAATTTACATCCAAGTAGGACACAAAATTGCCCCGAGTGACTTGGACCATGCAGCAGGGGCTTCGTTCCAGCATGCACCCACAAACTATAACTCCCACTGGTACATCCCCATCAGGATGAAAGCAGAGAATTAGCACAGTGACCGCATCTTCAGAGACCGTGGCTGACACCAGCTCCCTTCCAGATGCGGGGAAAAGTGGCCGGCCATAGCAAAGATTAAGGGATTTTAAGGCAGACGGGAAGCCGATGCAGCTGTGAACATCTGGAGGAAGAGTGGAACAAAATTGTACTTGCGGGTGCAAAAAAGTCACCACTAGGTGATCACCACGAGAACTTTGGAAAGTATAAGTGGGTGGATTTTACTTTGCCTTTTTGGTGGGTTACTAAGGAAGCCGGCAAGACTTACACACAACTGCGGTGACAGACACAATCTGGAACAATTCTCACGGGTTAGAACTTTTGCGATCTTGTAATCTCACGATGACTTCATGCAGTCTCCATATTTTCTTGGCAACAGCACAGAAATGGTTTTCCATTGGCCCTTTTTTGAGATTTTTTTTTTTTAAAAATCGCCCAGTCTGCCTATTTTCCAGGTTTTATATCTGCTTTTAGCAGGTGGAGACCAGTTTTTATTTCTGTTTATTTTATTTTATAAAATAAGATTTAATACAACTTTCAAATTTCTGTACCTTTACAGGAATAGGTAAGGAACCTCTACCGACTGACTGAATCCTTGAATTGATTGTAAAAGGACAGATTGTTTTTATTGGGATATCCAGGCTGTGTGAAGAGATAATGGGACGTCTAATTGCTGTGGTTTTCTTGCAGGCTCATGGATTATTGGTGCAATATTTTATTTATTGTTGTGAATTAAAAATGGTTGTCTCTGCAGCTCTTGTGGGCACAATGGAATTATTGCCTAGAAGATAACTCAAATGGAGATCCTGTGTTTTCCTGGCTTGGGGCAGATTTGGGGTGGATGCTGGTTGGGGAATTCTGGGAGTTGAACTCCCGCACATCTTAATGTTGCTGAGGTTAAGAATCACTGCTCTACAGCTGACCAGTCCTTACAATGGTCCTGGAACATTCCCTCTGTGAGCTAGATTTATAGTTCTTTCAAAAGGGCTCACTTTTGATAACTGGTTATCATCCAGTTTATAGAGCAAAATGTTGGTTAACTTTCTCAGATGCTTCATCTGAGGTTTAAGGTCACCTATCACAGCAGGATCAGGCGATTATAAACCACAGTAATTTATAAATTGTAGCTATTACAGCCAGTGGAACTGAGATTTTTCCATGGGAGGAACAGCGTTCATGTTGAGTTGGAAAATAACAAGAGTTGGAAGGGACCCTGGAGGTCTTCTAGTCCAACCCCCTACTCAAGCAGGAGACCCTATACCATTTCAGGCAAATGGCTGTCCAGTCTCTTCTTAAAAACTTCCATTGTTGGAGCATTCACAACACTTGGAGGCGGGTTGTTCCACTGGTTAATTGTTCTGTCAGGAAGTTTCTCCTTAGTTCCAGGTTGCTTCTCTCCTTGATTAGTTTCCATCCGTTGCTTCTTGTCCTGCCTTCAGGCGCTTTGGAGAATAGCTTGACTCCCTCTTCTTTGGGGCAGCCCCTGAAATCATATTTTATTTGAAAATAAAATTTTGTGAGAAAAGATACTAGGTACCAAAAAAGCTTCAGACTTTGAATAAGAATTGTTAGTGGGGGGAAAAAGTATTGCTAGATTCCTGATTTTAGATAGATAGATAGATAGATAGATAGATAGATAGATAGATAGATAGATAGATCACACAGACAGATAGATGATGATAATGATTAAGTTAAGTTAAGATAAGCTCATGACTAACTCAAAAGACAATGCTGGATAAGAACAATAGAGGTCAAAATGAAATCATCTCCCTTTGTTTGGCGAGATCTGGAGGTTGCAACCAGCAGCACTCTCCCGTCTGGCTGTGGACCATAGATGCCATCCTTCAAAGCGGCTCAAAGGTTCCAGGTGATGATTTCAGCCAGATTAATGACTCAGGGCTCGTAAAGAGGCAATCGGGGTGTGTCTGGATTGCTGAGGAAGGACTTTGGAAGAGGAACAAGAGACGAGAAATACACACCTAGGGGAAAAAGCCCATTTTCAAACTACAGGCGGAATGGCAGGGGTGTCCCGCTCCCTTTTTCTCTGCCTTCCTTTTGTGAAAGAGCACAGCGCTACACAACAATCCAAAAACAACAAGAAGGGAAAATATTACACAAAATAACCCATCCGCTTCTAAAGGGAGGGCCGTGACCAGGGACTGCGGTTAAAGCATCCGTCTAGGGGCGTTTTCTCTCCTTGGGTCCCATGCGCTTGACGGACAACTGACTCACATTTATGACGGTCGCAGTGACCTGGGTTCATGCAATCCCTTTTTGCGACCTTCTGACAAGCAAAGTCAATGGGGGAAAAGCCAGATTCACTTAACAAACACGGCAATAAAAATTGTCACACGGAACAAAGCTCACTTAACAAGTGTTTCACCTAACAACATAAATTTTGGGCTCAATTGTGGCCGTAACTTGCATATGCTCAGAGGCACAAGAATGTTTAACCTAAGCGATGCAACTTCCAGAAAAGAATCCTGCATTATTGAGAAACTCCAGGGGAAAAAAAAGGAAAGACGGTCTCTATTCTTCTATTAGGATGGGGGGGGGGTGGAACCCTCCCCCTCCCCCCCAAAAAAAGCTTTCCTGCCCTTCTCATCCGCAGAGCTGCGCAAGAGGCGCCAAACGTAACTCCAGAACTCTAACTCCCAGAGGCCTTTGCGACTCCGAGTCCCGAGCGGAGGAGAGGACGCGAGCCCATTGGGCGTCTAAGTACGGAAATGGGCGGTTCGAGGAGGGGCGCCTGCGCAGAGGGGGAACCAGGAAGTTCCGAGGAGTCACTGCTGCTGCTTCTGCTGCAAAGCGAGAGAGAGAGTGGAGCTGGCGGGCGATCGCGCTGCGTGGAAGGTAAGAGGCGGGGAGGGTCGCATGCATGGGAGGGTCAACGTAGAAGAAGAGGGAGGGGCTGCAGGAGACAGGGGAAATATTGATGGGGGGGTGGGGGTGGGGGTCGGGCTTAGGGTTGCCAACTTACCTGCCCCAGCCCTGCTCCTCTGCCCTTAAGCAGCAGCCCCAGGACGAAGCGCTGACAGCCGCCGAGGCTCCTGTGGGCAGAAAAGCGGATTGAAACCAAAGGGCGAAGGCTTCGTTTCTCCACGGCCAGATGGCTGCTGCTGGGAAAGGCACAGGAGCAGGGGCAACCTTCCTTGAGACAGGGATCCACCCTCCTCCTGCCTGGCCAGCTCCAGATCCCCTTGGGGCGGTGGAAAAGGTCTTCAGACTGAGTTTGGCAGAGCGGTTGGCAATTCCATGGGGGGGGAGGGAGGAGGTTAGAAAAGTTCTGAACTGCTGATTTTGCACAGACACCCCCCCCCCCCCCACCTCCAGTCCTGGCATCGCAACTTTCTGGCTGGAGCTTGCCGTAACTCAAGGACCATAAGCCACCGCCCGTGAAGAGCAGCATCGTGTTTTATGATCCGGCTTGTCATCTCGGTCTGGGCATCGCTGCTGTGTCTGGGGAGAACCCAAAGTTTAGCAGCTGTGCTTTTGGGGTTGGGAGCCCCACTAACACCTGTGGCCCGCGGTTTTGGCTCCCCCTGTTAAGTGGAGGTGTAATCCCAGGAGCTGATTTTCAAGATCTTGAAGTAGATGGTCTGCCCCATATGCTTGTTCCTGACCCAGACCTGGCAGAGGATTAATAGAAGGAGTCTTCCCGTTTGGGGGCAGGGGTGTTCTGGACTGTGCCCCTTCCTCCTTCCAAGGGAGGAAAATAATTTGTCTATTCCCTCGTCTATCATCTATTATTTGTATTGTCTATCATCTCTCTCTCTCTATCCATCCATTCCTATCTGTCTCTCTGTCTTCATCTATCCATCCATTTCTATCTATCTCATCTATCCATCCATCACTCTCCTATCTATCTGTCTGTCTATCATCTATCTATCTATCTATCATCTATCTATCTATCTATCTATCTATCTATCTATCTATCTATCTATCTATCTGATCTTCTTCCTTTGATTGAGGACCACTATCCCTGCCACTAACATCCAGAGTGCCCTGATGGCTGATGAGATGCCCATCCCCCCCCGCCCGTCCCCGCCCCCGCCGCCTTAAGGAGAACCATCTCCCAGGCTCCTATGAAAGACAAAGAGGTCACCGTTGTCTCAAAAAACAAACAAAAAAATAATTTAGGTGTGCTTGCGAATGCCGTGCCTGGGAGCGCTGAGTTGCTGCCTGTGTCACTTTCACCTGGCTTGTGCAATCCGCCCCAATTTTACAGCCTTTCAGTGTGCTCTTATCTCTCACCATGTTCTGCGTTGGAGCGCTACCCAGGCTAATTATATGGTTGTGGATGTAAAGTTAATCATAAACATTGTGCTTGGCCAGAGGCCAGCCGCCACTGCGAAGAAGGGCCTGCCTTTTTAAAGAGCAGCAGCGCAGTGTTGCGTTGTTACCTGGGAGATTTTTGCAAAAGAGACTGGACAACCATTTGCCTGAAATGGCAGAGGGTTTCCTGCCTGAGTAGGGGGTTGGACTAGATGACCTCCGAGGTCCCTTCCAACTCTGTTATTCTGTTTTGAATACAGGCAATCCTTGACTTACAACGGTTCATTTAGCGACCGTTCAAAGCTTCCACGGCACTGAAAAAAGTGAATTATGACAATTTTTCATACCTGTGACCGTTGCAGGATCCCCATCATTCAGACGCTTGGCAGTTGGTTCACACTTACGACCGTTGCCGTGACCTTCTGACAAGCAAAATCAACGGGGAAGACAGATTCACTTAACAACCAGGTTACTAATTTAACAACTGCGGTGATTCACTCCACAAATGTGGCAAGAAAAGTCGTAAAAATGGGACAACATTCAGTTAACCAATGTCTCACTTACCGACAGAAATTTTGGGCTTGGTTGTCGAGGATTACCTGGAGTTGTGGGTCTGCTGGTCCCTTCTCAGTCTTGCAGCACCAAGGGCAGTGGGTGGGGGCTTTGTCCTTAATTGTCTATTATTTGTGAGAGCAGGCATTGACAAACCTGGACGGACTTTCTCGTGGGTCCAAGGTTGTGCAGAATCTGGATCAGGGGTAGGCAACCTTGGCTCTTTTAGGACTCGTGAACTTAAGCTGGCTTCCCCCCTCCCCTCCTGTTGAGTTTGCTTGTCAGAAGGTCGCAAAAGGGGATCACGTGACTCCAAGATCCTGTAATGGTCGTAAGTGTGAGTCAGTTGCCAAGCGTCCGAGTTTTGATCACGTAACCGCACGGATGCTGTAGAGGTCGTAAGTGTGGAAATAATTGTAAGTCGGTTTTTTTAAGTGCTGTTGTAACTTTGAATGGTCGCTAAGTGGAACTGTTGTAAGTCAAGGGCTACCTGTATAACAGATGTTTTCAGCACTTGTACCAGTCAAAGCTTTTGGGGTCAGTCTGTTTATTTAATTGATATGCCGTCCTGGACGAGGCTGTTGGTCTGTTTAAAACAGGCACATTTAAACATGTTTTTTGTTACTATTTTCCCAAATCACAAGAGAGTTGGACATGTTTGCACGGCCCATAGAGATAGGGAGATCCCACCCTCCAGATGTGGCCTTGGTGCCCAGCTGAAATTCAAAAGGGCAGCCCAGACAGGATCAACCCGTTGCAAATATTCCCTGGCACTGTTTAAAAGCGAATTCTTGGTGAGTCCAGGATCTCGGGTTAATTATTAAATAAAGTTAAAACGCGTGTGTCCAGCTCTTTTGGAAATCTTTAATCAGAATAGAGCTGGAAGGGACCTTGGAGGTCATCTAGTCCTACACCCTGCTTGAGCAGGAGACCGGCCTAGACCATCTCAATCAATCCAACAATCAGAATAAAAGCTGGAAGGGACCTTGGAGGTCTTCTAATCCAGCCCCCTGCTGAAGCAGGACACCCTATACCAGGGGTCTTCAAACTTGGCCCTTTTATGACTTGTGGACTTCAACTCCCAGAATTCCTCAGCCAGCCATGCTGGCTGAGGAATTCTGGGAGTTGAAGTCCACAAGTCATAAAAGGGCCAAGTTTGAAGACTCCTGCCCTATACAATTTGAGACAAGGGGCTGTCCGGTCTCTTCTTAAAAACCTCCGGTGAAGGAGCACTCACGACTTCTGGTGGCAAGCTGTTCCACTGATTAATTGTTCTATCAGGAAATTCCCCCTTAATTCCAGGTTGCTTCTCTCCTTGGTGCCTTTCCATATGTTGTTTCTTGCCTTGCCTTCTGGGGCTTTGGGAGTTGAAGTCCACGAGTCATAAAAGTCTCTGCCCCTGTGTTAGGGAGTGCCACCAGGATGGGTGCGTTGTGCTTGGAGGGAAGCAAAGCTACCTGGCATCAGGTGGGGGACGCAGCAGAGAGCTGATTCCCGATGGTTACAAGCAGTCCTCACCTTAATGGCCATCATTGGGGCCCGAATTTCCGTCACTAAGCAAGGCGAGTGAGTCACGCTTGATTTTTACAACCTGGTCTTCATTCCGTGTCTCTGGCCACCAAAATTCAACCAAGGGACTTTTTGCCAGGATTGTTCAGCGAATCACTGCAGTTGTTAAATGAGACCCACAAACCTGGGCCTTGAACCCTTTGCACACACACACACCCCAGAATTCCCAGCCAGAATAAAGCCGGGCTAAATGATTTTGAAGGATCCTTGTGGCTATAACTAACCTAGAACGAAGGAGAAACTTCCTAACAGTGAGGACAATTAACCAGTGGAACGACTTGCCTCCAGAAATTGTGGGTGCTTCATCGCTGGAGGTTTTTAAGAAGAAGAATGGGCAGCCACTTGTCTGAAATGGGGTAGGTTTTCCTGCTTGAGCAGCGGGGGTGGACTAGAAGACCTCCAAGGTCCCTTCCAACTTTGTTATTCTGTACAGGTAGTCCTCGCCTTACGAACCACAATTGAGCCCAAAAATGATGTCGCTAAGTGAGACATTTAAGTGAGCTATGCCCCCATTTTACGATTTGTTCTTGACACTGTTTTTGAAAGTGAATCATTGCAGTTGTCAAGTTGTAATAGCCCGGAAGTTGTGAAGTTGTCCCGGGATCGCAGGACACTGCGACTGTTGTAAATATGAGTCGGGCCGAGGGTCCAAATTTTGATGCCGTGTCCATGGGGAGGCTGCAAAGGTCGCAGGTCATCGCTCCCTGTTTTTCCCCAGTGACGCTGTAAGTAACATCCGTCACTAAGTGAACGGATGTAAGTCGAGGACTTTCTGTATTCTGCTGGTCACAGCTGGTCCTCTTGCAATGCATAGTGAGTCCTCGACTTTGGCCAGGTCGGATCCGAGAAAGTAAATTCGACTTTCAGGGTGAAAGGATGCTAAGAATTGCGTTACGCCCCTTCTTCCCCCCCCCCCTTCGTTCCTGGTTGCTGGTGGGAATTGCACCAGGATCCCTGGCTGGCTGCCAGGCAGGGGGGATTTAAAGGCAGGGGGGGGAGAAACCAGGGGAGGAGAGGCTAAAACTCTGCTGTCATCCATATATGGGCATGCCCCAAACTCGGCTTTCTGATTGGCCGCTCAGCCTCATGCATATGTCTGTCAACAAATGGCTGAACTTGCTGATGGTCTCTGTGTTTCTGTGTGTGTGTGTGTGTGTGCGTGCGCGCGTGTGTTTTGGGGGAGGAAGAGTTACAGTCTGTTGCATTAAAGGCCCCTATTGATTGCAAAGTGGGGGGGGAACCTGCCCTGGCCAGTGGAATGGGGTATCTGGCCCTTTAAGAGATCAGGTAGCGCGGGGTGTGTGTGTGTGTGTGTGTGTGGTAGGGGCTGATCCATTTGGTCAGCAGGAGGAGGAGGTTCCTAGGTTGGGAGCAATATTCCCACTTACACCCCCCCACACACACGCACTCATACACGCCCCCATTTTGGACCGTTCCCTCCCTCCCTCCTTGGCTTTGCAAAAAGGACCTGTGGATTTATTTATTATTATTATTATTATTTTTAAAAAAAGCAGAAAACAATATTTTTTTTGCAGGCTTCCGTGCAAGGATGTAGGGTTCAGCGAAGGCCCGCTGTAGCTCCTCCCCCTTCCCTCGGCTTTGGGGTACCAGGTAAGAAGGTGTGTGTGTGGGGGGGAGAACTTGTGGGGAAGGATGGTGCCATAGCTGGGAGGAGATGTTCAAGCCTGGAGGATGGGGTGGGGTGAAATTGTTGTTATGATTATTATAATTGAATGCTTTTTTGTGTTTGGCGGAGGGACAACCCGATGCCTTAGTTGGGAAAGCTTGCAGAGATGCTGGCGAAGGGCTGGTGATTGCATGGGGAGGGGGCGTCTCAAGGATGGCTTTGCGAGGGGGAGGGGTGTCCAGGACGGCTTTTGCCTTCTCCCCTCCTGCACAACAATCCGGCGGTGTCTTTGCACAGTCAACAAGTGCACGTGTGACTTTTCTCGGGGAAGGGGTCTCCATCACAATGGCAACACGACCCATGTGTCTGTGTGTGTGTGGGGTGGCATTCCAGCCTGCCCGTTCCCTCCATCCTCCCCCCACCCCCCAACAGGTCTTCAAGGGTAGATGGGGCCAATTTCCAAGGTGTCACCCACCTGCTGGGCCGCGCTCTGCTCTTTCTCCAAAGCATCCTTCGTTTTGAAGGGAGGTTCTACGTCGCAGGATCAGCTTGGGGGGGGGGCGGGCTGAGAAGGGGCCTCTTTTATACGTGGGGGTGTAACATGCACCATTCCACAGAGCCGTAGCCGTGAGGTCCTGGGTGATTTCTGAAGTTGGCGGTTTCCTTGCAGACGTTTCCTGAGCTGGCTAGGTAACTTCATCAGCGCTCTGGAAGGGAGAGGGGTTTGCAGGCTGGCGGTGGGGGTGATAGAGGAGAACCACGACAACAACAACTCTGGCGTCCTCGGTGCTCTCAGAGCTTGGCGTTTTCCTTGCAGACGTTTCATAACCCAACTAGGTAGCAACATCAGCGCTACAGCTTGGCAGTGAAGCAGCTGCAAAAAAACAAAACAAAAAAACAACCCAACCCACCAAGCATTAAGGAGGGTTCAATCCTGCCTGGAATTCATTTCCTAAAATTTCCAGCCAGTACGCTTTTACCACGCATGTTATTTAGTCCCAGAATTCCCCATCCAACATGCATGAAAGGATGCATGAGACTCATCTCTCAGAAGTCCCCGGCCAATATGCTGGAGAATTCTGGGATTCGCTGCCTACATTCCGTAAGGTTGCAAAGGTGGAGAAACTGTCTTACAACCGCCCTTTAAGATAGGCCAATAGGCTACCGTTTTGTTACTGATGGGAATCAGCCTGGCTGGCTTAGGAATTCTGGGAGTTGAAGTCCACAGGCCCTAAAGATGCCGTGGTTGCTGACCCCTGCTCTGCTCTCAGCTCTGATGTTCCTCTGGGATGGGTGGCATCATGTCAGCCGTCTGCTGCCGCGGGGGCCACCCACCTAGTCCTTTGCTTGCGCCTGGCATCTGTAACCTTGGCATGCTTCCTTTTCCTTTGAAGCTGTAGGAGTAAATTATGCAGAGCGTACCAAGCTTGGGCTGGCTGCTGGGAAACAGGCAGTGGGGGTGGAAAAGCTGTGTGGCCCCTTCTCAAGCTTGGACAATTAATTGTTGGATTCTTTCACAAATTTATAGGGCTGCCCATCTACCCAGAGGAACAAGAAGGAAAGCATAGTGCAATGACCGGGAAGTCGTTAAAATAACAAAACAAAAAATCTGAAAAGGTTGAGGCTCCAGTAAAAAGGCCATCCATAAATCGAAGTCACTGAGTCCTCACTGCATTCCTTAAGATGGGCGTAAGGCAAGGACAGTGAAAGACACTAGAACTTGTGCAGGATTGGACAGCTCCAGGCCCTCTCTGGACCCCGTTGCAATGTTTTTCTTTTGTCCTGGCACCATGAGGACTAGCTGCAGGTATCCACGGATTGTAAACATTCGTTTCGTGTCCATTCGAAGCTGCAACGGCACAGAAAAAAGGGACTTAGGACCGTTTCCCCCCACTTACGACCGTTGCAGCCTCCCCCCCCATGGTCACATGATCAAAATGCAGAGGCTTGGCAACTGTCTTGTATTTATGACGGTTGCCGTGTCCCGGGGTCATGTGATCCCCTTTTGTGACCTGGCAAGTAAATTGACTTCACAACCGAGTGACTAAACAGCTGCCGGGATTCATTTAACAACTGTGGCAAGAAAAGTCATAGAATGGGGCAAAACTCACTCCATTGTCTTGCTTAGCAGTGTAAATTTTGGGCTCAATTGTGGTCGTACGTTGAGGACAACCTCCAGTGATTCCCCCCCCCCCCGGAAATGGAAAAGAAATTCTGAGGTAGCAGAATGTTGCATGCCAGCCGGTCAGCAGTCTTAAATCTGCTGCCATTTCCACACCTGATGGACGTCTGTTTGGTTCGCTTTCCCGCAGGTCACTCCAAGGCCCTGGGAAGATCCTGCGGAACAGCTGATCATGCGCTAGAGGGGAGGACCGTCCTTCCCCCTCCTCTTGGCCATGAGAGCGTGATGGATCACAACGCCTTCTCCCACATCCAGCTGTGGTGTCCCCGCCCGTTTGGAACGTACTCCGAGAACAAGCCGTGCCGTGGCAACCAGGCGAAGAAAAGTTTTGGGGACTTTGCCTGCAAAGCCAAAGAGGAGGAGGGGGACAGCGGGGAGCTCTCTTCAGAGAACACCCCCCCAGCTCCGCCTCCACCGCCGCCTCCCCCAGCGGCCTCCTCCAATCCCGGCCAGGTGGAGGAGGGCCGAGTCCTCTTGGACACCTGGTACGTGATCAAGCCAGGAAACACCAAGGAGAAGATTGCATTCTTCGTGGCCCACCAGTGCAGCAGCGGCAACCGGGCCAGCGCCATGAAGGTCAAAGGAAACTGGGGGAGCGACAGCTCCAAGGCGAAGCGCCGGCGGAGGTCGCACGATCCCACCCGGAGTAAAGGCTGCCCGATCAAACCCAAGGACAGTGGCAGCACCGTCAGCAAGGAAGCCGAGGATGTTTGCCTTTGGCCCGAGTCCCACACTGACCCTGCCGGCGGGGACACCACCGACCTGCTGTCGGTGGCAGAGATGGTGGCCTTGGTGGAGCAGCGGACGGCGCGGGCAGAGCAGAATGTCTCCAGACCAAGTGCCCCGCCGTCTCCGATGATTTTTGTATCCACGGAGCAAGAGGAGAATGGGGAGAAGAAACCACCAACCTCTGGAGGAAGCTCGGACTGCAGCCGCGTGGCTGAGGCCATTGCCCACTTTGAATCGCGGGAGCGCAGCGTCGTGTGTCAGAACGGCCTCCGCCGGGAGTCCTCCGAGTGCGTGGCCAACTCTCAACATAGCCCTGGCGAAGTGCGCATTGCCTTCCGTATTTCCAGCAGCCGAGACCCCCGTTCGCCCTCAGAGAGCGGCTCCGTTCCCAGGCCCAACTGCATGTTCATGAGCTGCGGAGGGTCGCCCACTGGCACCACGGCCCGGTCCAAAGATAAGATCACCTGTGACCTCTATCAGCTGATCAGCCCCTCTCGGGATACCCTTCCCAACAATGTGGATTTCCTGTTGGCGAGTGCCTCCCCCAAGGGGGGTGAAGGATCCGGCCGCGAGCCTGCAGACATGGAGATGTCCTACCGCGAAACCCAGAATGCCTCCAGCAAACTGGATGCTATCCCCGAAGACGTCCGGGCTCCTGCCGAAAAGATGGGAGGCTCCCCTGCCACTGCAGCCAGAGACTGTGTGTCCGGCTTCCATGTGGACGTGGTGGTTACGGGCGTCGTGGACCAGTGTGTCTTCTTTGGCAAGGACAGTACCAAGAACATGAAGGAAGAGACCGTTTGCTTGACGGTGGGCTCGCCAACCCAAGAAGGGTTGTGCGCCTCTTGCGATGACCCTCCGCCAGGACAGCTCTTTTTCCTCCACACTCAGACGCCGCGGCAGGAAGACAGCCGAGACACGGACAGCGCGTTCCTGGACTCGTCCAGCGGCGGTGAGGGTGGGCTGGAGAGGGCCGACGGGTCTGGCCTGGAGCCTGCTGTCTCCGACACCTCCTTGTGTCGCCTGTATCGCCACGTCTCGCACGACTTCTTAGAGATCCGTTTCAAGATCCAGAGGTTGCTGGAGCCTCGCCAGTACATGCTCTTGCTCCCCGATCACATCATGGTGAAGATCTTCAGTTACCTGCCCACCCAGGCACTGGCGGCCTTAAAATGCTCCTGCCACTACTTCAAGTCCATCATCGAGACCTTCGGCGTGCAGGCCACGGACTCCAAGTGGAACCGGGACCCTTTGTATCGCGACGACCCCTGCAAGCAGTGCAAGAGACATTACGAGAAGGGCGACGTCTCCCTCTGCCGGTGGCACCCCAAACCTTACCATCACGACTTGCCTTACGGACGCTCCTACTGGATGTGCTGCCGCAGAACGGACAAAGACACCCCGGGCTGCCGTGTGGGACTGCACGACAACAACTGGGTGCAGCCGTGCGATATGCTGAGAGAAAGGGCAGCCCGGAGGGAGGACGGGAGGTGAGGGCCTTCGGGGTGGAGGGGAAGTGGAAAGACCCCCACCCTCCCCTCATCCTTTTCCCTCCTGTCTTAAAATTCTCCATGCGTGTGCGAGAGACTGGGATGTGTGTTTTACAACAGCCCTGGGGTGTGTGTTGTGTGCGTGTGTGCGTGTCTTTTAAAGAATTGCTTGATCCCCTTGGCTCCTGTCCGCCTGCTCCAAATGAGCTGCAGAAGGAAATTGAAGAAAGGGGTGGGGGGGAAACCCCATGTATTTAAAATATATATATATATATATATGTACAAAGAGTCACAAGGCCCCTTTTAAAAAATATGTAGCATTGATGAATGGGAGGGGCATGTGTCAGCCAGTCACTGCAGCTAACCAGATTTGGGGAGATTGTCCCAATGGGCTCCTTTATCCTGTAAAACTGGGGTGTCCAAGCTTGGCGACTTGAAGACTTATGGACTTCAAGTCCTCCAGCCCAACATGGGGAATTCTGGGAGCTGAAGTCCACAAGTCTTAAAGTTGCCAAGGTTGAGGACCCTTGGCCTAGATTGAAAAAACTGGACCAGGTGCCTCTGCTCTCACCCTTGCAAGCCCCCTCCCTTAAATCAAAGACCCCTTCCCTTCTACAGCAATGCTCTGTGGTCCTCGGCTTTTTTCCCCCTATATATTTTTCTCTGTTTATCCGGCTCTTGGAGGCTAAAACTATTTATCCAGCTAACACCAAGTCCACTCAGCAACGTTTCTTCCTTCCTTGAATTGTGATCCGGTTGGCTTGGGGGGGACTAGCAAGGAAAGGGGTCTTCCAAACTCAACCACTTCCTCGCCAACTGTAGGGAGAAAAAAGGCTGGCCAAATGTTTTCGCTGGAAAATGCTCGACTGGCCTGAAAGCCAACTGGTGTGGTTGGGCAGCTTAACAACCTGTGCTTGGTAATCAAGTCCTGGGATTGTCTTCTGTTCTTGGCTAACAATCCTGTAGATTCAGGGACATATAACCTCGTGATTTTCCTTCATTGGCCTCTTGTGTGGAGTTCTTCACAACCTGGTGTAAGCTAGTAGCAGTGGAGGAACCCAAAGGTCTAGAACGGGGGTCTTCAAACTTGGCAACTTTAAGACTTCTTGACTTGGCTGGCTGAGGAATTCTGGGAGTTGAAGTCCACAAGTCTTAACGTTGCCAAGTTTGAAGATCCTTGGTCTAGATTAATTACTGCTCAATTGGCCTCCCCCATCCTGGGGTCTGCCTTCCTTCCTTCCTTCCTTCCTTCCTTCCTTCCTTCCTTCCTTCCTTCCTTCCTTCCTTCCTTCTTTCCTTCCTGTTTCTTCACTTTCAGCAGCTCACTGTATTGTCTTAGGATTTGCTCCAGATCTAAAGGGTCTGGGTTACCATGAGTTCTTGATCATGAGATGACTCAATGGCGGTTGGGTTGCTTCTTGGTGGCCATCCTAAGGGCTACTCCCTAATTCAGCTTTTTTGAGACCCTCCAAATTTTGTAGAACCTCCAGTTTTTCCCAGTTGGCCATCTTCACGGGCAAGGAAAGGTCTGGGGATGGTGGGAAGGCAGGTTCTACACCATAGGAGGACCCGACTGACCACTGCATAACCTGGTTGATACTTGGTTGGGAGACCAGAGAGAAGCCCAAGAGCTATGGGTTAGACTGGAAAGTCCAAAGGCCACCTTAGAAGACAGCGGCACACCTTTGCCATCTTTGTTCTTTAGTAGCCTTCTCATCCAAAGCCCAAGTTGAGTTGACCTTCACATCAAGAGATCTAAATTATGATTCCAACTTTTATAGGTCCACTCACCAGCTACCTCTTCCACACTATTCTACGCCTTGCCTCCTAGAATAATTCTTTACCTCAGGAATTTTTTACCCACACCTAGGATGCTACCCCTACTAGGGTCTAATTTGACCCACCACTTCTCTCCTTCAGGCATGGAGGAAGAGGATGGCCAGCTGAGTGGGCCATCTTGGGCAGGGCAGAAAAAAACCCTGGAGATTGATATTGAAGGCACAGTGTTTTGGGGTGAAAAGGGTTGTTTCTCAGCCTTAGCCATTTTAAGATGTGTGGACTTCAACTCCTAGAAATCCCCAGCCAACATGGCTGCCTGGGGAATTCTGGGAGTTGATATCCACACATCTTAAAGTTGCCATAATGTTCCACTTGAATATAATTTCCCTTCCCTCCTTTTCTTCACCCCCAACCCTAGTTGCTTCTCTCTTATTTAACATGGGCAGAGTGGGTGATGCTCACGCTAAAACAATTTTGCTTCTGTGCATTTTCACTCGTAAGAATTTTTACAAGCCATGTTCTTGTGATCCGGTCTGTTTTGCTCCCAATCTCAGCCCTTTCCTTTCTTCTCTGCACCGGAATTCTCACAACTTGGCTGTCCACCTGTCCACCCTCCAATATTTTGTAATTTCTAACTATTTTATCTTTTCTCCAGCTCCCTTATCCCTAAACAACAGGATTCGCGTTGTTTCCCTTTGGATCAGATGTTCATTTGCAGTGATTTGAGGCCAACCTGCTGCTTCCTTGACGCTGGCCGATTGGTACTGCTCAGGGGTGGGAGGTGGGGTGTGTATGTGTGTCAGAGCAGGACACTTTTGCTACTCTTCACACTGGTATTTATAAGCCTGTTTGTCTGTGTACATGTGTGGCATTTTCAAAATGAATGTCAAGTGGAGGAGAAAAAAAATAAAAACAGGAAAGAAACAAAGTAAGACTTGCTTTCTCATTTCTGGAGGAATAACAGGATAACAGAGTTGCGAGGGGCCTTGGAGGTCATCTAGTCCAACCCTCTGGTCAGGCAGGAAACCCTATACCATTTCAGACAGATGGCTGTCCAGTCTCTTCTTGAAAACCTCCAGGGATGGAAGAGCCACATGATTGAGTTCAGACAACCCATCTGCATAAAGCAAGGTTTGCATTTTGCATGAACGTGTCTTGTGAGAACCTGGAAAAGCATTCAAGATAACACAGATCATACCAGAGGTTGCACTTAAGGCAAGCAACCTCCAATTTAAGACCCAGAAAATCCATAGTTGCAGAAGCTGGATTGCAACATAAGTTAACTATTGCCACTGTTTAGGTTATAATTGTGGATGCAATATATGGGGAGGGGGGGGAGGAAATTGTGTCCCTTCCATGTTTACACAACACAGGTCTTACGTAACTCGGGGACTGGTATTCTTCACTCTTTGTTTCCCCAAAAAAGATTTTGTAGCAGAGAGAGAAAAAGCATTTAGCTGCAACCAGTCATTGCCGAAGGCAGATAAATCTTCATTTTGTTTGTAATTGGAGGATTCTGAAAACTTTTCTCTGCCTGACTGGAATTCAAATAGTTGTCATCTCTTTTTAAAGTATGATGATGATGATGCTTGATACGGCATTTTTATCCATCTTTCCCCCCCTCCCTCCCTCCCTCCCTTCCCGCTTCCTTCCGGAGCGATGGGACCTGTAGTCCCAGTGCTTTTTTCGTAAAAGAAAAAGGTGCCGGAACTCACACATGTCATACAACCCACCTTGCCTACCCCAGCGTTTCGCAACCTTAGGAACTTGAAGATGCGTGGACTTCAACTCCCACGCTGGCTGGGGAATTCTGGGAGATGAAGTCCAGCCTTCTAAACATTGCCAAGGTTGGGAAACTCTGCTCTAGTGCAGCGTTTCCCAACCTTAGGAACTTGAAGATGCGTGGACTTCAACTCCCAGAATTCCCCAGCCAGCATAGCTGGCTGGGGAATTCTGGGAGTTGAAGTCCACGCATCTTCAAGTTCCTAAGGTTGGGAAACGCTGGCCTACCCTACAAGCTTCCATCCCAAAAAGGTGCCGGAACTCCGTTCCGCGCCTTCTACGACAAAAAAAAGCCCCGGGGAGTCCTCTCCAGAAAGAGCAAAGTCCGAATCGGCCGTGGCTCTGCCCACGTGTCCTTCCCCAGGAAGGGGGCGGTCTCCAGAGGCACGCCCCTTTCCTCCGCCGCCCGGGATTGGGCGAGCGGGGGGGGCGCGGCCAGGGGAGGGGCTCCGGGCCGGCTGAGTGGGCGGGGCTCCGGCCATGCGGAGAGGGGCGCGCAGGAGCCGGGCGGCGGCGGCGGAGCCGGGGACTCTCCCCGCGGACCCCCGGCGGCGCCCGATCCGGCGCTGGGCGCTCCCGCTGGGCTTGGCGGCGGGCTGCGCGCTGGCGCTCTGCCTCCTCTGGAGCGGGCAGCCGCGGGCCGGGCAGGCAGCGGAGCCGGGCAGCCAGGTAGGCCGGGGCGAGCCGAGGGGGTCCCGGCCCAGCTGAAGGCCCCTCCGGCCACTTCGCCCTTCCCCACCCGCCTCCTGGCATCCGGCAGTGCCCGGGGAACCACGTCACCCAGAAGGCGCAGCCAGCGTGCCGGGGTTTGCGGTGCCAGGTTGAGGAAGGCCGGCTCCCGGTCTGCACGCACGGAGAAAACGGAATGGCAAGCCGGGATCTGATCTCAGCTGGGGGGGGGGGTCCAGGATGCCGGGTTGGGCAGCCCCCCAGGAGAGCGACCCTGGGCGGCGGGGAAGAACCCAGCCGAGCGGCGGTCGGTGGGCTTCGCTTCCCCGCTTTGCCAAGGACAAGCCCCCCCCCCCCGTTAAGATTCAGAGCCCCGTTTCTCAGCTGCCCAGGAAGCTGGAAGACCGACCCTAGTTAGAAGAGCTGGGAGACCCCCCCATCGGGGCCAGAGTGAGGCCAACCGATGCCTTAAAGCACAACCCAAGGACGGTGCCCGCCCCCCACCCCCACCACCCCAGGCCCTGCCATGGCTTGGCCAACAAGACCTCAAGGTGCAAACTTTTCAACTTTTAGCCCTTCGGGGTACCAAAGAAAATGCAGGCGGGGCATTTCCGACAATGCAGATGAAAGTCAAACAGGGTTGGGACCAAGGACCCTTGCTGGGGGGGGAGGGGGGAGATAAAAGTCAACCAAAGTCCAGTGGGGTAGTGAAAGTGGGATATCTTGAAAGTTCACTAGCATGCTGGCTGGGGAATTCTGGGAGTTGAAGTCCACCCGTCTGAAGATTGCCAAGGTTGCAAAAAGGCTGCTTTGGAGGAATAAAAATCCACACAGCTGCTTTGAAAGCCCCCCCACCCCCCAAAGCTATAAATAAAGACAAGCTGCTCTTCTTCTCACAGCTGATCCACAAACACCAAAGTTTGTCCAGCAGCCAGTTGAAATACCTGGCTGCCCAGCTGGATTTGCAACGCCTTTGGAAGACTTACCTGCAGCCTATGCTGGTGGAAAGGTATCCAGGCAGCCCTGGTAACATCCGAACCCGGCAGGTGAGTTTGGGTCCCCCGGCTGTGTGAAACTTCGCGGCTGGATTCCATCCTTGAAATGTTGTTGCGCGCATACGGCTTTTGCTAGCTCCTGAAAGACACATTTTACAGTATTTTACAGCATTTACAACTAGTCTTTGTCTTAACAACTGTTTGTTTAGTGACTGCTCAAAGTTACAACAGCACTGAAAAAAGTGACAGGACCGTTTTTCACACTTACAACAGTTGCAGCATCAGGGGGGGAGGGGCAGGGGTCATGTGATCCCTTAGCAACTGTCTTGCTTATCAGAGTAAGTGTTGGGCTCAATTGTGGTCGTAATTCGAGGATGACTTGTACTGTCGTACCCAGAGAGGACTGGAAACCTGCGCAAGCGATTTAGCTGGTGCTCATGCTTTTTTCCCCCCGATTTCTCTCGAGTTCATCGTGGAACGGCTAAAAGCGCTGGAGGCTTCTTGGCAGGTGGATCTGGATGCTTTCGAGGACCGGACCCCACACGGCACGGTCAGCTTTGCCAACGTGGTGGCCACGCTTGACCCCTTGGCCACCTGGCGCCTGGTCTTTGCCTGCCACTACGACTCCAAATATTTTCCCCGAGACAAGCACGGACGGGCCTTCGTGGGGGCCACCGATTCGGCCGTGCCCTGTGCCATCCTGCTGGAGCTGGTGACCGCGCTGGACAGCCGGCTTCTGAAGGCCAAAGAGCAGGTGAGGCGGTCAAGGGGCAAGCTGGGAACAACAGTGTCCGTTCGCTTCTTCCTCAGGGAGGGGAGGAGGGAGTAAAGACTAAGGGTTAGAGCTGGCAGAGTGCCGTTGTCATCCTTCCCATCTGTTTGGGTGGGACACTTTTCAAGGCAGAAATATTTTTCCAAAGAGATCATGGTTCCCTCTGGCTTCCCTAACCTGCAAAGGCTTATTTTAAATTCGCACGTAAAAAAGGAAGTTTTGAATTGTGCAAGAGAAAATCGGCAAAACGAACGAACTGCAATTCCCTGAGAAAACTGCAGGCAAATACTTTCCACTGATAGCAGTAATAGAAGAGATGGATTTGGATGAATTCCCAGCCTTGGCAACTTTGAAGACCTTCCTTTGGACTTCCAACTCCCAGAATTCCTCAGCCAATATGGGGGAAACAGCATGGCTGGCTGGGGAATTCTGGGAGTTGAAGTCCACAGATCTTCCAAGTTGCCACGGTTGAGACGCTGGCTTACGTGGCTGGGGTCTTCCCTTCCCGTTATCCCTTTGGCGACTTTTGCAGCCACAACACACAAGCTCACCCACCTCCTTTGTGGTTTCAGGCTTCGAAAATAACGCTGCAGCTGCTCTTTTTTGACGGGGAGGAGGCTTTCCGCGAGTGGAGTGAGACAGATTCCCTCTATGGGGCCCGTCACCTAGCTGAGCACATGGGCCGGACCCCCCATCGCCAGGGCATCACGCAGCTCCAGGCGATAGTGAGTCTCTCTCTGGGAGCGGGAACTTCTGACGTAAGCCACGATGATGTCACCAGGCAGGGGAACTCTTTTGTCACCTGTGTGGGATGACATCATCACGCAGGGGACACCTTTGGGGCTTCCACCGGTTCCCTCTAGTCTGGTTGGCACGCTGCCTGGGGAATTCTGGGAGCGGAAGTCCACCCATCTTAAAGTTGCCAAGGTTGAGAAACGCTGCTAAAGAAGATCAAACTCTTCTTTCTTTCTTGCAGTCTCTCTTCGTTTTGCTGGATCTGCTGGGCGCCCCTCGGCCCTCCTTTCAAAGCCACTTCCTGGCAACCTCTGGTTGGTTCAAGAGGCTTATTAGCATCGGTAAGATCCAGAAGCCAAATCAGCAGACGTTTGCCAGGCTGGGAGGCAGCATCGGCGGAGGGGGAGAACGGAATTCACAAGGGAGAACAGCAGGAACTCAACAATTCATCTACCGACTTACAAGCATTCGTTTAGCCACCGTTTGAAACGTAAACCGCACTGGGGGGGGGAAACGAAATTAAAACCACACTGAAAAAAGCTACTCACAAACCGGTGCTCGCACTTTAGAACCGTCGCAGCACCCACACACAGCCATGTGACCCAAATTTGGGTGCTTGGCAACTGGTGTGTGTATTTACAACAGCTGCAGGATCCTGGGGTCAAGTGATCGTCATTTGGGACCATCCCCAAGCAGCTTCCGACGAGCAATGGCGGGGGGGGCAGGGGGGGGAAAGCCAGACTGGCTTAACAACCAGGCGGTTTGTGGCAAAAAATTGTGCAGGACTCAACTAAAAACTCCCTTGCTTAGGAATTGAAAATTTTGGTTCTAGTTGTGATTGTTAAATTGAGGACAAGCTGTACTGAAATTGGCAGGAATGCAATCCTGGCTATATGGCCAGAATACCCTCTATCGACAAGCAGACACGGGGGGCTGGGATACACCCCCCCACCTAATCTCTGCCTTGCATTCTGTAGAAAAACGGATGCACCATCTTGGACTGCTCCATTCCCATTCCCAGGAACAGCTGTATTTCCACAGAGACACCCCCTACGGCTCTGTCGAAGATGACCACGCGCCCTTCCTCAGGAAAGGTACGTAACACCCTCCCACACACACACACACCCCTTTGACACCCCTGTTCCAAAACCCGGCCTCGTTCTCTCGTCCCAACAAGGTCCTCCTTTGGTAATAAATTTTTATTTTATTCAAACCGTTCAAAAACAAAATCCAAAGGGGAAAAAAATTGCAAAGGTAAAAGAAAACTAGACAAAAACATTACAGGTTAGTCCTCGACTTACAAGGTGGCCAAAGTCACAACAGCACTGGAAAAAGGGACTTATGACCATTTTTCAGTTAACTACCTTTGCAGCATCCCCATGTGATCACGTGATCAAAATTCAGCCACTTGACAACTAATATATTTATGACGGTCACAGTGTCCCGGGGGGGGGGGAAGGGGTGTCGTGTGATCCCCTTTTGTGTCCTCCTGACAAGCAAAGTCATTGGGGCAAGCCAGATTCACTAAGCAACCGGGTTACTAACTTATCAGCTGCGGTGATTCACTTAGCAACTGTGGCAAGATCGTAACATGGGGTGAAACTCACTTAACAAATGTCTCACTTAACAACAGAAATTTTGGGCTCAGGTGTGGCCGTAAGTCAAGGACTACCTGTACAAAGAAAAAAAGATGTGGATCGAAAGGGCAAAAAACCAAAAAAAAACAAACACATTTTACCCTACTAGGTCAACACGGAAGAAATATATTCCAACGAAGCTAGAAGCGACTTTCTTAAAAATCAAGCTTATGCATGGAATGGAAGGCAGCTGTGGGCTAAGGTGTGTGTTTGTGTGTCTTTGTGACAGGTGTCCCCGTCCTCCATCTCATTGCCACCCCCTTCCCCAGGGTCTGGCACACCCTGGAGGACACAGAGGAGAACCTGGACCGCCCCACTGTTGAGAACTTGAGCAAGATCCTGGCTGTGTTCCTGGCGGAATACCTGTGGCTCTAGGGCGGATGCTGGACGTGGACGTGGCTGGGATGAAAACAATGGAGTTGGCTTTTGGGAGATGACTGACGTGCTGTGGAAGATGGGGCAGGAGATGCACGGATTCTCCTTGGAACTCTGGAAGTTGGTCCACCACGAAGGCTGTGTGATGCACGGAGGGCTCCCGCTGGCGGGAACCGCCAGGCCAAAATGGTTGAGCGAGGAGATCAAGAATCGGCTTTCCTGCCACTTGAAAGGTCTGGGATGTCTTAAAAGAGCTGAGAAAGATTCGGACAAGGGTGGGCTTCTTTTGCCAAAAATTGGCCTTCTGCTTGCTCCAGATTTTCTCTTGAAACCAAGCACGGCTTAAAAGTAGTCGGTGGAAAGGCCCACCGCTTGATCCCTTGGAGTAGGGAAAGGGGGGGGGCAGCTAGGTCTCCTACCTCCCACCCCTTTTTCTTTCTTTGTTCTGAGAAAAGCAGAGCTTTTTTTAAAAAAAAAAGCAGGAATTTTTTTGAATCTCACAGGAAATCTCCGTGTGGTGCACACTCCCTTCTTTCAAAATGGAAAGAATCCTTGAATTTGCCGATTTAAACACGGAGGAGCCGGTGGTAATAGAACAAGATGCCATTTATGAGCAATTCCTATTGGAAGCGCCTTACAAGTAAAAAGCTAGCGCGTCAGGAAATTTTTGAACTTAAAGTCTATCGGTGTTCAGCCTTGACAACTTTTAAGACTGGTGGATTTCAACTCCTAGAATTTGTCAGCCAGCCATGCTGGCTGAGGAATTCTGGGAGTTGAAGTCCTCTTAAAAGTTACCAAGGTTTGCACGCCCGCCTTAGCCCTTTCCTTGCCATGCAAGCTTTCTGTCGTACTTACACACTTGTGTGTTTTTCCAAGCAACATTCCTCTTTTCGTGTGATCTGCTGTGGTATAACTTGTTTTTCCACTGTGGGACTTTTATTAACACACTCCTGCCTTCTTTCCAGCTGATTCCTGGGTTGATTTAAGCCCATCGGGGGTTTTTTGGTGGAAAAAACCCCCCTCTCCCAATAAAAGCTGTCTCTTTTGGGGTTTTTTTGTGAATTGTCCAAATTTCCTAAGCACTAAGGACGATTTGGTGGATGAAACGAAACTAAATCACCACGCTGTGATCTGCTGGAATTCCGACATTTGGCAAAATGAGGGCTGAAGGTCATTCAATACGGCTTGGACTTTCAAGAAAGCATTTTTTAATAAATCTATAAAGCAGGATTTCATAGGAGAAAGAAACGGCAAACTGATCCCAAGACAGGGGTCCCCAACCTGCCACCCAGCCAAGAAGAAAGTTCTCTGGGGGTTGGAAGTCCGTACATGTTCGCTGGGGAATTCTGGGAATTGAAGTCCACAATCTTTCAAAGTTCATTAGCATGTTGGCTGGGGAATTCTGGGAGTCGAAATCAAAACATCATCGTGTTCCTCAGCATGCCGGCTGGGGAATTCTGGGAGTTAAAAATCCACACCTTTTAAAATTCACTAGCATGCCGGCTGGGGAATTCTGGGAGTTGAAATCCCCACATCTTAGGAGTAGCCAGGTTTCAGAAACACGGCTCTTTTAAGCCACGTAGAGCGAAAATCTCCTGCAATGAAGGTATGACACATCCCAGCGGACTGCTGCCTATTTGCAACCGGGCTGCATGGGTGTCAGGCCGGCATGCACATGCACAGCTGAACTCACATGAGTGGCAGGCTGGTGCACACGACACACCACTTGCGCAAGTTGAGCCGCGCACACATGCACGTGCCTGCCGGCCCAACGCTCACGCAGCCCAGTTCCCCTCTTTCCTTCCCTCCAGACAGGCCGCCAAGCCACAAAGGTTGATGTCCATTGCCTTAGGATGAAGAGACAGGATGGGAACTTGCAAGGAAGAAGAATAGCAAAATGCAGCAGGGGCCAATCGGGCTGCACGGCTGGCTGGCGAATTCTGGGCGTCCAAGTCCCCTTAGAAACACTGGCCGCAAAAGGGATTTGCCAGAGAAAAACCTTCTTAGGAAAGTTGGTCTTAGAAACCTTTAATGAAGTCATTCTTAGGAAGGCTTTCAAAGCAGACATTTTGCACAACGGCCACCCCCGCCCACCCCCCTTCTCTCTGCCCTCCCGCTTGAGGCAGTCACCGTGGAAGGGCGAGGTGCAAGCAGGTCGCCAGAGTGGAGGGAAAGGACCTCGTCTAGATTTGGGTCGGGTCTCGCTGGCGAGGAATCGCGCAGGCTCGGCTCCATCGCTCCCGGGCGCTACGTCTGGGTCTCCAGCTTATTCATGTACTCCTGCAGCGCCTGCAGGCGGGCGTCAATCTCGGAGAGATCCGCTGAGGGCTCCTCGTACAGGTTCTCTGTCAGATGGGACAGGAGGCAGGATCATTTCCCAAACCGTTCACGAGGCCAGCCGCCAGGAATACAAAAGGGCTTTTTCCTCAAAGGTGTCAGGCTCCAAAAATCTAAGAAATACCCCTCGAATTTCTTCAGCGTGGTTTCCCCTATTCTTCCTCACCTGGATGGCAATGACCACCCAGAGGACACCTGCCAGCTCCTGTGCCTAGAACAGGGGTAGGCAACCTCGGCTCTTTTATGACTCGTGGACTTCAACACCCAGAATTCCTGAGCCAGCACGGCTTAGCTTGGAAACCTCTCCTTTTTCCCTCAGCGTGGCTGGCTCAGGAATTCTGGGAGTTGAAGTCCACAAGTCATAAAGCGGCCTAGGCCAGGGATAGGCAACCTCGGCTCTTTTATGACTCATGGACTTCAATTCCCAGAATTCCTGAGCCAGCCAGTTTGGTTCAGTAAAGCACCAGGCTGTGAGTTCTAGTTCTGCCTTAGGCGTAAAAACCAGCTGGGTGACTTTGGGCCCATCACCAGGAGATGGTGAGTTCTAGTCCCACCTTAGGCACGAAAGCCAGGTGGGCGACTTTGGGCCAATCACCAGGAAGTTGGGAGTTCTAGTCCCACCTTAGGCACGAAAGCCAGGTGGGCGACTTTGGGCCAATCACCAGGAGGTTGGGAGTTCTAGTCCCGCCTTAGGCACGAAAGCCAGGTGGGCGACTTTGGGCCAGTCCTTCTCTCTCAGCCCAACTCACCTCAGAGGGCTGTTGGGAAAATAGGAGGAAGAAGATGTGTTAAATAAGTTTGTCGCCTTGAATTATTTGTAAAAATGAAGGGGAGATATAAATAAATAAAAATAAAACAGTAGCTTGACCCAGGGATGCCCACCCACCTGAGTTTTCCAAGATGTCCTCCGAGACACCAGCAGTTTTACCTTTACCCCCAGCTTTGCCTGTATTCGGGGTGCTTGACAAACGTTTCTTGTGAGCGTTGTCCGCACGGGGACCCTGAACGGAGAACAAGAACCGCTGGGGTCACACGGTCTGTGCAGGACCCTCTGGCAGGGCGTTCCCTGAGCCCAAAGCCAGCTTCGGAAAGAGGAACCTTGGGGGGAATCACTCACCACCGTGGGGCCGTTCCAAGATGAAGAGCTGAAGGCTTTCCTGTTCCTGCCTAGTCGCTTCCTGCCTCTAAAAGGAAAATGACACAATCCATCAGATGGGGTAACACCCGCGGTGAAATTGTAGACGTGTCATACCTTCATTGCAGGAGATTTTCACTCTACGTGGCTTAAAGAGCCGTGTTTCTGAGACCTGGCTACTCCTAAGATGTGGGGATTTCAACTCCCAGAATTCCCCAGCCGGCATGCTAGTGAATTTTAAAAGGTGTGGATTTTTAACTCCCAGAATTCCCCAGCCAGCATGCTGAGGAACATGATGATGTTTTGATTTCAACTCCCAGAATTCCCCAGCCAACACGCTAATGAACTTCGAAAGATGTGAACTTCAATTCCCAGTGAACACGTACGGACTTCCAACTCCCAGAGAACTTCCCTCTTGGCTGGCTGGGGAATTCCAGGGGTTGAAGTCCACCCAGCTTAAGCTTGCCAAGGTCGAGAACATTGCTATTCTATACACAAGAACCGGCGAGGGAAAAGTTAAGGCTGTAACTTTAGTAAACACTTTGCCAGAATCAGCTTCGCAGACCCCCGTGTCCTCCCCCCCCATTGCAAGAAGCCCCATCTTCCCTCTGTACCTTACCTGGGTGCAACAGGTTCCGAATAATCTTCCATCTCACTCCCGGAGCTGGCCGAAGTCCGTTTGCTGCGGAAGCTTTCCACTGGAAAAAAAAAGAGAGTGGCGTTTGGGGCAAGGACCCCCAAATCCCCCTCCAGGGGTGATTCTGCACTCGTGAATCACCCAGGTCCCGCTGTGGTTGTTAAGTTGAAGAATATTTCCCCATTTTCCCACCCCCCAGCATTCATTAAGTGAATGCCACAGTTGTTAAACAAAGCAGTGGCTCAAGATAGGCGTGGTTTTGCCAAAAATCAGAAGTAAATGTTGAGGGTTTGTTTTTTTTCAAAACCGTTGTAAAATTCGGTCAAGCGACTTTGGGATGCTGCAAATGGCTATAATGGCCGCTCTGTTGCTGAGCAGATAACCCGGGGGGGGGGGCAGTCAACCACTGAATGGTTGAATCTGAGTTGTCAGTACCCTCCTAGCTGGCTCCGTCAGAACAGTCGCCAAGCAATCAGTAATAATTTGAGGACTGCCTGTAACTGGATAGCTTCTACAAGCGCCCGACGTGTCCTGCTTATTGAAACAGTCACTGGCAGACTGGGGACCTTGGAGTCCTAGTGGACAATCCCTTCAAACATAAGCTAGCTGGGGGTGCGGAAGCAGCCCAAAAAGCTAACATAATCCTGGGTTGTGTAAAGGCATCGAATAAAAACCATGTGAAGTATCAGTACCACTTTACAAAACCCTAGTGAGGCCACACCTGGAATACTGCAGCCAATTTTGGTCACCCTATCACAAAAAGGATGTTGAGACTTTGGAAAAAGCACAGAGAAGAGCAACTAAGAGGGTTAAAGGCCTAGAGACTAAAACATATATGAAGGACGGTTGCAGGAACTGGGTATGGCCAGTCTAGAGAAAAGGAGGACTAAGGGGGGGGGGACACCTGATGGCAGGATTCCAGTATTTGAGAGGCTGCCCCAGGGTCAACGTCTTCTCCAAAGCGCCCAAAGGCAGGACAAGAAACAACCCATGGAAACGAATCAAGGAGAGAAGCAATCTGGAATTAAGGAGAAACCTCCTAATAGCGAGGACAACTAACCAGTGGAACAGAAGTTGCCTCCAGAAGTTGTGGGTACTCCATCACTGGAGGTTTTTAAGAAGAGGCTGGACAGCCATTTGTCTCAAATTGTGTAGGGTCTCCTGCTTGAGCGGGGGGGGGGGGGGGCTGGAATAGGAGACCTCCGAGGTCCCTTCCAGCTCTATTCTGATTCTGATTCTCTGCCGTTCCCCTCTTGAGTACGGAGAGTTCAAGGACCTGATCTTGGCACCCACCAATCTTTGCACCCTGGTGCCGCCGCAGAATAAAGGCAAAGCACCTGGCATACCTGAAGAGCTGCGGCCGCGTGGCTTGTTAAGGCTGCTCCCGCCAGGGATGACTGAGTGGCCCCTGAGCTGAGTGTGGTGGTACCAGCCACTGGGTGGGGTGTCTCCTAAGGCCCGATGGAGATTCCGCTGGCTGGAAAGGAAGACCGGAAATGGAATCATCGCCTTTTCGGCTCCAGGTGGCTCAGTGGGTTAGGACGCTGAGCTTGTCGATCGGAAGGTCGGCAGTTTGGTGGGTTGAATCCCGAGTGCCGCGTAACAAGAGTGAGCTCCTGTTACTCGTCCCAGCGTCTGCCAACCTAGCAATTCGAAAGCACTAAAAATGCAAGTAGAAAAATAGGGACCACTGCGGTGGGAAGGTAACAGCGTTCTGTGCGCCTTTGGCGTCCAGTCATGCCGGCCACATGACCACGGAGACGTCCTCGGACAAGCGCTGGCTCTTCGGCTTTGAAACGGAGATGAGCACCGGCCCCTAGAGTCGGAAACGACTAGCACGCCTGTGCGGGGGAACCTTTACCTTTTATCAGACAAGGCACAGAGCCGGCCGGCATGATTATCTGAATGTCCTTGTTTTTAATCAACATGTTTCAATATTATTATGCTCTCTCAAAACCTCCCAGAGTCACAGGTGTAGCTGGGAGGTGTAGAAATTTGATAAATAAAGTAATATATGGCTAGGCACTCACCGGCATTTTTTTTTTTTTTTAAAATTGCCAAACATCACCACTGACCCAAAAGATGGTCCACTGCTGCCCTTACCAAGCTAACCCCCCCCCAAACAGCTGATTTGTGCGCCAGCCGTTCATTTGAGGCTTGCAATCGTTTTTAAATCAGCAACGTGGCCCTTGACCTCCTGGTTTAGTGGTCATTTAGGCCAGGTCTGGGCAGCAATCCGCTTCCTGGATTGGAGACACCCAGGCACGTCTGCAGGGGAGTCCACTCACTTTTTCTGTTCGATCTCCTTTTGCTTCCGCTCCTTGGCCTTCACGAAGGCTGTGGGATCAAAGCGAGGGGCCCGGATACCTGCCGTCGGAAAAGAGGGAGAGCGACGGACTTGTAAGGAATTTATTTTGGCTATAGGAGTGAATTTCCCAAGGGAACCTTTTTTCTTTTTTTAAAACAGCCCGAGCTAAAAAAAAAATGTCCCTACAAGACTTAAGTGCTTATTGGAAAGTAGGACTGGCTACTTCCTAGCACAGAGGTGTCCAAAGATGGATTAGACAGACAGCAAACCTCACTCCCTTCTAGACTGGTGATGTAACCTAGTTAGGTCGTGAAACCTAGTTAGGTCGTGGCAAGGAAGCCACCCAGCTCAGAGAGCTCCCAGGACCCCGCAGTCCTCTTCCTCCTCCTCCCCTCCACAAACCCCATTCCCTTTTAGCCCAGATGATGTTACCTAGTTGGATTAAGGAAACCACCCAGCTCAGAGAGCACCGAGGACCCCTCATTTCAACCCTGAGCTACGAAGCTTCTCTTCCTACATCTATTAGCAGAGTGTTGGGCAATTTACAGTAAATCAGCAGGGAAGTTCAGCCCCCAAATGCTTTAATAAAGCATTTGCCAGCAAGTTCAGAAATTCCCCTTTTCAGCAAAGAATAAAAAGAGCTTCTAGTCCCTATCGTTAAAGAAAGCAGCTTGGAGTAAGAGCAGAATATCTTGGAAGCAAAACCAAGAGGAAATTGACACTGGCGACAGGACTGCACTTCTGGCCATTCCCTCCCCAGATCGAGCGGAAATCAGCAACGTTTATTTATAGACTAATCGCAAAGGCAACCAATTTTCTTTGCCCCACCTGTCGGAGAAGGAGACTGCCTGGAGAGGCGTCCCTGGCTCCCGCTGCGCCCGTCTCTGGATGAGGACCGTTGCCGGCTGCTTCGCCAGGGCACGCTGCGGTCCTGTGAATTGGACCGTTCCTCCGAGGCAGAGCGACGGCCGTCTCGCTTTGTGACGCCAGTCCGATTCAGGCTGGGATGAGACAAATGGCGGAGAGGGGTTTCAGAGAGAAGATCCAGTGGGGGCAACATACCCGGGGAAAGGGGAGACGGGAAGCGCTCAAGTTAGGAAACAGTGGGCACCCTCTTTGCCCAAATGGCAAGCACTGGGATTTCGGTTTAGGTTGCTGCGGTTGTAAATTGAGTCACGTGACCTGATCTGACTTTAGGACCACTGTTACAATGGTCGTAAAGCGAGGCGTCACGACCACTAATGGTTAATTGCTTGTTAGGTGAACCGATGCTAGCCAATGGGCGTATCTTTGCCAGAAACCAGCCACAAAAGCGGGAAACGGACAAAAGACATCGCAAACCCCTGTTGTCAACGCTGCAAAACATCGACGTTCTTGCTTTGACCACAGATGGAAATGCAGCCATTTTCCCTCGATTGCTTTTAGAGTTAGTTGATGCTGGAAGGGGGTGTGTGGCTGAGAGTCCAGCTAGTCGTAAGCGTAGCCACTCGGCTGCGGGAACCCAAGCTCATCAGGCCCAGAGTTGATAAAGAGTTTTGGCGGGCTTTGGGGAGGAAGCCCGAGCTTCAAGCTAATTGGGGAATGTGATTTATGACTGTTAATTGGAGGAGAGAATTGCACCTTGTGACTTTGTATCGAGGGGAGGGGAATTAGTTTTTGGTTTCAGACTATGTAGTGCCGATACTTTGTTTCTCGAAATATTCTTTAAGGTAAACAAGCTCTTTTGAAGGGTTTCCTCAGTCGGAGCCATGACATTTCTCTTAAGACTGAGGTCGTAAATGTGATCCCGTTCCCCAGGGCCCAAAACGGGATCCTGTGACCGGGCGAGGGGGGGAGGGAGAGAAATGGCTGGATGTGGCAGTCACAGCTCTGAGGAAGAGTTGCAAGTGACCCTTTTTTTTTTTTTTGAGTCCATGGCTAGCTTTGATCGGTTGTTAAGTGAGGACCACCCGCCTGGGATTGGCTGAGGGCACCTACCCCTTTTTGTACAAAGCCAGCTCGTTGGTCAGGCTCTTCACCCGGATCCGGAGGCTTCTCTCGGTCGCCTTCACTTCCGCAAGCTGTGGGATCAGAAAGAGGGAGCCAAGGCAGAGTTGTGTTGGATACAACACAAACGACAATCAATTTTACAGGCTGCTGAAGCCAGGAGCAGCTAAAAATAGGGGTTTTTCCCCGCTTCCAATACATTTGTAGCCCCTCCGAGGTTTGGGGCTCGCCTCTCTGCCCTCTGCAGGCCCCCAACTCTGCCAGTGGATCAGGCTGGGGTTTACTTTAAGCCTCAACTTGCAACCGTCCGTTCAGTGACTGTTCAGAGTTATGACGGCACTACACAGTGGCTTGTACTCTTTTTTCACACTTGCAACTGTTTGAGCATCCCCACGGTCATGTGATCAAGATTCAGAGGCTTGGCAATTGGCTCATATTTATGTCGGTTGCAGCGTCCACTTTCGCAGGGGGGGGGAAGTCAAGGGGGGAAGCCAGATTCAATTAACCACCGGGTTACCACCTTAACAACTGCAGTGATTTGCTTAATGTCCGTGGCAAGGAAGGTCATAAAAAAGGGCCAAAACACACTTAAAAACTGTCTCGCTTAATGACAGAAATTTGGGGCTTACCTGTGGTTGTTATGTCAAGCACCACCTGTAACTCAAGGTGGCAAACATACCTACTGCGCTCTCCTCCTAGTTTCCCTACAACACCACCCCTGTAAGGTGGGTTGGGCTGAGAGAGAGAGAGACCGGCCCAGAGTCACCCAGCCGGCTTTTGTGACTGAAGCGGGACTAGAACTCACCGTCTCCCGCTTTCTAGTCTGGTGCCTTAACCACTAGATCAGAGGCCCCCAACCTTTGGAGCACCAGGGTCCACCGGTTCCGTGGAGAGAGGTTTTTCCACGGACCGGAGGGCGCATGGTTTTGTGCGCTGCCTGCATCCCGCGGATGGGGCTTTGCTTGTTTGCGCGGCCCGGTTGCTGGCAGGCCGCGGCCCGGTACTGGTCCACGGCCCGGGGGTTGCACTAGATCACAACCCCACCACAACCTGAGACAGTGGTGAAAATACACAATCCTCAGAACTTCGACCCCTGGTGATAAATAGCGTTTCCCCCCCCGAGGGGCTCCCAGGCCTTCTGCCCACCTCGTCCGCCAGCTGGCGGCTCTCCTGCAGGCGCCTGGCGGCCAGGCGCTGGTGCTTGGCCCGCTCCTTGCTCAGCTGCTCCTCCAGAGTCTGCACCACTTTCTTCAAGATCTTCACCTCCTTCAAGCCACTGCCCGTGGCGCTCGCTGGCTGGAGCTCCTCCCGGCAGTTCAGCAGCAGCGACTCCATCAGCTGCTTCTCCTCCAGCGCGCGCTGCAGCCTGCGGGGGGTGGGGGAGTTGGCAGGGGGCGAGAGAGGCCGGCTTGCAAGACCCCCCCCCAAACTTCAGCCATCCGCTGCCCAAGGGAAGCTTTTGCGCAACGACAGGCAGCCCTCCACTTACGGCCACAACGCAGCCCCAAATTTCAAGCGAGACATTTGTGACGTGGATTTTGTCCCGTTTTACAACCTTGGAGCAAATCGCTGCCGTTGTTAAGTCGGTAACAACACGGCTGTTAAGTGAATCTGGCTCCCCCTGCCCCCCCCCCCCGTGGACTTTGCCTGTCAGGAGGTCCAAAAAGGGGATCGTGTGACTCCGGGGACGCTGCCACCGTCATAAATATGAGTCAGTTGCTAAGAGTCTGAGTTCTGGCTACGCGACCGTGGGGATGCCGCAAGGGTCGTTAAGTGTGAAAAACGGTCACAACTCACGTATTTTAGGGCAATGCTAACTTCGAACAGTCACTGGCTGAAAGGCTGTAATGGGAGGACTAACAATACTAGCAATTCATTTAACAGCTGTGGCAAGCCAGGTTGTGAAACGGGGCAAAACTCAACAACTGCCTCGCTTAACACGGGAAATTTTAAGTTCAAATCTGGCTGTTAAGACGACTGCCTGTCCAAGTTTTAATTGAATTTAATTGCTCTCAGCAATTTAACTCCTGGCTCTTAAATGTTCAGGCCTCCAGCCCCCCCACGGATTCCGAGGACAGTCCCTGGATCCCTGCCCCATCTCTGGATCCAAATCCTGCCCCCCCCACCCCCCTTTTTGCTCTCACTCACTCCTCCCGAAGACGACGGATCTCGAGGTCCCGGAAGTCCTTGCCTGGCTTAGCCTTCAACATAGCCAATTCTTCTTTAAGCTCCCGAATCACTTTCTGTAGAACGACCGGATCTGGCTTTCCGACGTAGGGCAGGGGTAGTGGGTAATGGATCCTGTCAGGAATCAAGACAACAGGCCGCAAGTCAAAAATTACGGAAGACGGGAACAAAAATGAGAGTCAAAACAGCTCATCCGCTCAACACCCCACGGGAGATCCCAAATCCAGCCGCCATCTTGAATTTCTGACAATATCTTGTGGGCCACTATGGCAATGTGATGACCTGTGGACTTCAACTCCCAGAATTCATGGCTGGCTCAGGAATTCTGGGAGTTGAAGTCCACAGGTCGTCAAGTTGTCATACAGGCAAGTCCCCGACTGACGAGTTCATTTAGTGACTGTTCAAAGTCACAATGGCCCTGGGGAAAAAAAAGACTTATGACCGTTTTTCACACTTATGACCTTTGCGGCATCCCCGTGATTAAAATTCAGATTGCTTGCCAACCGGTTCATACTTGCAACCGTGGCCGTGTCCCAAGGTCACGTGATCCACCTTCTGACAAGCAAAATCGATGGGGGAAGCCAGAGTTGCTTAACAACCGGGTCAGCTGCAGTGATTCACTTAACAACTGTGGCAAGAAAGGTCGTAAAATGGGACAAAGCTCACTTAACAAATGCCTCACTTAACAACTCAAATTTTGGACTCAACTGTGGTTGAGGATTACCTGTAGTTACCCACTCCTTGCAGCGAAGCCACAACTGGCCGGAGTTCCCCTGAATGTTGACTTGAGTGTCCCCCAAATTTTCCATCCCTCACCCCCAAATACCTAAGTCAGCAACACAGAGGAGCCGATTAGTCAAGCTCTTGGCCCCAATTCTGGGTCTCTCCCCCCCCTGAACCTGCCTGTCAAATTCCACCGAGTAAATCAGGATGAGGTAACGCTTGGAGTTCAAGGGGGAGGCTTTGGAGGCTGAGGGGTGTCGGGGTCCCACGCCAATCTTCCTGTTCCGCAGCGCCTCCAGGTCTGCGTAGGTGAGGAGATCCAGCGTTACAGACTCGCTGCTCTGTTTAAGGGGGCAAAGAAAGAGACAGCCCCAGATTGTACCCAGAATCGTTCACACAAACAGCTTTTGGAGTCCGAAGACTCGTGACTAAGCCATGGAAGAGCCTCTTCGCAGGTCAGGGTTGAAGTGAGGGGTCCTTGCTGCTCTCTGAGCTTGCAGACGTTTCGTGACCCCACTAAGGAACACCTTCAGTGCTAAGAGGGGGGGAGTTGTGAAGGGCAGGAGGACGACGACTGTGGGTCTTTCGTGCTGACTTTGATTCTTTTCTTGCAGATGTTTCACTATCTAACTAGGTAGAATTATCAGTGCTATAAGAAAGGGGGCTTATGGGGGGGAGCAGGAGGAGGAGGAGACTGTGGGGTCCTCTCTGAGCTCGGGGATTTCCTTGCAGACATTTCATGACCCAACTTGGTAACGTCATCGATGCTAGCAGTAGCATTGATGTTGTTACCTAGTTTGGGTCAGGAAATGTTTGCAAAAAAATCATGCAAGCTCAGAGAGTCTCAAAGACCCTTCATTCGTTACTAAATCAACAGAGGCAGTCCTCGACTTACAACAGTTCATTGAGTGACCATTTGAAGTTTCAACAGCACTGAAAAAAGCGACTTCCGTTCACTTTTCAGACGACCGTTGAAGCCTCCCCCGCGGTCACCTGATCAAAATTCGGACGCTTGGCAACTGACTCATATTTACGACGGTCACAGCGTCCCGGGCGGATGTCATGTGATCCCCTTTGGCAACCTTCCGACAAGCAAAATCAACTGGGGAAGCTGGATTCGTTTAACAACCGTGTGACTCACTTAACAACTTCAGGGATTCGCTTAACAACTGTGGCCAAAAAAGTCGTAAAATGGGTCAAAATTCACTTCCCAAATGTTTAACTTGGACACAGAGATCCTGGGCTCAGTCGCGATCGTACGTCGAGCACCGCCGGTACTTGTGTAAGAAACCAAACCGAGGACTGGCCAGTCCCGGCCTTGGATCAATTTCCGTGCCAAGCCGGAGTCTGAATTTAGGCACAAACGATGGTGGCCACACACACACACACACACACAGGAAGCCAATCTGTGCCTCACCTGGGCCAGGGCCGACTCCAGCATGCTGCAGAAGATCCCAAATTGCTTGAAATTCCCCGTCTTGTGGGTGAGGTCTTCGATAACTGCGGGAGGGGAGGACGGGAAACGAGAAATCTGAGTTTCTGCAGGGATGGCTGCCTTTCACGAACGGGAGGCTGGCAGTCCTACCTGCTCTGCCGACTCCAGGGTCCTGGCAAGGACGGGCCTGCCACCCCCAGGTCAGAAAGATCCCGGAGGGGAGGATTACAGGGGGTTCTTGATTTACAACAATTCATTTAGTGACCGTTCAAAGTTACAACGGCACTGGAAAAAAGAGATCTGGGACCCTTTCCCCCCACTTACGACCGTTGTTCGCATCCCCAGGATCACATGATCAAAAATCAGATGCTTGGCAGCTGACTCACATTTATGACGGTCGCAGTGTTCTGGGGGAGGTCGCGCGATCCCCTTTTGCGACAGTCTTATAAGCAAAGGGTCACTTAATGACCGCCTGATTTACTTAACAACTGCACCGAATCGCTTAGCAATGGTGGCAGAAAAAGGATTGCAAAACAGGGCAAAACTCACTTAACAGCGGGCCTTAAAACAGGGAAATTTTGGGCTGAACTGTGGTCCTAAACTGAGGACAGCAGTGGTGGTTTTCCTTAACTTCCAAAGGGCTTAGGAGGGTAGGGGTCTTTCCTGACCATTGTGCTCCAAATGACCAGGCAAATTTACCTCCCCAAAAGGACTTGGGGGGGGCTTCCTCCCAGAGGCTCTTCCCCACCGTCACCCCTGTCCCCCTCCCTCGCCTGATGCCCCCCCCCGAGACTCACAAGGAGCGTCAAACTCCCCCCGCCACTGGTCGGTGGTGAGCCGGTCCTCCACCTCCACTTCTAGCAGGCTGCCTTCCGTCGTCATCCGAACGACGTGCTCCACTCCGCGGAAAACATAGTCGACTTGCAGGCCGCAGTCGCTCCGCTTGGCCATGGCGGGACCGAAGACTCACCGCCGCTTCTCAAAACGAGCCTGTCGCCTGGCACAGGAGAGGGGGGATGTTTCTACCGACAGGCAAAAGGGGGCAAGAACCTTCCGACGGGCGTCACGGGGTCTCCCTCTGGCCTCCAGGAGGAGGTCTTGAAGAAGAGACTGGACGACGATTTGTCTGAAATGGGACAGGGTCTCCTGCTTGAGCAGGGGGCCGGACTAGAAGACCTCCAAGGAATTGATGGCCGACCCAGGTGGGAGTCAGGCTGTGTGGGATGATGAGCTATGTAGTCCAGATGCCCAGCCAGCCAGTCTGCATTTGCCTGCTTTCTCATCGCCCCCCTCCCTAAACTAGCCACCCCCTTACTGTATCCCCTTACACACACACACACACACACACACACACACACGTAGAGGTGAAAGGTAGAGCTTCTTGGATGAATCCAACATTTGGGTTTGCACAATGGGGTTAGCCAGGCTACTGAACTGACCCACATTCATGGTTTGCCCAGGGATATTGAAGCCCACCTAGTGGGCGAAGGTTTGGCTGGTGGAGATGAAGGAGGGAGCCCCAATCCAGCCTCCATCCATCTCCACCAGCCAAACCTTCACCCACTAAGTGGGCTTCAATATCCCTGGGCAAACCATGAATGTGGGTCAGTTCAGTAGCCTGGCTAACCCCATTGTGCAAACCCAAATGTTGGATTCATCCAAGAAGCTCTACCTTTCACCTCTACGTGTGTGTGTGTGTGTGTGTGTGTGTGTGTGTGTAAGGGGATTCAGTAAGGGGGTGGCTAGTTTAGGGAGGGGGGCGATGAGAAAGCAGGCAAATGCAGACTGGCTGGCTGGGCATCTGGACTACCTAGCCCATCATCCCACACAGCCTGACTCCCACCTGGGTCGGCCATCAGTTCCCATCATCCATCCACCCCCCCCCACACACACACACCTTCAGCAAGGACCATCTGGCGTCCAGGTAGCCGGGCAGCCGGACCCCAAGGAAGACTTGGGTGTGGGTCGGACTACACTCCCCATCCTCCCCAGCCACAAGCGCTCGACGGGAGGCGCCTGCCGGCACAGCCTGGCGTCTTCGGCGAGGGTCCCAAACAAACCGCCCCCCCCCCGCGCCGACCCAGCACAAGAGGCTGCCTGGGGATGATGGGGTGTGTAGTCCTCGACACCCCGCGAGCGCCCGGCCGGGCAAGATTGAAGGCAACGGAGAAAGGAAAACGGGGGGGGGGGCAGCCCGAGGAAGGATGGGGAGTCCGGGGGGGGGTGCAAGACGAGCCCCCCCCCGAAAACAAGTTACCTGCGCGCCGTCCCACCTCAACTGCCGCCTCGGAGAAGAGGCTCCGCCCTCGCCCCTCCATTGGTGTCTGAGTCAACCGATGACGCGCCCTCATTGGCTCCGGGCAACGTCAATCATCCTCCCCCGTTCGTGTGATGCCTCGCTGCCCGTCAATCAAAAGAATAGGGCCCGCCCGCTTGCGAAGCCCCGCCGTTTGCTCGGTTCGTTTCTTGAAGAGCCGCCCTATCGGCAAGGCGGGAGGCGGCAACTCCTCCCTGATTCGCCCCTTGAGAACCCCGCCCAGAACCCGCCCTTTTGCGCGCCTATTGGAGACTCAGCCGGTCAATCTTGGGGTCGGCATTCCTGCGGCAGGAGCGGAGAAAGGATTGAAAAAAAACTGTGCCGCTTTAGCGACACCTAGCGGCTGTTCGGGGCGAAGCGCAGCGACCGCGCTGAAAATGCGGCGTTTCAGATGGAGAGTTGGCGGGTTCGAGACTCGCTTGCGCCGACTGTAACGCACGCAAAGGGCACGTGTTGCAAAAACCGAAAGCAAAATTGCTTTCTTGCCTTAGTTAATGCACGATTTTTTTTACTATGAATGCCCTTACCCTCCAGTTTCCAAATAGTTTTTTAATTGGCATGTGGAGTTCCATGTATTGGTTGGTATTTCATGGACTGGCAATTTTAAGAATTCTACATTGCAAGATGGGGGACCCTTCTGATTTCGGGGGACAAATTCCATAATGGGAATTTTCTTATGCATACAGTCAAATGTAGTGAATGGCCAATCAATAAATGTAAGTATTCTGTTAATATTTAAGTAAATAATTCAGCATACAAGAGAGATGAAGCCTTTAAGAGGCAGCTTGGTACATTTCTCCTTTGCAAGATTTAATATTTCCTGTCTGGATTTCCAGAAATTGCTTGTTTTTATTCCAAGCCTTGCAAGGTATCAAAAGAAGATTGCTTCAGCTCACAAACTTGACTATTAAAAAATAGAGCCAGAAGTTGCAGGAGTTTCAATAAAGTCAGATTCTTGAAGAAAATGAGAGCATCCATGATCATGGGGATGCTGCAAAGGTTGTAACTGTGAAAAGCGGTCATAAGACACATTTTTCAGTGCCAGTATAAAATAATAATAACAATAACAATAAATAATAATAATAATTAATAATAATAATAATAATAATAATAATAATAATAATAATAATAATAATAATAATAATGAGATATCTGGTTGATACCTAGGATGCTGGCAGCAACCCGTGTCAACCATTAGTGCCAGTCAATTTGAGTGTTCAGTTGACTGAGTTTCATGTATAATAATAATAATAATAATAATAATAATAATAATAATAATAATAATAATAATAATAAAGTTGGAAGGTACAGAATCACAGAGTTGGAAGGGACCTTGGAGGTCATCTAGTCCAACCCCCTGCTCAAGCAGGAAACCCTATACCATTTCATACAAATGGCTGGGCATTCTCTTCTTAAAAACTTCCAGTGTTGGAGCACTGGAGGCAAGGAGTTCCACTGGTTAATTGTCCTCACCGTCAGGAAGTTTCTCCTTAGTTCTAGGTTGCTTCTTCTCCTGCCTTCAGGTGCTTTGGAGAATAGCTTGACTCCCTCTTCTTTGGAGCAGCCCCTGAGATATTGGAACACTGCTATCATGTCACCCCTCACCCTCCTCTTCGTTAGACTAAACATACCAAATTCCAGCAACCGTTCCCTATATGTTTTAGCCTCCAGTCCCCCAATCATCTTTGATGCTCTTCTCTGCACTTAGGATTTCAACATCTTTTTTACATCGTGGTGACCAAAACTGGATGCAGGATTCCAAGGGTAGCCTTCCCAGGCACTTTGACCCATCACTAAATGCATTGTTGTAAGTTGTGGACTCTCTATAATTTGATTGGGAAGAAGAGAGTGAAGATGGCTTTTCAGAGTCTTTCTTTAATGGTACAAGTAGAATAGAATAGAGCTGGAAGTGATCTTAGAGGTCTTCTAGTCCAGCCCCCTGCTCAAGCAGGAGAACCTATACCAGGGGTAGGCAACCTTGGCTCTTTGATGACTCGTGGACTTCAACTCCCAGAATTCCTGAGCCAGCCACGCTGAGGGGAAAGGGAGAGGTTTCCAAGCTGAGCCAGGCTGGCTCAGGAATTCTGGGAGTTGAAGTCCACGAGTCATGAAGGGGCCATAGTTCCCCCATGCTGGCTCAGGAATTCTGGGAGTTGACGTCCACGAGCCAAGGTTGCCTACCCCTGACCTATACCATCTCAGACAAGTGACAGTCTCTTCTTAAAAACCTCCAGTGATGGAGCGCCCACAACTTCTGGTGGCCAGCTGTTCCACTGGTTAATTGTCCTCACTGTTAGGAAGTTTCTCCTCAATTCCAGGTTGCTTCTCTCCTTGATCAGTTTCCAAACATTGTTTCTTGTTCTGCCCTCTGCTGCTTTGGAGAATAGTTTGACCCCCTCTTCTTTGTAGCAGCCCCTCAAATACTGGAATGCTGTTTCTTATTTTCTTTAGACAAGCCAAACCCAAGTCCTGGAGCCGTTCTTCGTATGTTTTAGTCTCTAGGCCTTGGATCAGCTTCGTTGCTCTTCTCTGAACTTTTGCTTCAGTTTGCTTCTTTGAAGTATTTGTTGCTTCCGTTTGACAAGATCAAAGTCTCTGGGTGAGGAACACTCAAGAAAACTGTTTAGAAAGAAAAAAAACAGTGTGTTTCTCTTCCGTTTTTTGGGAACCTGAGAATTAGGTTATGTGCATTGACCATCAGTCCTAGAGGTTTCTCGAAGCCAACTTTGGCCCATCCAGGCTAGAAGGGAAAGCTTGCTGTATGTCCACATGCTTCCTCAAGTTGGTGGATGGTCTTCATAGGATTAACCAATTTCAATCTCACTTTTAGCTCCCTTGGGGGCGTCTGGGCTAACCTGGTAACCAGCTGAAAGAGGAGCCTGGTTAAAGAGAGTGTGAAATAGCGTCCAAGAGCTAAGATCAATAAAGTATAGTATGATGGACTATTACAGTATTTTCCAACCTTGACAACCTGCAGATGTGTGGACTTCGACTCCCAGAATTTCACCCATTCCTGCTTGTCCAGGAACTCTACTTAGGCTTCAGAGTGGACTCAGAGACAGTTGATCAGTTGAGATTTAGCAATGGGACGTCACAAGCTTGTGCTTTGTGTCCCATTCCCCTCTCTCCCTCGTGGGAACAAAGATGAGTGGTGGTGATGGATCAGAACAAGGGGCCTAGCCACGCCATACGTATTCTTCTGGACATTCAGAAGAGGACTTTCCTTATCTCTTGATGTTCCGCCAAGCTCTCTGGTGTGGAGTGGCTTTGATCAGCTTCTCAGCTGAAGCCTCCTGTGCCCATACCTGGACAAGAACAGGTTAGCCTTCTGGCAGATGTACCTCTCTGGGCAGCTTTGATCTGCCAAGCACAAGGTGGAGGCCTTAGATGGGGAAAATGTCCACCCATTCATCCCAGAACTGGAAGAGGCTCTCAGGATGAGGTCTGCACATCTCCCTGAAGTTCTACCACCTCCGGCAGGTTTTAGCTTCTTCCCCTGGATGCAGTTCATAGGGAAATTTGGACTTTTTGCTGGAGGTCCATCTCGAGCGGGTTCTTTACCTGTTTCCGTGCGTATCTCAGACTTAGATGTCATGTGGACGGTGGGATTCTAAGGACTGCCTTTTATGGACTCACCTCCAGAGAGGCCTTTACAATTTTTTGCTTCTGACCTTCAGGAACAGGTGAAATCTTTTTCCAGGCCCTTTAAGGCCCACCGATCTGTGTTTCATCCATCTTTTGTGGTTGACTGATGCACCATCATCATGTCCTGATCACCATAAGCCATCTAAGAAAAACTATGGCTTTTGAACACGGTAGGTGCATCCATGTCAGCCACGTGCTTTCCTAAATACAACTGTAGGCGTGGCAGATATTGGCCTCTGGCCTCTTATGAAGTCTTTGCAGAATCCTTGATGCAATCTGAGCTTGGTACTTTTCTTGCAGATGTTTCATGATCCAACTAAGTAACATCTTCAGTGCTAGAAGGAAGAGGGGGTTGAGGAGTGGAGGAGAAGGAAAAGTAGGGGGGAGGAGGAGGACTGTGGGGTCCTTGGTGCTCTCTAAGCTTGGTGGTTTTCTTGTGGACATGACCCAACCAGTTAACATCATGGGTGCACTGCTAGCCAGCAATTCTTCTTAAAATAAAAATATCCATGAATCTGACCCCCTTTTTTGCTTTATGAAACTTGACAGGGGAAACCTCATCAATTTCCAGCCACAGTTGGCAAATGGTTCTCCGCCACACCATCCTTGGTGCATTACCTAAAACAGAAATGGAAGCCAAATTTTACATTGGAGCCAAGGGCAATTTGCAGCTTTTGTGCCCAGGGTTGGCCAATGCCTAAGCTCACATTGCAATAAAAAAAGGGTGGGGTGGGGGTGGGAGAAGGAAAAGGGATGAACTTTTTCCTTGGCAGGTCAAGGGATCTTTGCAGAAGACCTTTCAGTGTCTCCATGTGGTCAGGTTCAATTCCAGAAAGGTAAAGAGAGGGAAGATCCAGATGGAGACATTTAAGGAGTTGTTTTCCCAGGCCATTTAAATTTCAGACTCCACCTCTTCAGAACAGTTATTAACATTGTTTAAATTGCAGTTTAATATCTCTCTCTGTGTGTATGTGAGTGTGTCCCGTGCTCATTCAGAGAGGTGTGCCTGGCTGGGACTGATTCCACTGGTCACCATGCTCTCCACTTCATCCCAGTCTTCTCCAGCGTGTGTTCCGAGGCCCAAGGGCACCCAAGGGCGCTTTTTTGACCAGTGGAAGGATTATTTGAACCTTTCCAAAGTCGTGATGGAGATTGTTGAGGAACGGAAGAAGCCTCCTCCTCCTCCTCCTCCTCCTCAGAAAGACCTCTTGAAACTCATCATTCTGCATCGGGGGAAGGGCAGCGACAACAGCAGGACCCGCAGTTCCAAGAAGGGCACCTGCAAAAGAGACCCCCAGCCCGTTCCACCCACCCAGCAAGGGGTTTGCAACTTCTGCAAGCACAATGGGGAGTCCAAGAAGGTCTATTCTTCTCACGCCTTGAAGAGAGCTGATGGTGTGGTGGTCTGCCCCATTCTACGCAATTACACCTGCCCGCTTTGTGGGGCCACCGCCGACAAGGCCCACACACTGAAGTACTGTCCCTACAATAAGGCGAAGCAATGCTTGTACCGCAGAAGCGGGCGCAACTCGGCCGGACGCCTGATCAAGAGATAAAAGTATGACACCCACAAGGGGAGCCCGCCCTCCCCAATCTGTGCCGTGGAAAAGCGGAAGAGAGAGAGAGAGAGAGAGAGGGAAAAAAAGAAAGAAAAGTTAAACGCCGGGAGAGTGGATGGAGAGAAGGAAAGGCACCACCTAAGATTTGGAAGGAAAGAAAGATACCAAGCAGTAAATTGGGTTTCCCCCATTTGCAGTTCTTCAAAAATCATAGTTGCAAAAGAGGTGACTTTGCATGACTTTATTTTATATATATATATATATATATATATGGTGGATGAGACCAAACTTTGTTTTGAAAAAAGAGGAAGATTTGTGTATTTCAACTGCACCAGAATTCAGTTTTGGATAGAAACAAGCAGGACTCTGTTTTCCAAAATTAAACCTGTAAGTTCAGAAGTCTTTTGTTTGTTTGTTTGTGATTGTCCTGAATTATGTGCAAAGGAAGTTGCCGTTTGTCTTAAATTAACCATGATAAAAAGGAAAATAGGTGGTGATCTTCGTTCCTTTTCTTGAAGTGTTCCTGACTGGCCCACGTTAGACAAGTTGAGACACTTTGAGCAGTATTTATTATCTGGGTTTGCAATGTGTAAGTTTATTATGATTATTGTTTTAAAACTAGTAACATGTTGACGTTTAATAAACAGTGTTTGTTCCTGATTGCACCAAATCACTGCTTCACTTTCTTTGCTTTTAATCCCTGTCTTGAATTTTCCTGGGTTGTCATGCGATGCTTAAATCTTCCCTCCAGATTTAATGTTGATTTGGAACTAAGCAGGTTTCACTTTGTTCAAGTTGCATAGTTGTGTCTTAAGGTGCAGTTTGCAGTATTTTGATGCACTAGTTAGAGGGAATAAGGTAAGAGCTCACAAACTGAAAGTGACCTGTTTTGGGTTTTTTTGCAAGCTGTGCAAAAGTTGAAAATCAACATTTATTTCTGCAATCCGCATAACTTTATAATGCTTGGGAGGATCAAGTCTTCACTTCTAGCAATGAAAACTCTCTGGAAAAATTCTGGATTCTCTTTTTTGGCTCTTGATACTTGCACCACCATCATTTTGTTTTAGCTTGCACACGTTTATTGGCCGGTGTGTGGTGTAGTTGGTTCACATAGTGTGGTGGGATGGAGGGTTTGTTGTCACTGTGTGTTGGGGGGAGAGAGCACAGGGGGAGGCTCAGCTAATCTCAATGTACACGTTGTACTTTGACAATAAAAGTTTATTATTATTGTGGCATGGTTTTCTATAACTTAAGATAGCACGCAAAGGGTTGCCACCCGTGGCCGATATTAGATTTGCCTTGTCTGCATGAGGAAGAATGGATTTATAAGCAGCTTAAAATGAAATACAAGAGGCAGCCATGCTTATTTTAAAAGTTTGGAAGTGTCACAAAACGTTCTGGTTTTTTACTGGCAGAGGCAATCAGACCTCTCCTCCTGGAGAGGTTTCTACAAACATTTATCACCTGAGCATTCCCAGGGGCTAGAAACTTGATTCGTTCATATCACGCACCCTGCAAATCCAAATGCACTTTTCTGACACTTTGCAATCAGTGAGAAACAACAATGATTAAACAGTCAGTTTGGCATTTGGACCAAATTAGGAAACAGCCTTGGCCCCCAAACACCAGGCAATTTGCTTGAATAGCAGCAATTCTCCAATAACCACTGAAACTCCCCCCCCCGGGGGGGGCATCTAGGAAGCAGAAAGTATAAGATCGGGAGGGGATAGGGATGGGTGGACTTCATTGGCTGCCTGGGGACTTCTGGGAATTGAAGTCCACCCATCTTCAAGTTCACTGGCATGCTGGCTGGGGAATTCTGGGACTTGAAGTGCACACGTCTTCAAGCATACTAGTGTGCTGGCTGGGGAATTCTGGGAGTTGAAGTCCACACGCCTTAAAGGTCATTAGCATGCTGAGTGGGGCTTGAAATCCAAGCATCTTCAAGTAGCCAAAGTCGAGCAACCCTGAATTAGAACGTTCCCACCACACCACCAGCGTTCACTTCCGATGGTCCACCTTGGGTCGCCCGTGCTCAACCTCTCTCTCACTCTTCCAGCTCAACCCGGAGGACCTCCAGGTCTGGTGTGGAGCATGGGTGTCGCAGTCCACCACCGTTGCAGGTGACCCCAGTTGAAGGAAGACTGATGTGTCTGCAGAGAACTGGGGGAGGGGCTGCATTTAAATGCTCCTGCTGGATTTTCTTCCTCCCCCCCCTCCTTCTTGGATGCACGGACCTTTGATAACCCCCCAGCCAGGTCATCCCTGGTTTTGCATGGCTGGGTTGCAGCTTCAGGCTACGTTTCCAGCTCCTCCTTGCAGAAAGCCTCCCCTCCTTCCCCCGCCAGCAAGATTTCTGCCTGGGGCCTGGGTCAAACCGGAAGTTTGTATCTTTCATGCAGACAACTGTCCTGCTGAGGCAGGGTGGGGGGGGGGGGCTTGAGAGAGAAACTCTTCTAACTGACTGAACAGCTTCACAGAGAAGGGAAAACATTGGCACCGCCCTGCCCCCCCATCCCACTCTGTTCATCCCCAAACAAGAGATTAGGGGGTCTTCTCAGAGCACCCCAAGGACCCCTCATTTCATTTCAACCCTGAGCTACAAATACTCTCCTTTATTGGTAACAGGGGGATTCATCATGACGGGGGGGACGTTCTCACAACCCCCAAGAGGTCCGTTATTCCAAAGCAGTTTTACTCAAACTTGCTGGGAGAGAGGAGGGCTTAATCTGGACCTCCTGAAGCCCCCACACTCCACCATTTTCCAGGCTGCAGCAGGGAAAGGGGCAGTTGGAGCCAGCAGCTGGGAAGGAGGGGTGGGGGTCTGCCTTGCACCCCACCCAGAAGACCCCAAATTTGGGCTACAGTTCAGTGCGGGTGGGGGATATCTGCAGACCCACGGAACAGAGGGTTTTATGTAGTGTGGTAAGTCAATAGGCAAGGAGCGACACAGCGTCAAAGCATCTCTTTATTGTCTCCAGAAAACAGCTGCCCAGCTACAGGTAATGGCTGGTACTTACGCACATAAGCCCTCAGGTGTTCCTCCAATTACCTGCCTGAATTCTCCCGCCCCAAATACAAATGCTCCTGCCGAAAGTGTTGGGACGGACGGTTATAGTAGACCGGTAAAAGAGGGTCATTAGCTGTTGTTCTACCCTGTTCTTCCGCAAGACCCTGAGAAAGTGGAGTCTCTGTTGGGCCTTTCTGGCCACCTGGGTTGTGTTGACTTTCCAGGTCAGATCTTCGCAGAGGTAGACTCCCAGAAATTTAAAGGAGGAAACTCTCTCCACACAGTCCTCCCCGATGTAAAGTGGGGCAGGTTCCTCCTTTTTCCTCCGGAAGTCTAACACCGTCTCTTTCGTCTTGCCGATGTTCAGGTGCAAGTTGTTGTTACAACACCACGTGGATAGTTTTTGTACCTCCGCCCTGTATGCTGTCTCATCCCCACCTGTAATAAGACCCACCACGGTCGTATCATCTGCGAACTTAATTATCGCAGTAGATGGGTCAGATGATATGCAGTCATATGTGTACAAAGAGTACAAGTAGGGGCAAAGCACACAGCCCTGTGGCAAGCCAGTGCAAAGCTTCAGGGGGGTGGACAAAGCAGACCCGACCCTCACTGTTTGTAACCGGTCCCTAAGAAAGTCTTCAATCCAATCGCAGATGGAGGGGGAGAATTTCAAGTCAGTCAGCTTCTCGATGAGAATGCTCGGCAAAATGGTGTTGAAAGCCAAGCTATAATCAACAAAAAGCATCCGGACAGAACTTCCAGGTTTCTCGAGATGACTTGCTACAGAGTGTAAATCAGTAGCTATGGCATCGTCTGTCGACCTGTTCCCCCTGTAGGCAAATTGATGTTTATCGAAATCCAGTGGGAGGCATGTCCTGAGATGTTGGAGAACCAGTCTTTCGAACCATTTCATGACTACAGACGTTAATGCAATAGGTCTGTAGTCGTTCAGGCACTCAACTGCGGTTTTCTTGGGGACTGGGACAATGGTAGCTGCTTTCAAGCACGATGGTACACATGCCGAAGGAGATGTTAAAAATCCTTGTCAGGACCCCTGCTAATTGGTTGACACAGTTTTTAACCACAATCCTCAGCACCCCATCGTGGCCTGCGGCTTTGCTGGGATTCACAGCCTTCAATACAGCTCTCACTTGGTCTTCAGACAGGGTGAGTGGCTGAGAGTCAGAAGGCCGGCCAGCAGAGGCTACGGGGTGTGGTCTTTTAACTTTTATCTCTGTGTTTTATTCTTGCCCTGTACACCGCCCTGAGTCCTTCGGGAGAAGGGCGGTATAGAAATATTAATAAATTAAATTAAATTAAATTAACCTCGTAGCGAGCGAAGAAGATATTCAGCTCCTCAGCCAACGAGGCATCGGTGTCAACCATGCTCCTCGTACTGCCCTCGTGGTTGGTTAAGTGCTGCAGTCCCTGCCACACTTGCCTCGGATTGTTGTCTGCTAAGTGGTTCTCCACCTTGTGTTTATATTGCTGTTTCGCCATCCTAATGCCCCTTAGCTTCTCCACAATGGGCGAGGGTGCATGGCTTGCATCGTTACGGTACGTAACAGAGGGGTTCACAGTTTCTTCACGTGGCTAAAGTTGGGGTACTCTGGTTTCATTCGTTGGCTATTGGTTGAATGTGGAGATAATTAAACCGTGAAGGAGTGCCCCCCCACACTGTTGTTTTCCCCCCAATTGTTCCTTTTGCACATAAGTCATTGCAGACAAGAATTCTCCTCGGAAGGGGAAATGATAATAATGCTTTTGCACTGAGCTGCAAAGTTTGCCTTTTGCTACTTCCAAGTGCTAGGAGCTGAAAAAGAATAAAACCTCTCTCTCTCTCTCTCTCTCTGTTTGTGTGTGTGTGTGTGTGTGTGAGAGAGAGGCATTAAAAAAAAACAAGTAGACTGTTTAAACAAAATTCACATCCATGTGCATGTTTCTTTTTTTTTTGTTTTTTGTTTTGTTTAGTTTTCCATCCCGTTGGATAAATGTTTCCTTCTTTCTCTTCACTGTGTTTGCTACTCTTTGCTTTTGGGACCACCAAGCTAACTGCAGCAGGAGTAACACCGCGGTGCAGCTGGGCAGCAGGAATAATAATAATAATAATAATAATAATAATAATAATAATAATAATAATAATAATAATAATAATAATAATAATAATAATAATTTAATTTTTATACCGCCCTTCTCCCGAAGGACTCAGGGCGGTGTACAGGGCAATACAATAAAATACAATATATAAAAATTAAAAGAAATATTAAATACAGTCGCCCAATTAAATAGATTAATACAAAATGTTAAAATACCCCTAAACCCATCAGACCAGGCCGGCTTGTTCAAATAAATATGTTTTTAGGAAGGTCGGGAGCCGTCCGGAGCTCCACCGGTAAACGGTTCCAAAGGTCTGGCGCGCCCACAGAGAACGCCCTCCCCCTGGGGGCCGCCAGTCGACACTCTTTGACCTCCTCGGCCTATTTGGGCAACCCCCGGCCGCCTAAACAGAGGCAGCCGCCCTATACCTTTCCCGCCCTATACCTTTCCTGCTCTACCAGGCGGGAGCCCCAGCAAAGGAGCGCCGAGCTGAGCTGAGCCGCGTTATGCAAGACCTTCGGAGGTTGTGGGTTGATTCTTTGATTCACTGATTCATTGATTGGAGGAACCACCGCAGAGGGGCTAAGCTTCCTTCTGCTGATGCTGGCTGGCTGGTTTGCAGCATCCCCGTAATCATGTGATTAAAATTAAAATTTGTCTGAAACGGTATAGGGTTTCCTGCCTGAGCAGGGGGTTGGACTAGAAGACCTCCGGGGTCCCTTGCAACTCTGTTATTCTATTCGAGCGTTTGTCAGCCTCGGAAGGGGTTGGGTCCTTTTCCTGGAAGGGGTTTCGTCCTGGAAAGGCAAGCGACAACGAATGGCTTTGGATAGTAAGATGGGCAGCGTATAAATTTAAATACAGGTGGTCCTCGCCTTACAATGTTCACTTAGTGACCGTTTGAAATTACAATGGCATTGGAAAAAATGGCCTTAGGACCCTTGTCCACGCTGACGACCCTTGTAGCATTCCCAATGTCTCGGGATCAAAATTCAGGCACTGGGCAACTGACTCCTATTTACGACGGTCGCAGTGTCCCGGGATCCCCTTTTCAACCTTCTGACAAGCGAAGTCAAGGGGGGAGCCAAGTTCGCTTTCCAACCAGGGTTACTAACTTAAGAGCTGCAGCGATTCTCTTAGCAACTGTGGTAAGAAGTGGGGGGGGAAGGCAAATTCACTTAACAAATGTCTCACCTAAGAACAGAAACGCTGGGCTCCCTTGTGGTTGTAAGTCAAGGACTATCTGCAGAGAGCGGTACAATCATTTCACCTCGTCTTGACGCAGCTGCGGAGTGTCCGGGCCCTTTTTGAGGGCTGCAATTCAAATTGCCTCCTCCTGTAAAGAAGAGGGCAAATGCAGGGGAGAAACTGGGGGGGGCATGTTTTCTTCTCCCCTGAAGACCAGGCGTCACCATGGCAACCCCGGGCATCCCTTGTTGGGGCTGCCTCTCATCGCCATGGGGACAAGAAAGAGGCGAGCAGGGTGGTACCAAGTACCAGGAGGGGGAGGAGGGAAGAACATCTGCAAGAGGAAGTCAGAACTGGGCCTCGGAGAAGCACAAAAGATTTGGACTGCCTTTGGCGGCTTCATTTTCATTCTTCATCCTTTAACCCGCATCCGTTTCTCCAGAAATAAACCTGGGCTCTTGCCTGGTCAGAGAATAGAATAGAACAGAACAGAACAGAACAGAACAGAACAGAACAGAACAGAACAGAACAGAACAGAATAGAATAGAATAGAATAGAATAGAATAGAATTAAAATAAGAATAGAATTAAAATAAGAATAGAATAGAATAGAATAGAATAGAATAATAGAATAGAATAGAATAGAATAGAATAGAATAGAATAGAATAGAATAGAATAGAATAGAATAGAATAGAATAGAATAGAATAGAATAGATTCTATTGCAGGGATTCACTTAACAATTGTGGCAAGAAAGGTTGCAGCATGGGACGAAACTCACTTAGCAGATGTCTCACTTAACAACAGAAATTTTGGGCTCATTTATGTCCATAAGTTGAAATTCCCAAAGAGAATTATTTAGGCCAATTTTGCTGTTTTCAAAGAATCCGCTAGGGAGCGCGACTTGATCTGGATGCTGAATTGCAAGGTTCATATGCCGATTGCCTTCCCTTCTGCTCTCTCTCTCTCTCTCTCTCTCTCTCTCTCTCTCTCTCTCTCTCTCTCTCTCTCTCTCTCTCTGTGTGTGTGTGTGTGTGTGTGTGTGTGCAAATATACGCTCAACCTTAACGGTATATTTGCTTGTCCCCCTTCTCCTTGATTAATTCTTCTTTCTTCTTTTCATCCGTTTTCGGAGGACATTTTCTCTGATCACTTTTTTTGCAAATCTTTGTTTCAAACCTTTTGTATTCCCTGGATAGATGCTACCTGAAAATAAATCTCTCCTCCTCCTCCTCAGTTTCTTCCTATTTGCTGTTCCTTTGAATCATTCCTTAATCTAGGCCTGTTTTATAAAAAGAAGGGCCAGGGGTGACATGATAGCCGTGGTCCAATATCTCAGGGGTTGCCCCAAAGAAGAGGGAGTCAAGCTCTTCTCCAAAGCCCCTGAAGGCAGGACAAGAAGCAACGGATGGAAACTTATGGAGGAGAGAAGCAACCTAGAACAGAGGAGGAATTTCCTGATAGTTAGAACAATCAACCAGTGGAACTCCTTGCCTCCAGAACTTGGGAAGGCTCCAACACTGGAGGTTTTCAAGAGGAGACTGGACAGCCATTTGTCACAAATGGTATAGGGTCTCCTGCCTGAGCAGGGGGCTGGACTAGAGGACCTCCAGGGTCCCTTCCAGCTCTATTCTGATTGATTGAGTGTTGCTGGACCTTTTCATGGCTGAACATGGCTCTGAATTCACTCTCAGAGTCCGTCATTGAGCTAAATATTTTTTGGTGGTCTTGTGGATATACAGTACACTACAGGGGTGCCCCCATCAGAAGAATACGTGAGAAACACACACCACACACACACCCCGCTCCTGTGCCTGAGCCTTATGGGAAATGAGGACTGGAGCTGAAGATTCCCTTTTTTATATATCTTGTTAGGAACTTAAGCCCAGCAGGTTGCAAATAACACTGCAGCCGTTGCTAAGCAACCGCCTCCCCTCCAGGTACCAGAAAGGGGCTTCCAATACAGATAACCGAGTCCAATTTTTTTGCTGTTCTTTAGAGCAATCCTAATAAATAGGTGGATAAAAATAATAAATCCAGTCTTAGCATTTAGCTGACTGTTTACTCAACTCTAATAATAATCGTAACGGTCTGTACAGGTTGCCTGCAAAAGAAAGATCAATTCTTTGGTTTTGAAGTACAGGTTATAGGAAGTCCTCAACTTATGACCGCAATTAAGCCCAAAAGTTCTGTTGCTGAGTGAATCATTTGCTAATTGAGCATTGTCCCATTTTACAACCTTTCCTGCACTGAACGCTGCAGTTGTTAAGTTAGCAACACGGCTGTTAAATGTTTCCCCGGTGACTTTGCTTGTCGGAAGGTGACAGAAGGTAAGCCTGGGGGACACGGCAGCCATCATAAATATGAGTCTGAATTCCGATCACGCGACCCACGGGGATGCTGCAGCAGTCGTAAGTGTGAAAAACGGTTTTAAGTCCATTTTTTCCTGTGCCGTTGTAACTTTGAATAGTCGCTAAATGAACGATGGTAAGCCGATGATTGTCTGCAGCTCTTCATTTCTTATGATGATTCGCTTAGCAGCGGTGGCAAAAAAGGTCGTAAAACTGGCTGCGACTTGCTTAACAACTGCCTTGCTTAGCGGGGGAAATTCTGGTCCTGGGTTGTGGTCATAGGTCAGGGACTATCTGTACCCCAAAAAGACACTGGTGAACTCCAGAGAAGGGCTGCCAAGACGGTGCAAGGACGGGAAGCCAACTCCTTGGAATGTTTCACTTCGGAAAAGGAGGCCGGGGGGGGGGGGGAAGAGGTGACGGGTCTTTCCAAACCCCTGAAGAGAGTGCAGACTTCTCTCTTGCTGGCTGGGGAATTCTGGGAGTTGAAGTCCACAAGTCTTAAACGAAGGCGAAGGCGCACCAGCTTCAGGCCGTTGCCTCTTGGCGTTCGTCCGAATTGCACCCACCTCCTGCCAAAGGCCAGCTTGGCACGGTGTGTGTGTGTGTGTGTGTGTGTGTCTCAAAGGCCCCCTCCACCCTACCCCACCCCACCCCCTGGGTCCCTTTCTTGCAGACAGTCAAAATTGCACCGCTGGGAAAAAAAGAACGGAACAGGGAAGCTGTGAACGTTTTTCGTTGATGAATTGTCGAGCGGAATCCGTTAGGCTAGTTTTAATTAAATAAAAAGTGCCCTTTGATCAATCGGCCGAAAGCAGAAGCCCACAACCATTTTTAAAATCTGATTGCTTGTCAAAATCGGAGAAAACACACTTTGTCCTCAGACAAATGTTTCTCTATTTCTCTTGCAGCTAAAAGTCTATCCTTTGCGCACCCCCCCCTCAACGCATTTGCACTTTTAAATTCATTTTTAATCTTTTGCAATCGTATTTTAGTGGTTAAACTCACCGTCCAAAAATGTGCGATGCATGCACAGGTTAGAGGCGAGAGTTCAAATTCAGCAGCAGAGGTTGGGAGAGGCTGAGTTCAGGAATTAGAATTGTGGAAGATCCAGCTTGGAACTCACGACATGCTCAGGAGCCAGTCTACTGAGGTATTTTGGGATCAATTAGCTTTAACCTACCTCATTAAGGATGAGGGGCCGAGATGAAAGTACTACCAATCAATTGGCCACTCGGTCATAAAGTGAAGCAGTCACTAAGCGAAACCATCACAAGTTGGAAATCGGGGTCCTTACCTTATGAATGCAATAAATCAATGCAATTGGGCAAATTGAACTTCTATAGTTTGTGGCTGTTTATGTCCTTGGAGAGTGAACCTTGAGCAATCTGGATTCGAACTCAGAACCCTTGCAATGAACTTGGCCAAGGAGAGCCCTATTTTTTAATTCTGTCTGCTCCCCATCCCCTGCTAAGCATTTACACGTTGGAGTCTCACCACATTGGCAAGGCTGACTTCAAGCAACACCATCCTAAAGTCACACAGGCAGTCGTGACAGTCAACCGGCCCTCAGTGAACAAGCTCAAGTGAACAAGCTGTACGTGTACAGCTAGAATTCCAGAATTCCCCAGCCAGCACATCCTGTGAATTGTGGACGTCCATTCCCAGAATTCCCCATAGCTTGTGGTCTTGTGGACTGGGGAATTCTGGGAGTTGAAGTCCACAAGTCTTAAAATGGCCAAGGTTGGACATCCCTGCTTGGTGTGAACTGAGAACGTGGCTTTGTTCATTTGGCCAGCTAAAACTGAACTTTTATGTCGAGTTTCTGACAACTGTCTCAAAGATTCCTTGCTCTTGATTTAAAAAGGAGTTTAAGAAATGAGGCCTGGAGGACAATTCTAGTGGGGAAGGGGCTTTATACCCCTGGTCCCCTTCAGAATCCCTTCGCCAGCTGCTGCTCACATTCAGAAAGTCCCTTTTAATCGGCATTGGTGGTTACTAGGGAACCTGCTCTTCCTTCGGGGTTAGCACTGCGGTGTGAATCGGCCAGTCGTATCATGTTTAATCCAGGAGCTTGATTAAACCTCAGATTTTGTATCGAAATAGGACTTCTGGTTGTGTTCCAGGTCTGCTTTTTCCTCGGGGGCCGTTGCAATTTGCTGGGGGAGGAGAGACGGATCTTCTGGGCCCACAGAGACTCCTTGAGTTTCAACCACTCACTCAGCCGCCCTCCCGAGTTAAAACGGCACTGGAAAAAGGGACTTACGTCCTCGCACTTACGACCGCCGCAGCGTTCCCCAGTGTCACAGGACCAAAATTTGGGTGCTTGGCGACCGGCGTGAATTTGCAATAGCTGCAGCATCCTGGGGATCCCAACCAGCCATGTGGGGGTTGTGGGGAAGCTTAACAACCAGAGGATTCTCTTAACAACTGCATTGATTTGTTTAACAAGCTGGCAAAAAAAAATCAGCTGTAAAATCAGGTGTGCCTCACTTAACAATCGCCTTGCTTAGCAGCCGAAATTCTAGTCGACGGAAAATCAGTTGTGGTCATAGGCTGAGGATCGTCTGTTCTCTCCCAAGCAACCAGGGTTTCCCCACCCAAGCACCCAATCAAGAAGGGTAAATAGACGAATTTCTCACAGAGCTCTAAATATTCTCATCGGCCACTCAGCACTCCAAAGGTTTTTTTCTTAAAGCCGTATGTGGGAATTTGGTGAAAATACAGGCAGTCCTCGACTTACAACTAAAAATGGAGCTCAAAATTTCCTTTCTCAAATGAGACCTTTGATAAGTGAGTCCTGCCCCCTTATACGACTTTTCTTGCCACCGTTGCTAAGTGAATCCGGCTTCCGCCGTTGACTTTGCTTGTCAGGAGGATGCAAAAGGGGGAAATCACATGAGACACACACACCCCCAGGACACAGCAACCGTCGTAACTATGAACCGGCTGCCGAGCACCTGAATTTTGACCAGGTGATCGTGGGGATGCTGCGAAGGTGGTAACTACGAAAACCCTTCATAAGTCGCATTTCTCAGGGCTGTTGTAACTTTGAACGGTCACTAAATGAAGGGTTATAAGTCGAGGACTCTCTGCAACTATGGTTTAGTTCCTTCTGATGTTATTCGGGCTTGGGTTCGGTTTCAAAAGGGGCCCCACGCTGAAAATAATCTTTTTCGGCCTGTCTCTCTTTCTATCCCGCTTACCTTGCCCTCCGGTTTCTGCAGGTCGAATTACCCCCATCGGATTTTTCTGAGACTCCAGTTGTGTTAGGTTGTGTTTTGCTCTCACAAGCTCAGAACACCTTTCAGGAGGTCAACACTCAAATATAGTGATTAAAAAGGGGGACGGGTTCCCCCGCCCGTGAACCCCGGGGCATTAAATCTGGATTTTTATACAGGGTTCAAAGAAGAGCAGACTTGTCAAAACAGAGTCTGTCCAATTAATTGACCTCTTTTTGCTTACGTGGTCCTCCAAGTCAAAGAGATGGAGAGAAAGAGAGGGTGGGGGGGCCCTCCCCAGACTGTCTCTCCCAAACAGCGATTGGCTGCTGTGGCCAGGCCACGCCTATTACCTGCCTACTTGGCCAATGGAGAAAAGAGCTGGTGATGTCATGAAGCCTTGCCAGTCATCTGGCCCAAAGATCATGACACAGCAAGCCCTTTTCTAAGAAAGAGCGGGGGTGGGGGTGGGGGTGAATTAGCCAAATCGTGATGTTTGATCCCATTAAGGCAATTAAGTGTCGTTCATAGTCATGGATCAGGAGACCTGACTGGGTTGGGACGGGTCACGTGGAGCAAACTGAAGGAAGAATATTTTGGAGCGGGGGGGGAGGGTCTCCAACCGTAGCGACTTTTTAAGGTTTGTGGACTTCAGCTCCCAGAATTCTCTGGCTGGGGAATTCTGGGAGTTGAAAGCCACAAGTCTTAAAGTGGCCAAGCTTGAGGACCCCTGGTTTAGAGAGTTGGAGAAGTTCTGGGACCTTATGTAGACGAGGCAGGAATCCAAGGCTTGTCCTCCCTGGCCAGTGGCAGTTGTGGGGGCTGGTGCGCCGATGGACCATGCCCCTCCTGGGAGACCCCCAACTTCTCTACTCCCAGTGTCACCAACAGAACTGCTGAAATAGGGCACCGAGGCGGTTGTGGTCTCTGCAGAAGTCATGATGTATCTGAGGTAGCTTCCATAGAACTACTTGAGCTTAGCTGATTTAGACATTTGGAGTCCAGGACTGATTGGGTCATGGCCCAAGGGAAGAAAATGGCCATCCCAGTATAACATATAGGCCCCAGCGAGTCTCTTCCTTTTGGGATGGTGTCATTCTTCCCTCTTTGTTCCCCCTGTGAGATCCTTCAACCACGCTTCATGCAGACAAACAGCAGGGCAGCTTCCTTGGGGCACAGGACTCAATTGACCACCTACAGCTGAAGGCATGGATGGGGAGCAACCAACAGGTGACCTTTAGCCAAACGCAAAAAGTCCTGCAGGGCCATCTGGATCGGGGATCCAAAAAATGAGCCAGCGGTTCTTCAATAATTTTGTCTCCGGATCCCTTGAGCGTTTGATTGAGGATCTCAAGAAAAAAGAGTTTAGGGGCGTGCCTATCCATAGTTCCCGTACAAATTTAATTGGAGAAAATTTTAAAACATTGGACATGGCAGAACCCCTGAAAGAGTCTTGGGGACCCCCCACTAGTCCCCAGGCCACACTTTTGAGAGCCGCTGCCACAAATACGTTGTGATCTCCGGCACAGACAACACCTCTGGTGGGTCAGGATGAAGGAAGTCCAACACAGTTGAAGGGACCTGGTGTGTGGGTGGAATGGTGGTTCGAGAATGACCTTCTGCCCGGTTAATGGGACGAAGGAGGGTGTGTGAAGGGGCGAAATGATGAACCCTAAATGCCCTGTTGTTGTCTGAGGCCCCCTCCCACCTCCCCAGCTCCATTAGTAGTAAAAATGGGTTAAGAGATTGTTGTGAAATGTAAAGAAAAAACGACAACAGAAGACGAAAGAGATGTCATGAATGGACATTTATCATGACAAGAAATGAGTTAATAGTATTAGCACTAAAAAAAACGGCTGACTCCACCAAGCACAAAATCAATACACAACTTTACACTAAAACACACAAACCTACCAAGACATTCAGAATTTTTTTTCTTATTTGTTTTTTTCCTCTTTTTTGCTAGGTAGCCAGGACAATGGAATTGCTTTACTTAGTTGCTCCTTTTTTTAAAAAAAAAACCAATTAAAAAAAACAACAACAACCCATTTTCGACCACAACCCCCATTCTTGGCTGTGCCGCCCCTCCCTTTGGCACCAACCTGTAAGACTAAAGAAGACTGCTATTCAAAAGGAGAGGTTGGATGGAGAACGAAAAAGATCCGGAATGATTTGCAGACAAGTTAGCATAAAAGGAATTGGAGGTTTGTAGTGTCCGTAACGAAACAAGCCTCGCTGGTCTTCTTCGAGTGGGAATGGTGAACCTTCAGCTGCCTTAGCCTTCCAAAATGGACAACTCGGGCTATGAGAATGATCAGGCTTGAGGTTGACCAAGGATAAGAGTGGAATTGAACCCCAACCTGCTTGGAGAGAACCTGTCCCCAAGAGGGTCTACATAGAAGGTATGGTCAAAAAAGTCCAGATAGTGGTTGCAGCTGTGTGATGGAAGTTCTCTAGAACTTTGTTTGCACCACAGTGGCTACTATCTTGACTTAGGTTGACCGTCTTGAAAACTGAATGTTTGTAGTTCTCCAGCTTTTCCCTGTGCTTTCAACTGGGGGGATCTTGACCAAACCTTGAGGGGCATCTGTAGGGAAGCCTCCCTACCTGCGACTCTCTAAGATATGGTCACTAAGAAGGAAAGAGACATGTTGTTATAAGGCAGTGTTTCTCAAACTAAGCCACGTTAGGATGTGTGGACTATGCTAGCTGGGGTATTCTGGGAGTTGGGAGTCCACACATCTTAACATGGTTCAAGTTGAGAAACACTACTCTCAAAGGCATGAAAGGCATGAGAACTCTTGACCACTTAAGGCCAGGAAACATGGCTATCTAAAGACAGTGGAACTTGAATCATACAAAATTAAAGGTTCTAATTTGTAGTTCTCCTTTTCCTGGTTTTAGAAATCCCAGGGGGGGGGGAACAGGATTCACCTCACTACTCAAACTGGACCGTTCCTAATAGGTTGAGATTATCCTCTGTCTGTTCCAACTCATTCTCAGCTGCTGCCCCGTATTTCCGCTGCAAATTTAGGGGAATGACTTAAGTTAACATGTGAATGGTGCCATCTCATCCATCCGGGTCACCAGAAGATTCATTTGGACCATCTTGGAAATGCCTCCCAAATTTGAATGGGGGACAAAGTGACTTTCATTTTTTGGGGGGGAGTGTTTTTTGTATGTATCCTTCTCTAAAGGCCTGTACCAGGAAAGGTAAGGTATATTTTCTTTGTTCCGCGTGAGAGGGTTTGAAAGGGTAACATGATAATTTCCCCTCACAACGAAAGTGGTACCATTCCACCCCAAAATCGACATCCCTTCCAATTGCATTAATGAGCAAATCATAAATAGAACATGATCCTCGCATCTTCATTGCTCTGCAACTTTTTGCAGGCGTTCAATTAATGGACCTGTTTTCCTTTCCAAACCTCCAGTTCTTTTATGCACATAGCCGTGCCTCTGATGTTTGAGAACACAAAAAATAAAGTAATATATATATATATATATATTTAAAAGGTCACGGCCTCTCCCTTCTACTCATCTTTCCCCCCACCACCACTCCACAGACATGTTTAAAACAGAAACCAAGCATTTACAATGAAGCAATGGTGGAGAAACGTTTTTTCTTTCTTTTTCTTCACAGTTAAAAGAGGGGGAGGGATGACAGTAAATCCCTTCTTTGAATCTTTAAGACTTGGACAGTCTCTTGCGGATGTTTTTTTTCTTTTTTGCCCCCCCCTCCCCTAATATTTATACTTAGATATATAATTTTGAAATGTTTTTGTTTTTGTAATATGGAAGATGAGGAAGAATTCCATAAAACACAGGTTGGATGAACACAGAAGGAGGGTAGTTAAAAAGTTCGAAATGATGAAAGGGTGAAGTTCAAAAAGTTCAGAAGACGGATCGGAACAAGATGACCAGTCCCCGGCAGCGAGAGGATTCAAGATGGGGCTCCCCCAAAATTCTGATGATGCGAAAGTTGACTTTGGAAAAAACAAACAAACAAACTTTGGAAAAAGATGAAAGGTTGCGTTCCCCCGAGAAAACAACACTGGAGAAATGTTCTTGATGCGGAGGAAGATGAAGGTGGATTGTTTTGGGGGGAGGGGGGGAAAGAGCAGTCCGGAGGTAGCCAGCTAGTGTAATAAAGAGTCCACGCTGCTTTAGATAAGTGTGTGTTTGTTTTAAAATAATATATATATATATGTACATATATATATATATTTAATAGAGAGAACTTTGTGGTGGGCGGACGTGTCAAAATGCTGAATGGAAAAAGATGCTCCAGGTTGTTAATGGGTGTGTCCTGACACAAACCAAAAAAAAAAAAAAGAAGAACCAGGCGGCTTTTAAGGAAAGGGGCGGTGGAGGAAAAAAATATATATACATATGAAGGTTCGGCACTCTCAACACGGGGGCGTTCACACGAGGAATGGTGGTGAGGAATTGCGCCTGACAACGTTCACGTTCAACTGTGTGTGGTCACCACCGACCCGGGTTGCGGAAGTTTCACTCGCCCCTTTCGCTTCTCCCCTTCCACCTGCCACCAAACCACTGATTTGATCCCTGGAAATTAAGAAAGGAAGAAGAAAAGAAACTAACCACAGTGAGAGATGATCGATGCAAGGGGAAGGGAAGGGAAGGGACGCGAGGACGCAACTCGCTACTTGCGGTTCTCCGGCAGGGCGACGGTGGCTTAGGAGTTATGACGACGCTGCGTCTTGGTCCTTCGAGGTTTGGAATTTGGGGAGAGGAAAATTTAAACACCCCCCCTTTTTTTGTCCTCCAGGACTGACCCTCTTTCGGCCTCTTCCTCTTTCAAGCTTGGGTTCAGAAGCACCAAGTAGGTTTGTCCTGCTCCGGAGATGGGAGCGACTTAGATAGGGAATCCAAGCAGGACAGGAGACCTTGGTTTGGAGACTGGGAAGGGGGAACATCACGCAAGTCCAGCTGGGCCAGGCCACCTGCCCAGATGCCTTCCCACCCACCCACCCACCCCCAAATCTGTCCTTAAAGAGTTTGAGAAAAACATCTGGCTCATATTTGGCACATGAAAAGCTCAAAAGTCCACATGCATTTCACCACTGCTTGGCTCAAGCAACAACGTCCCTCTGCGCACGAAGAGGGGAGGGTCCCCATGCATCCAGGCAGGGCTGCTTTAGGAACTGATCAAAAAGGGGAGGGGGGAGAGAACCAGGAGGCACCAGTAAGTCCCAGTAATGGAATCTGGCGAAGAAAGGAGGCAGGGTTAAAAACGGGCACTTGGATCGCCAACGTTTGCCATCGCTGGCCCTGTTTTCTTCTCTCCAGCCAAGTGACACCGTCAATGAAGGATCGATCGGGAACAATGTTTCCCCAGTGGATCGAGCTTAGGGGAACCAGGTCAAATACAGGAGCAATTCCTCCCCCCCCCCCACAACATCCCACCCTTGAGACTCACGACAGGTCATATCCCAACATGGAATACAACCAGCAGACACGGCTGCATTGGGATGTTTCAAGCAGCATTGATTGAAACGGGACGTCAGTGGCACCGAAATCAAAGAGACCTCATTCTGGTTTAGGATGGAGAGAGGACACCGTTGGGGAGGGAATTTAGCAGCACCCAGGCTGGAAAAAAAAATCCCCTGGCTTGAAATCTAATTTTTGCCAGGTTGGGCCTGTTGGGTGTCCAAAGAGGCTGCTGCTTTCCTACCCCAAACCCCAGTTTGCTGGAGGAAGAATATTCCACGTTTTCTAGAGCTGGGTTCCAATCCGTCACTTAGGATTTGCTTAATAATCTGCCTGGCCCTCCTCTCTCCTTTCCTCTTTTCTCGCAAACCAGCATATGCCTGAGTAAGGTTACATTTTCTACCAAAGCAGGGTTAGGCTCAGCGAATGCAGGAAACCTCTCTTTGCTCTCCAAAAAAAAAAACCAAAAAAACCCAACCAAAAATATGGCATTTCATCAGATTTGGAATTTCATTTTGCTTTCTTCTTTTTAAAAAACAAAACAAAAAAACCCCCAACCCCAATGAAAAAGAACACCGACATGGTTTCGCTAAGCAGATTCACAGTTCCCCAAAGGAATCAGGAGAGACCATCACACCCTTAGGATTGTGGTGAAAAATATTTAGGAATCAGGCTTCTAACCAACCAGACGTTTGCATCAAGTCAGCTGCAGAGATTCCTAAACAGTGACAGAAAGTCCTCAACGGTCTCTCTCTCTCTTTTTATAGAAAAAAATTTATATATATATATATATATTTATATTTATATATTTAAAAGCTACTAAGGATCCAGCTTCCAGATCCGCTAACTATGCTTATCTTTTTTTTTAAACGTTTGTTTTTAAATATTAAAATGCCCCTAGCTTCCCCGACATTTTTCCTCTTTTCATTTTTATTTTAAAAGCTGCACGTTCCCTATAAATAATAGTTTGGCACTTCAAAAATGGAAGGGGGAAAAGTGCGTCTTTTTAAACAGGATAGGTCAGTAATATTCCTGAAGTGCATTTGTTCTTTGGAGAAGGTATTTTGCAGACCAGAATTATCTTTCAGTGATCCCAAACTTTTGGTTGCTTAAAAAAAAAAGTCTCAGGGTAATACAAGTAGTCCTCGACTTACAATCATTTGTTTAGTGACCGTTTGGAGTGACCATGGCACTGGGAAAAAAGACACGACCCAGTCCTCACACTTATGTCCACTGCAGCATTTCCCCATGGTCAAGTCAAGTTGGTTTGCTACAGTCAAAGACCAGAGACCAATCCCCAATGGTCATGGGATCAAAATTCAAAATTTGGGTGCTTGGCAACCGGCATGAATTTACGACCGACCGTTGCAACCTCCCAGGGTCACGCAATCCCAGCGGACGTCTGACAAGTCAAGGGGCAGAGTGTGTGTGTGTGTGTGTGTGTGTGTAAATGGCCATTTCCTTTTTTTCTTTTTTCTTTTTGCAATTTGCAGAATTTGCAAAGTATGCAAGCCGCCTTCCTGAATTAAAGCCTTGAAAGCAGCTTTGGAAAAGAACAGAATTAAGGGAGCCGGTTTCTGCAATTTCAGATTGGGAGGGTCCAAAACCTGTGACCGAGAGGCAGAGATCCTTTTTGACAATCATCAGTTTTGCAGGAATCTATGAAAGGAGAGACTTTTTAGGCCCAAGTCGAGGCAGACTGCCCTGCGCCTTATTTATTGCCAAATCTTCTGTTTCCTTGGCACACAATTGTGCTCAAGAAAGGAAGGTGGGTGTGAAATAGGAAGAAGCAGAGACCAGACACAGGTTGTCCTCTACTTACGACCATTCGTTTAACAACCGATGGAAATTACAGTGGCACTGGGGGGAAAAAGGGACATGCAGCCCCTCCTTGCCCAGAATTCCCCCCCCCCCGGGTCAGGGGATCAAAATTTGGGCGTTTGTCAACCGGCAACAGTTGCAATGTCTCCGGATCACCTGATCGCCGTTTTGGACCTTCCCAGCCTGACCCCTGACAAGCCAAGTCAACAGAGGAAGCTGGTTTTACTTAACAACCGCCCAATTTGCTTAACAATGGCAGCAATTCAGGTAACAGCCATGGCTCTAAAGGTCGTAAAATTTGGGCGTGACTTGCTTAAGGTCCCCTTTGCATAACAACGGAAATTACCATCCTATTGGGGTCACTAAGCCGAGGACTATGTGTATTGTGGAAATAGATGCCTTTTTTTTTTGCGGAGGGCAGAAATTGGCAAGAGGCTTCTCCCTTCAAAACACTGACCATATTTAAAAAGACGCAGTTTGGCACAAAATCCGTTCCATATCGTCCTTCTCCCCCCCCAGCCCACCCCCCCACACCAAGCCCCCACCCCCACCCCAAGGAAAGCATGATATGCAATGCACCTGCAAAACTGCAACAGGGTTTTTGTTCGTTGTAAAAAATAAGAAGAAAAAAGAATCTGAGCCGGGAGGAAATGCAGGGTTTTTCACTGCCTGCAAAGCATTCCCTAACTGCAAACCTTGGTCGATAAAATGCTGAATTGCAGTCATTCTTACTCCATAAAATCAGTGCAAGATGCTATAGAGATATTGCTTCCTTAAAAAAACAACACACATACACACACATTAATAGTATAGAAGTTTCACATTTTGTCGTGGGTTTTTTTTGTTTTGTGTTTTTTTTTTGTTCTCTAGTGGTTTTTTAGAGTCTTAAGACCCTCCCTTCGGCCTAAGAAGGAAAAGAGACACATGCTACTACCTAAGAGATTAATTAACCCCCACCCCTTATACATCCCAACCCCTACCGGCCTGAACCACTGGCCTAAGCGAGCCGGTCGGTTGCTCAAACTCTTTGTTTTAAGAGCTTCGAGACACGATGGGCCGTGTGCTAAGTTCCTTCCTTGTAGATCTGAACCACCACCTGGCAGTTGGGAGACAGTCTGAAAGGAACCATTTTCCCTTTGAGAGAGTCATCAAAATATTGCAGAAGTCCATAATGCAGCATAGGAAAATCTGTGCCAGAGGGACAGAGAAGGACCTGGCCAAGCCATCAAGAGAAACCCTTGGCTTGAGAGCTTCTCTCTTTAGTTACTTTTCCAGCTTCTTCAAGTCTCAAGTTGTGAGGAGGACACCACATGCACCAGCCAGCAACTTCTCTCCTAGAGAACACTGGGGCCCTCCTATGTGGGACTTCTCCTCCCAAACTTCAAGAAACCTTAGCTCACCAGCCTAGTTCAACCAACACAATGCCTGGGTTAGACGTCCCCCAGGAACATCACCCTATTTTGTATACCTTGGTGGGATCTTCCGTGAAGAGGTAGGCTTTGACCTTGCAACTGAGGCCTTTTGCCGAATGACAGAACCAGGAACTATCAACCACCAGACAAGCCAACAATCTGAGGTTCCCCACTCAAGCTAACTTTTCCAGCCCCTTTCGGATCACCACTACCATCATTAGAAGGAACACACAAAGAGCAAGTTACCACAAACACTGCAACAACGTGTGGTTGATTTGTTCAGCCTTGCTGGCCAACTCTAGACTCTGATCACCCTCGGGGGGGGGGGGAACCCAGCACGATCGAGAAAATCTTGGTTAAAATGCTGACCACCTTCAAAAAGCAGACAAGCTGGCGAGCTCCCTACGGACAGAGAGAACGTCACGAGCCCAATATGTAAACATTGCAGGGAGATACCCTGTTGTTGTTTTTTAATTTATTTATTCATTCCTTCGTTCATCCATTGCACCCTCTTGAGGGTGAGAGATGGAGAGGAGCAGATAACCCAGCGGTCACCCTGCAGCAGCTAACCAAATAAGAAGAAGATTGAGAGAGAGAGACGCAGAGTCCTGCTGAGAGGAAAGCCACCACTTGGGTGGTGGGACCTGTTCTTGATGTGGCCTTCATGGCTACTCAACATTTACACTGAGAACAGGAAGCCCTGATCAAACTATATGTTTTTTTTTAAAACAAAACAAAATGTGAAGACTAGAACTCCCTCACTGGAGCATTCATGAATGAAGGGAGCAGATGAGTAAAGGCCAACTCACCATGGTGGGTTAGTAATACTGCTGGTTTATACTACAGCAAGTTCTCAACCTTGCAGCTTGAAGAGGTGTCGACTTCAACTCCCAAAATTCTGTTGGGAGACTGAAGCCTCCTGAGATACAACAGCTTTGCTGGTTGGGGAATTCTGGGAGGTGACGTCCACCCCTCCTCAAGCTGCCAAGGTTGAGGAACACCATACCAGAATAACTGAACAGACAGAGAAGAAGAAAGTCAGAAAGAAAATATCTGGGCTTGCAGAGAAACTCGACAGCCCATAATACTGACAACTTCCTCGTCTTCACCGGGTGCATCTGACTGGCCCCCTGAGGCAACAGGAGCTTTCACTGCCACCTTGTTCCTTCCAGATTTCCCGCAGCTGTTGTTAAGAGTTGTAGCTAAAATCTGGGGTTTGAGCCTTTCCAGGTTGAGATGGCACCTCCTGAAACATCTGTGAAGGTCCTTCTGCGACCCAAACACAACTAGAGGTGAGCTTAGAGGGGACGCACCTGGCCTGGGAAGGAAGACCCAACAAATCGCAGGTGGACCACAGGAAGGAGAAGGTCTCCACACCCTGACTCCACGAGTCTGACTTTCATCACACAAGAAGACCATCTCCTTCCAGGACACGGAGGTCCAACATGTTGGGTCTCAGGAGGTCCAACATGTTGTACCTCAGGAAGTTGAACATGTTGTACCTCAGTAGGTCCAACCTTGTTTGCAATGGGGGACACTCATCCCAAACCACAGGAAGAGTCACCATGCCGACTCTGGGCCAGATTCCCAGCAAGAGAAGAAGACACCGATCACAAAAGCTCTCCGCTCTCTCTGGATCCAGTTCTCTACCCCCGGCTCAAGCTCCTCCTCCTCCTCCTCCTCCAGAACACAGAAGACAGATCTTATCTGCAACACGTTCACCTAAGCACCTCATTTGATTTCTTTTTGATCACCAGGCTTGGGAAACGGAGAAAATGGACACAGGCTTTCCCTATTAAAAATAAGTATACAGGTAGTTCTCAATTTACAACCATTCATTTAGTGACCGGCACTGAGAAAAGTGACTTAGGAACACTTTTCACGTTTATGACCGTCACGGCATCTCCAGGGTCAATCTAAATATGGGCACTTGGCAACTGGCATGTACTTACGACAGTTGCAGTGGCCCGGGGTCACGTGATCCCCCTTGGCGACCTTCCCAGCCAGTTTCCGACAGGCAAAGTCAAGGGATGGGAGGGGGGAAGGTAGATTCGCTAAAGGACTGCCTGATTCCCTTATAGACTAGAGTGATTCGCTTAACAGCTGTGGGAAAAAGGCTGTAAAATGTGGACAAAAGTTCACTGAACCACCGGCCGTCTCGGCTTAGCAATGGAAATGTCAGGCTCACTGGTGGTCGTAAATTGAGGACTACCTGCAACAATGGACTTTAAATAATAGTTGTTTGAACTGAACAAAGTCGTTACCCCATTAGAGGGTCGGTTTAAATCCAGGAGTGGAGAACCTTGGCTCTTTTAGGACTCGTGGACTTCAACTCCCAGAATTCCTGAGCCAGCATGGGGGAACTATGGCCCCTTCGTGACTCGTGGACTTCAACTCCCAGAATTCCTGAGCCAGCATGGCTCAGCTTGGAAACCTCTCCCTTTTCCCTCAGCATGGCTGGCTCAGGAATTCTGGGAGTTGAAGTCCACGCGTCCTAAAAGAGCCAAAGTTCCCCACCCCTGGGACTCTAGCCCAACCTCTCCTTCTCCAACCTCATCTTGACTTAGAACAAATGACGCGACTCGGAAGCACAAACCCGCTGCCCTTGTTTCGCTACGAGAGAGAAGCGGAATATATTACGGCGGGAATCGTGTCACGCTTTCGGCCTGGGCCTAACTCTTCCCCTCCCCCCCACCCACCCACCCCTTTTCCTTCTAAGACCCAACCCGTGATAGTCCATCTGTGGTCCAAACTCCGGGCGGACGTGGGGAAGGGACACGAGGAGCCCAGCCAGGGAGGCCAAAGCGGATCTGCCCTCTCGCGAAGAGAGGAAAGAGACTGTCTACAGAGGTTGTCCTTGCCCCATCGGACTCGTTCGGAAAACCCAGGAACAAAGAGGGAAAGAAAGAGGACTGTTTTTTTTTTCTTTTTTAAAAAAAAATCTTTTTTTTTTTCTATTAAAATCCATCAACTGAAAAAAAAAAGTAAAGGTCGCCATATATATAGATAGTTGGAGAGAGAGAGAGAAATATATACACAATCAGGCCACACCATTGGTGAAATAAACGTCCAGCAGAATATGAAGGGCTGCTTCCCCGTCAGAGGGGGCTCTGTGTGTTTGTGTGTCTGTATGTGTGTGTATGGCAGAGAGAAGGGCACTGGGCAGGGGCCGGTGTCATGGCGGTTACCATTTTTCATCAATAAAGGGCTGATTGAACCTATTCCTCTCCCTCCCCCCGCAAGCCTTCTCTTTGCCCTCCTCTTATCCCACTTTCTGTGGGTTGGTGGCCCGGACTCCTTGCTCGTACGTTACTCGCTGGCTGATGAGATATTGCGCAGCTTGAGTGGCGGCTGGCGTGCCCGTGATGGTGACTTTACGGTTCCTTGTACCTGGAATAAACTCCCCCTTTTTGGAAATCTGGATCCGGGCCCCTGTCAGCTCCTGATACTCGACCAACGTCTTCCCACCTTTGCCCAAAATGGCACCCACTAGGTTTTCTGGCACCGCGATCTCCACCATATCTTTGGCGCTTTCCACCAGCTTCTCAGTGGCTAGGAAGGAGCTGGCCACCAGCGGGGAGGCGGTCCCTAAGTAGCCGTTGGCCGCCCCAGTGGCCGCTGCTAAAGAGCCCAAGGTGAAAGCGCCAACTGCACCAGCTGGGGCCGTGGTACTCGTAGAAGCTTCATTGGCATACGAAGCTAAGAGGTTAGCGGCAGCCGCAGCAGCTGGGTTGGCTCCGGCAGCCACCGCGGCCAGGACCCCAGAAGCAGCAGCCGAATTGAGGCCAAGCCCCAAAGAATTGGTGTTGTATCCGTAACTTGCTAAGGTGTTGAGGGCTGTGCTGATGGCCAAGAGGTCGCTGCCAGAAAAACCAGGCAGGGCAGCTGGGAAGGCTCCGACGCCGGCCAAACTGGTGTGGCCCAACAAGCCCGAAGCGGTGGCAGCGGCGGCGGCCGCCGGTAGAACGTCTGTCGAGTTGGCGTAGGGCGATCCGGTCGGGTTAGAGTTGGCCACCGGGCCGGTAATGTTGGCGTAGCTGATGTTGAGGCAGCTGCTGCTCTGCGGATCCTCCTGGATCTTCTGAACGATGATGTCGACGGCCTTGTGGATCTGCTCGGGTTCACCACTGATGGTCACCACGCGTTCTTGGAGGTTGATGCCTTCAGGCTTCTGGCTCAGCTGGACCCAAGCGCCGGACTGTTCCATGATGGCTTTGACGGTGGCCCCGCCCTTGCCGATGATCAACCCGGCAGTGCTGTTCGGGACGATCACCTTGGCCTGAATTTGGGGGACACGAGAGGAAGAGCATTGAGTTGGGATTGTGGCTTCTCTTTCCCCGTAAGTCTCCTTAGATAGGCGCCAGGATGGCGCACTGTGCTAAACTAGGCTAAAATAGGATTGTGTTGTTCCTGAGCTAGTGTGTCGTGGGAACCAGACCATCATGTTAATCACGCCAGATGAAAGTAGCAATTGAATGAATCACTTGCTCATTGACGTAAATGTATTTCCAGAAATTCTAACCACCCTGTAAAGAGGGCCAGCCTGATTCAGCCAGTCCTCGACTTACAATCACAGTTGAGCCCAAATATATATATCGCTAAGTGAGACATTTGTTAAGTGAGATTTGCCCCCATTTTACGACCTTCCTTGCCACAGTTGTTAAGTGAATCACTGCAGTTATTAAGTTAGTAACACGGCTCTGAAGTGAATCTGGCTTCCCCATGGACTTTGCTTGTCAGACGGTCGCAAAAGGGGATCACGCCATCTGGGTACGAGGCAACCATCGTAAATATGATGGAAAATGGTCTCAAGTCCCTTTGTTCAATGCTGCTGTAACTTCCAAACTGTTGTAAGTCGAGGACAACCTGTACTGCTTTCTCAACTCCTTTGCAATCCAGTTCACCCGGGTCTTGTCAGTGGCAAGTTAAAAAGTTGAATAAAATAAATAGCAGACCATGCAGGCCCATTCATTTCCTTCCTCTCCCCCCCCCCACCAGCTTTTCTTTTTAAAGAAAAAAATCGTCCTATATTCTTTATTTGCCAGGCAGCCTCATTGCAAAACTGCCTTCAGCACCCCGGACAGCGTTATTCTCCCTCCATTGAAACACTCAAGAAACGACACTTCCGGGTTGCCGCCCCCCCCCCCTTCTGACAATGCCCTTTAAATGGAGGGACAGGCGAAGTTTTGACACGTTTGGACTCCAGGCGTTCCATCTTAGACATGATAGAAAGTGAAATCTGTGTCTGAGCGCGCACACACGCCCAAATGCACCCAGGAGAGGAAAGCCAAACTTGTTCTACTTATAGCTGGAACCTCAGGTGCCCTTTACCAACAAGGAGGAGAAAATATAAATGGTGCACGAGGCCCAAAAGCTGACTTTTGTTGTTTGGTCGTGTGCCAGGGTGGTGACTTTAGGGAGACAAGGATGCGCCCAGGGGAGGTTTTGGGGTGCCTCTGCAGAACAGCAGACCGACCACACATGGCTTTAGTCCGAAGGGATTCAGTGGATACTGGGATTAAGTGATACTCCTGGAATTCAGATATAATTAAATGTGCGGCGCCTTGAACTAGACGGCGTGTTTGTGTTTGTTGCTTGGGTGTGTTGCTTTAATAAGGCCTTTGGCTCTGGAGATTGGAGTGGATGTGGGTAGCCCTTGACTTATGACCACAGTCGAACCCAACTTTTATGTTGCTAAGTGAGAAATGTGTGAAGTGGGTTTTGCCCCATTTTACGACTTTTCCCGCCACAGTTGCTAAGTGAATCACTGCAGATGTTAAACGAGTAACCCGATTGTTAAGTGAGTCGGGCTTCCCCCTTGACGTAGGGTCAATCCCCACCTTCTCAGCCCAACCCACCTCACAGATTTTTGTTGTTGTGAGAAAAACATGAGAACGAAGGAGTATTAGGGATCTTTGTCACCTAATACTCCAGGATTTAAAAAAAAATGTAAAGGCATTTTCATAAGAATGTGAGAAGAAGGCCACAAAGTCTTCTGAGAAAGGAAAGGTATTTTTAGAAGCAAAGGATGTATTTAAGAAACACCTTCCCTCTTTCCACCTCTACCCAGGTGGGCAGATAAAGTGACTCCTGTACCACATTCCTGCCTCCTGTGTAAATGTGGCATCATCTTTGTGCCTGGCTTGTGGCCACAACCCACAACTAGCTGTCATAGCAACGGCACAATCCAGGGAAAATGCAGACCTGCGATCCAATCTTTTTGCTGTACATGAAGCTTGAATGGAGAGAGAGAGAGAGAGAGAGAGAGAGAGAGAGAGAGAGAAATTGATAGAAAGAAAAAGAAAAAAGAAAAAGGAAGAGAGATAGGAGAAAATGAAAAAGAAAGAGAGAGAGAAAGAAAGAGAGGGAGGGAGGGAGGGAGACAGAGAGAAGAAGGAAGGAAGGAAGGAAGGAAGGAAGGAAGGAAGGAAGGAAGGAAGGAAGGAAGGAAGGAAGATAGCTTTTCAGGCATTTTCTTCTTGTAAGGAAAAATACAGATCTTTCTCTGTGCAGCTGCCTTTTTATAAAAGCAAGAATCGGTTTGGGGCTGTTTATTTGTTTAAACAGAAGGTAGATTGTGTTTTTGCATTTTTGTTGATATATTTTATTTTTATTTGTTTATCAAATTTATCTGTCACCCATGTGGCGACTCAGGCAACTTTTTAAGGTTTGATTTGGAGAGTGGAAAGCATCAGACCCTAATATTCTGATGGGGTTTTATTCTTTTTCTCTCTTGAATTCCAATAATTTTAAGTGTTTCTATATTGATAAATGTGCTTTTATAGTCTTACTTTATTGCACCGTAAGCCACTCAGAATCACTCTCGACAGCAAGATGGGTGGCCTATAAATTTAATAGATAAAAATATGCATATCTGAAATGTAACAGGACCTGGTTTTTAACGCAGGAGAAATGGAGAATCTCTCTCAGAAGGAATACCTTGGAAATTTAGATTTGAAAATGCCTGATTGTCAGTCCACAGGTGGAACCTGTATTTAGGTTCCTTTTCAAATCTAGCAAATAATAGAAAGAGAAGTCTAGTTTGACAGCCCTCTGCAATGTTTAATCATCAATTAAAGACTAAAATAAGCGCTACGTCTCCCAGGTGATTCTCGGCTGTACCAGCAAAACGGTAAAAAATAGCGCACGGCCTGAAGACTAGGTGCACAGGAATGAAAATGAGAGGTAATAAAAAGCCTTAACATTTGGGGTGGATATTTCGAGAAACATCTGCTTAACTCTTATACTTCCAGTATTTTGCAACCCATCAATAGGTAAGGTAACGGGAGCAAAAAAAAAACCCAAAAAAACCACCCTTTCTCAAATAATAATGCTGTGGCAGAATCCGATAGCATCTAAATGTGTTGGATTACACAACTCATTGAATTTCACTGGTCTGGGGATGATGGGAACTATGGGCACATCCAGTGTTTTTGAAACTTGGCAACTTTAAGATGCATGGACTTCAACTCCCAGAATTCCCCAGCCAGTATGCTAATGAACTTTAAGACAGGTGGACTTCAGTTCCCAGAATTCCCCAGGCTGCATGTTTGAGAGCTGAATGGAACGAAATTTCATCTTAATGTATGCCGATTAGTGTACATTCAAAGTGACAATAAAGTTATTCTATTTCTATTTCTATCTCTATTTCTATTTCTATTCAACTAATGTCTGGCTGAGGAATTCTGGGAGTTGAAGTCCACACATCTAAAAGTTGCCACGTTTAAAAAACCCTGGTCTTATCCATTTGAAGACCCTCGGATCAGAAGCCAATTAAGCAAAATGCCTTTTGCTGTAATCCTGCAGAGGCCTCCTGTTTTCTTTTCCCAAACTGTGCATTTTCCCACGAGCAATTTAAAACCCCTCCGGCATGAAACAACCCACCATTCCTCACCTGCTTGGCTCGATCGGGGTTCATGGTGGTCTGTGGCTGCAGGATATTGACCGACTCCGGTTTCACCACAGACTGGGGGATTTCCCGCACCTTCTCGGCAATGAAGTTGTGGACGGCGTTGAGGGCTTCCGCGGTGCCTTGCACGAGGCATACCCGCTCTGTGGTCCCTGCGTGGAAGAAAAATCACATTTTAAAATAGCGTTTGTCTGAAACGGTATAGGGTTTCCTGTCTGAGCAGGGGGTTGGACTAGAAGACCTCCAGGGTCCCTTCCAACTCTGTTATTCTATTTGAGTGTTCGGCAGCCTTGGAAGGGGGTCCCTTTCCTCCTGGAAAGGCAACCGACAATGAACGGCTTTGGATAGTGAGATGGGCAGTCTATAAATTTAATACAAGTGGTCCTCGCCTTACAGCATCCACTTAGTGACCATTTGAAGTTACAATGGCATTGGAAAAATGGCCTTAGGACCCTTTTCCACACTGACGACCCTTGTAGCATCCCCAGTGTCTCAGGATCAAAATTCAGGCGCTGGGCAACTGACTCCTATTTATGACGGTCGCAGTGTCCCGGGATCACGCAATCCCCTTTTTCAACCTTCTGGCAAGCAGACAAGGGGGGAAGCCCGGTTCAAACCACACAATTAACTACAACTGCAGAGATTCACTTAACGAGTGGGGCAAGAAAGATCGTAAAATGGGGCAAACCGCAGGACAGCTGTCTTGCTTAGCAATGGAAATCTGGGGGTCAGTCCTGGTCGTAAGTCGAGGACGACCTGTATAAAAAAATTCAGAGCCAAGAACCGAAGGCGTTTGGGAAGAGGATCTGCTTGCTTGATCCACCCTGCAGTGTTCTGGATCCCAGCATCCTGGAGGAAGAAAGATTCTCTCTCTCAGCTGCTACTCGATCCTACTCCTTGCAAATGTGGAGTCCAAGGCTTCTGGACCCCGATTCTCTGTTTTTAGGGACCCCAAATGGAGGGTCCAGCTTGCCTTCCTTCCATTTTGTGTGGGAAAAGAGGAAAGAGCCGAACACTTCAGGATTCCCTTCGCTTTGTGTGTTGACATCCACGTTCAAAATGCAAAGCCAAACAACCCCGGGCTCTTTTCGTCCAGAATTTGGGAATCTTTGCCCTTGGGATGACATGGCCCCACCCATTTTGCTCCCTGGCCCCGCCCACTGCAGTTCTCTGCTTCTCCCCGTGTGGCCGCACTTTTATTGAGAGGCGAAGGTGCCCAGGTGGCCAGGCTCTGGTCAGGGGAAGCTCCGACTCTCCCTGGGCTTCAGGAAAGGAAGAGCTAGCAGGAGGAGGAGGAGGAGATATAAATGCAGCTTTGGGGCGAGAGAAGGCTGCAGCACCGAGGGTCTGTGCCCTTGTTGTGGGAAGGAGATGGAGGGAGAGGAGGAGGAGAAGGAGAAGGAGGAAGGAGGGAGGGAGGGAGGGAGGGAAGGAAGGAAGGAAGGAAGGAAGGAAGGAAGGAAGGAAGGAAGGAAGGAAGGAAGGGAAATACTAAGATACATATCAACTGACTGCTAATTGACCTATTGGGGAGAAGGAGGAGGAAAAGGAGAAGGGAGGAAGGAAGGAGGGAGGGAGGGAGGGAAGGAAGGAAGGAAGGAAGGATAACAAAAAAGGAGAAGGAGGAAGAAAGAAAAGCAGGAGAAGGAGGAGATAGAGTATTTCTAGAAGACTGAACCCTCCAGCCAATTGCTTGCCCCCACTCAATCACACACCCCCATCCCCAAGCTGGGTCCCCCCCCCATCCTCGGCTTCTTGCCATGGCAACCCACCGGCGGCTCTCCCCGCCTTCCCAATCCGTGGCGGCTGGCCTCCAGGGCCCATTGCCACGGCAACCAGCACCCCTTCATCAGCAAGAGGAGGCAGCTTGGTGGGGGAGGGGAGGAGACTGTCGCCAAGGCAACCAGAGGATGAAGAAAAGAGGGGACCACCTTGCCCATGTGGCCTTGGACGGGGGGGGGAGCACACTGGGGGGACGGTATGAAAAGACGCATTTGGGGGAAAGACCAAGAGCGCTCCCCCCCCATCATCATATTGGAACCCCCAGCATCCTAACTCAGGGAGAAGGCATTCCTGGCTGACGGAAAGCTGCTGTGGTGGGTGTGTTCCTGAGCATGTGCAGAATGTGCTCCTCTGCACCTCTGAAATTAAGGAAGAGACACCTCGGGCCCTAGAGGTAGGGCTCGCAGGCGCATAGAAACACCCCCATTAAACAGGTCATTTTAAGGCTTGTGGACTTCAACTCCCAGAATTCCCCAGCCAGCCATTAATTCCAGGTTGCTTCTCTCCTTGCTTAGTTCTCATCTGTTGCTTCTTGTCCTGCCTTCAGGTGCTTTGCAAAATAAACTGACCCCCTCCTCTTTGGGGCAGCCCCCCCAGATCCTGGAACGCTGCTATCACGTCCCCCCCCCCCGCCGTCCTTCTTTTTCTGTAGACTGGCCAGACCCAAATCCTGCAAGGCTTCTTCATCGGCTTCAGGCCTCGCCACCCCTGAAGTGCCGCCTCTCAGCCTGTGAACAGCCCTTCACCTTATCGCCAGGCGCATTTCCTGCTATTCAATCCGTTTCCCCCGCCGGCCGGTCTGGTCCAGCCCTGCCCAGCGGGCCCTTCCTGTTTCCTTTCCGTTCTCTTCCCCCCCCCCCCCGCCCCAAAACTCTGTGGCTGCAAAACATCCCATGCAAAACGTCTGCAGAAGATCCCAAGCAAAATTCACACTTCCAGGGGTGTAAATTGGGGTGCAGGATGATTGTAGCACCCCTAATTTTGATCCAGAGGAGACCCCCCTCTTTTTTTTCTTTTTTTTCCCCAGCTGCCTCTCCCAGTCCCCAAATCAGGAGTCTGAATTTTAAAAACACAGAGGCAATTCTCAATCCAAGCCTCCATCCTCGGCAACGGAAGCTGGAAAAATCTGGGCTGAGTTTTTTTTTAATCTCTGCTTGCAAAAGTTAAGATTCTTTTTCTAATTCCAGCAATTCTAGCTGGAAGAATTCTAGCTCTCTCCACTCCACCACCCCCCATGACCTTGGACCTCTTCCTTTGAAAATAGAATAGAGTAGAGTAGAGTAGAGTAGAGTAGAGTAGAGTAGAGTAGAGTAGAGTAGAGTAGAATAGAATAGAATAGAATAGAATAGAATAGAATAGAATAGAATAGAATAGAATAGAATAGAATTACAAATCAGAATAGAATAGAATTACAAATTAGAATAGAATAGAATTACAAATCAGAATAGAATAGAATTACAAATTAGAATAGAATAGTATTACAAATCAGAATAGAATAGAATAGAATTACAAATTAGAATAGAATAGAATTACAAATCAGAATAGAATAGAATTACAAATCAGAATAGAATAGAATTAGAAATTAGAATAGAATAGAATTACAATTCAGAATAGAATAGAATAGAATAGAATTACAAATTAGAATAGAATAGAATTACAAATCAGAATAGAATAGAATAGAATTACAAATCAGAATAGAATAGAATTACAAATTAGAATAGAATAGAATTACAAATCAGAATAGAATAGAATAGAATAGAATAGAATAGAATAGAATAGAATAGAATTACAAATTAGAATAGAATAGAATTACAATTCAGAATAGAATAGAATAGAATTACAAATTAGAATAGAATAGAATTACAATTCAGAATAGAATAGAATAGAATAGAATAGAATAGAATTACAAATTAGAATAGAATAGAATTACAATTCAGAATAGAATAGAATAGAATTACAAATTAGAATAGAATAGAATTACAATTCAGAATAGAATAGAATAGAATTACAAATTAGAATAGAATAGAATTACAATTCAGAATAGAATAGAATAGAATAGAATTACAATTCAGAATAGAATAGAATAGAATTACAAATTAGAATAGAATAGAATTACAATTCAGAATAGAATAGAATAGAATAGAATAGAATAGAATAGAATAGAATAGAATAGAATAGAATAGAATAGAATAGAATTACAATTCAGAATAGAATAGAATAGAATAGAACAAAGCTGGAAGGGACCTTGGAGGTCTTCAGCCCCTTGCTCAAGCAAAAGACCCCGTATCATTTCTGAGAAATGCTTATGTAATCTCTTCTTAAAAAGCTCCAGTCACGGAGCGCCCACGATTTCTGGAGGACAGCTGCTCCACTGGTTAATTGTCCTCCTCACTGTGTGGAAGTTTCTCCTCAATTCCAGGTTGCTTCTCTCTTTGTTCAGTTTCCAACTATTGTTTCTTGTCCTGCCCTCTGGTGCTTTGGAGAATAACATGACCCCCCCCTCTTCTTTGTGGCAGCCCCTCAAATACTGGAATGCTGCTATCATGTCCCCCGTTTCTTCTTTTCTCTAGACTGGCCAAACCCAAATCTCGCTTTGTGTCCTTTTCCCTGCCCAGGCCTGCCACCCTCGCCAGCCCTCCTTCCTCTGACTGGCACCAGAAGCTGCCCTTCCACGTTCAGAGAAAGGTCGGATTTTTCAGCCGTATTGCCCGGGGCCTAGGAAGGGAGCGGCCCTCCCCGGGTTTAATCCCCTGCCCAACGGTAGGGTGAAATTTTTTTGCAAATGCAGGCAGCTTTTTTTTTTTTTTTGCAAATGCCCCCAAAACGCCAGGCGCCGTCAAGGGCACCCAGTTCTGCCTCTTCACACTACGTTTTCCACTCCTGCCAAATCCTGTCGAACAGAGAGGGTTCCTTCCCCTTTGGAGGAAAAGGAGAGGGGAGGGGAGGGAAAGGGGGGGAGGGCTCCCTCCCGGAAGCTGCCAGCAAATAGGGCACCTGCTCCCCATCGCCATGGCAACACCATCCAGGCTGATTTCTTCCTCTCTCGCTGTCTCTTTCATCCGCCCAAGCATCCTTTTTTTTAAAAAAAAAATATATTATTTGCAGCAGGAGGATTTCCTGGCTAGCCACTTCAAACCAGCTGTGGAGGGTTTGAGAAGGCAAAGCAGCTTAGCCGGGCTGCCCCACCCCAAGGGTTGTCTGTCCTTCAGTCCCAGCTGGGATTAAAGAGACCCAAAAAGAGGGCAAGGGGAGGGATGCCCGTGCTCATCCGGTCCCCTCTGTAGCCTGGACTTGCTCTTCCCTGTTTCCCACCCCGTCCCACCCCCTGCCCAGGGTTGCCCTCTGCAATATGGAAGGATAGGATTGTGAATGCTCCAACACTGGAGGTTTTTATGAAGAGATTTGTCTGAAATGGGATAGGGTCTCTTGCCTGAGCAAGGGGGTTGGACTAGACAACCTCCAAGGTCCCTCCCAACTCTGTTCTTCTATTCTATTCTATTCTATTCTATTCTATTCTGTTCTGTTCTGTTCTATACTATTCTATTCTGTTCTATTCTATTCTGTTCTATTCTATTCTATTCTATTCTGTTCTGTTCTGTTCAATTCTTATTTGTAATTCTATTCTATTCTATTCTAATTTGTAATTCCATTCCATTCTATTCTATAGGATTTGGCACCATTCAGATGGTGGAAGACCTGAGCAAGGAAATGGAGACAGAGGTCCAAGGTCATGAGACGGGGAATGGAGAGAGCTAGACCAGGTTTTCCCTGCTGAGAAACCCTGGGGGCTTTGGAACTACAATTCCCATCACACCCCTTCAAGACAAGACTCCACAGCCTCAGCACAGCTCAAGCAGAAGCACAGCAAGTCTTTTCCTCGGGGTTTCTCAAACTTGGTAACTTGAAGACCTGTGGACTTCAGCTCCCAGAATTCCCCATCAAGCTAAGACAGTTAGCAGATGAACTCCACGCTGGCTGGGGAACTCTGGGAAATGAAGTCCACCTGTTTTCAAGTTCACCAGCATGCTGGCTGGGGAATTCTGAGAAATGAAGTCCACCCGTCTTCAAATTCCGTAGCATGCTGGCTGGGGAATTGCTCAATTGTGGTCGTACACCAAGGATTACCTTGTGTTCCGTTTTGGAGTTAATACTTGCCCAGAAATGTACAATGCACCCCCACAATATTTAGAGAAAGGGGGAGGGGGAGAAAAAGAAGCAATATCCCAGAAGCCAACCAAAGCGTGCCGCTTTACGCCACTCGGCTGTGCTTGGCGGGGAGAAAGGCAGATGGCTCTACTCACCCGGATAGAAGTCCTTGGATTTGGAGAGCTTAATGGTGGCCCCGGTTTCTTTCTGCAGCTGGACGATGGTTTGACCCCCTTTGCCGATGATGGATCCGGCGGCATAGCTGGGGATCAGGACCTTAAGGAAGTACTCGCCCTCTTCTGCGGGAAAGGAAAGAGAGGCAAAAATCTCGCGAGGCATCGCAGGCATTCTCGATCCAGCGAAAGCCGCCACTTTCTCTGGCTGCGATGAATCCAGGAAACAACTCCAGGGAGTCCTCGAATTACGACCACTTGCTAGTGACTGTCCCAAGTTACAACAGCACTGGAAAAAGGGACTTACAACCCTTTGGCTTCCCATTACGACCGTCGCGGCCTCCCCACGGTCGTGTGATCAAAATTCAGACGCTTGGCAACTGTTTCACGTTTATGACGGTTGCCGCGTCCCGGGATCACGGGATCCCTTTTTCTGACTTTCTAACCACCAAAGTCAACGGGGGAAGCCAGATTCGCTTAACAACCGTGTGACTTGCTCCACTAACCACAGGGATTCACTTCAGAGCCGTGGCAAGCAAGGTTGTAAAACAGGACAAAACTCGCCTAACAACTATCTCGGGGTGGCAGGGGAAATTTTGAGCTCAATCGCGGTCGTAATTTGAGGATCATCTGTAACTGGGCTTGAGCCTTGAGGCCCATCAAGGAACGGTGTCACTTTGTGTAGCTTTCAGACAAGAACTGCAAAGGGCAGGAAGGCCCAGCTGGGATCTGGACTTTTAATTTATTCTTATGTATTTATTAGGCTAAAGGTGACCCTGGGCAGCTTACAAACATTACAAGCCTTTAAAGATGAAAATAATAAATAGCAACAACAACAATAATAATAATTTATAATTAAAAGATGGGGAGGAAGGAAGCAAGATACAGACAAGTGGGATCTTTTCCTAACCCTATCCCCTTTCCCCATAACTGTAGCCCCACCATCGAATTAAGGGCTACCTACAAACAAATTATTCTGCAGAAAGCCAAGTCATATCCTCTGGAGACCGGCCCATCCCACAACTCTCTTAATTTTCCAACTCAGCACTGTATCTGAAACAAGAATCAACAACTGAACAGCCATTGACACTCTAATTAACAACTAAAAGCCACACACAATCCGGCCACCGCCTAAATGCAGGTAATCCTGGATTTACGGCCCACAATTCAGCCCAAAATCTCGGTTGCTAAGTGAGACTGTTATTAGGACTTGTCCAGTGGATCACCACAGTTATTAAGGTTACAAAGAGGGATCACGTGACTCTTAGACTCTGCGAGTGTCATAAGTATGACTGAGCCACTTGCCGAGTGTCTGAAATTTGGTCATGTGACGCTGCAACAGTTGTACAACGGGTAGAACAATCAGAATTCTATTCTATTCTATTCTCTATTTTATTCCATTCTATAAACCCTATAAATGGCAAATGCTGGAGCACGGGTTGGACTAGAAGACCTCCAAGGTCCCTTCCAACTCTGTTCTTCTTTATTCTGTTGCTCTGTTATTCGGTTATTCAGTTATTCAGTATTCTGTATTCCATTCTGCAACCTTGAGGACTAGGAGCTTGACTTCGCTTCCAAGTTGAACGAAACTCTTTTTATTCCTCACCCGCTTTGACTCCACCCTCACTTTCAAACTCCTCCTCAGAACAGTCTTCCCTAACGTCAGTGGCAACTGTGGTTTTCTTAAGGCTTGTGTGAATTGGGCTGTTTAATTCATCCTCGCATTACAATCCAAAGCTGTGACTGCAGCTATTTCCAGCACCAAGGAAAAGCCAATCCTGAAACTGCAGGCTTGAAGCAAAGTGGCCTTGCCGTAATTTAATAATCAGTAGCATAATCTAGTTTGCTCTGTCTGCTCAAAATGAGCGTTCCGTTATGAAAGAGAGAGAGAGAGAGAGGGAGAGGGAGAGAGAGAGAGAGAGAGGGAGAGAGAGAGAGAGAATTACGATTTTGTCCCAGAGACTCAAGCCCACTGAGCTGTGTCAAGCGTGCTAACTTCCCAGCCTCCGTGGCTGTGCTTAAAATATTAATTTCTGCCCTGGCTCCTTTAGCCGAAGCGTTTTCAGATATTTGGATATAATTGGAGGAGCACTGCTGCCATTTCACCTACTCTTTTGATCGCATAATGACTCAGTTTAGAGATAGAAGAATCGGCTCCCAGGACGCAAAAACACTTGCATTCTCCAATACAGGCAGCCCTCAACTTACAGCGTTCGTTTAGTGACTGTGTGATGTTACAGCAGCACTGGCAAAAGGGACTAAGGGCCGTTTTTCACACCTAGGACCGTTGCGGCCACCTGCGTTCAAAATCCAGACGCTTGGCCACTGACTCCTATTTATGACGGTTGCCGAAGTGTCCCGGGATCACGTGATCCCCTTTTGCGACCTTCTGACAAACAAAGTCCACGGGGGGAGCCGGACTCACTTAACCACCGAGTTGCTCCCTTAAGGACCGCAGCGATCCACAGAACAGCTGTGGCGAGAAAGACTGCAGCTGTGGACGGGAGCCACAAGGCTGCCTCTCGCAGGATTCCTGTCGAGTGCCTTGGCGTCCATCTTGGGCTTCAAGGCAACTCTGGAGTCCGAGCGAAAGGACTTCCCGCCTTCCATCCTGCTTACAATCCCCTCTCCACACACACACACACCACACACCCCCCCCTTGATTGCAACCACCACCACCACAACAGATTAAATCTGGTTTGGCGTTTCTCCGGGAAAGCATATGGCGAGCGGCACAAGAGCACAGGGAGAAAGTCTGCTCTTATCCGGCCTTCCAAATCCATCCCTTCCCTTTCGCTCAGGAGCGTCTATTTTTAACCTGACCTGAACGGACACAGAGCTGGTTACCCCAGAAGGAGGCTGACCTACTTCGGCTGCCGTCTCACCTAGGCCCGGGAAGACGTGATGGAGAAGCTGGTGAGAAAAACATGTGATCTGGTCTCAGCGCTGCTCCTCCGATTGCAAAAATCTCTCTCCCCCCCCCCAATTGCTCAATTAAACTCTCCGATTGTGAGGGCAGGTCTCTCGTTCACACATGCACACAAAGATGCCTTCTCTTCCAGTGCTTTAAAAAGAAAAAAAACCCAACCAAAATCCCGCAACACAACCTTGCCCTGTTTCCCTTGGTGACCTACAGAAGGGAAGGCTAAGGTTCCCCATGGAGACCATCGCGGCTGTTCGGGATAGATGAAAACCAGCGATGGGGGAATCATTGGATGGGCAACCTCGGCTCTTTTACGACTCGTGGACTTCAACTCCCAGAATTCCTGAGCCAGCCACGCTGAGGGGAAAGGGAGAGATTTCCAAGCTGAGCTACGCTGGCTCAGGAATTCTGGGAGTTGAAGTCCACGAGTCGTAAAAGAGCCAAGGTGGCCCACCCCTGCTCTAGAATCTAAACCCACCCTAGGAAGTGGGGGGTTTTAAACTCCTGTTCAGGCACAAGAGTAAATTTCAAATTAGAGTAAAGCTGGAAGGGACCTTGGAGGTCTTCTAGTCCAACCCCCTGCTCAAGCAGGAAAAAAGCCAAGACCATTTCAGACAGTCCAGGTTTCTTCTCTCCTTGATGAGTTTCCATCCAGCGTTTCTCGTCCTGCCCTTCAGGTGCTTTGGAGAATACGTTAAGCCCCTCTTCTTTGTGGAAGCCCCTCAGATATTGGAAGACTGCTATCCTGTCCCCCCCCCCCCGTCCTCCTTTTCTCTAGATTTATCCAGACCCAAATCCTGCAACCGTTGTTCGTGTGTTTTCGTCTCCAGTCTCCTTCGATCATCTTAGCTGCTCTTCTCTGCCCTTTTTCCAAATTCTCAACATCTTTTTTGTAATGTGGTGAGCAAAACTGGATGCCGTAGTCAAGGTGTGGCCGTACTAAAGCTTTCGAAAGGTGGTGCTAATTCTTTATAAAAATAAACCTGGCCTAACCCTAATCCATCTTTCCAGGTTTGCAAAACAAACCAGATCGTAAGCTGGATCCCCCGGAATACAGTGAAATACCCATACCGAGCCAGCAACACCGAGACAAGAGACAAGATTCAAATCACCCAGACTTTCAAACATTCCAAATGTGTGGCTGGGAAGCCTTTAGCCGATGGAGTTAAAGCGATTTGCACAAACAGAGATTAGAAGTTAGATGCACCCTGGGGATCTGTCTGACTAGAGATGGATTGCAGGCAAAGTAAAGCAATTTTTTTTTTCTTTTGCAGCCATACAGATTTTATTGGAATGCTTGCAACTCAGGGCTCCTGCCTTAAATAGCTGTGCGGAAAGTCAATGCACTTGCCGACAAAGAAACGGATCCATCAAGTCCACTCCTTGCAGTGTCAGCCAGCCTGAAGCTCTTGCTACGCTCCAAAACTTCAGGGCAGGGGAAATCCTCAAAATTCTCAGAGTGAAAGGAGAGCATCTAGAGCTGGGCTATCCAACCTTGGCAACTTCAAGACTTGCGGACCTCAGCTCCCAGAATTCTGGGGAATTTTACCCCGAAGTTTCCCCAGCATTCTGGGAGTTGAAGTCTTCAAGTCTTCAAGTTGCTAAGGTTGGATACCCCTGCTCTAGCTGCTCTCCTTTCACTCTGGATTTTGAGGATTTTGGCCTAAAAATACCTTTCCTTTTTCAGAAGACTTTGTGACCTTCTTCCCAAGCCTTTAACAATTTTTTTAAAAATTCTACCTTTATTATTTTTGGAAATAGCTCAAGGCAGCAAACATACCTAATACTCCTTCGTTGTCATGTTTTTCTCACAACAACAACTCTGTGAGGTGGTTTGGGCTGAAAGGATGGGATTGACTCTAAGTCACCCAGCTAGCTTTCATGATAAAGGAGGGACTAGAACTCACCACCTCCTGATGATTGGCCCACAGTCACCCAACCAGCTATCATGCTTAAAGTGGGACTTGAACTCGCCACCTGCTGGTGATTGACCCAGAGGCATTCTGAGAGTTGAAGTCCACCAGTCTTAAAAGTTGCCAAGCTTGGACACTTCTTGATTAGGCATAACTCACTAACACAGAAAAGTCATCACAGTTTCTGACTATCTTCTTTGTGTGTTTTGGGGCCTGGGAGCTGAGAATAACAGACGTTCTGTTTACTTCCTGGAAAATAACTTGGTTTCTTTAAAAGATGCTTTCCGTTGCCCTTGGTTACTTTAAGGAATCTGGTCCTTTCTCCTTCAGATGTTTGTTTTTGAAGCTGGGCCCAGGAATTGTGGCCACACACAGGGGTCTTCCTACAAAAGACAGGGCTGGTGGAGTATTCCCCCCTGATACTTGCAAGCAGGCACCGTCGAAAAGGGATAACCCTAAACCCTAAAAATGAATGTTTGCTTTCAGCTGATGCTGCTTCTAGAGACAGACGAAGAAGGGTGGTGTGGTGTGTATATATATATATATATATATATATATATATATATATATATATATATATATATATATATATATATATATATATACACATATATATGTTGTCAGTTCAGCTTAGTATATAAAAGATTGGGTTTAATCCAGTGTTTCTCAACCTTTGCAACTTTAAGATGTCCTTAAGATTCCTCAGCCAGCATGCACAGACTTTGACTCCCAGAATTCTCCAGCTAGCCAGCCTGCAAGGGCTGCAAGTCCCAGAATTCCCTAGTCAGCATGCACCATGTTCAATTTCTAGAATTGCCCAGGCAGCATGCATGAATTTCAAGGCCCAGAATCCCCTAGCCAGCTCGCTTAATAATGTCTCCTTGATGTTTCTCTTTTTTCCCTTCTTCCACTGCATCGCATCGAGGCGTACCGACGCTTGTCACCAACAAATGCGCCCATCTCAGCTTCCCTCTGCTTGACCGTAGCCTTCAAAGGGGTCGCTGTGACGTCCCTCCAGATGACGCGTTTAAACCATTTGTAGAAACTTGGCTCAACTACAATGCGTTCCAATTTAAAAACAAGCCATCTTTAAAGGCTCTTCCTGAGGGAGGCCGGGAGAAACTCAACGGATGTCTATTCTTGGACATCTTTGAGGGTTCCCGTGAGTGTTTCTCTAAGCAGAGGGATCTTCAGTCCAAATCCACTTAAAGGAATTCCCTCTCAGGTGGATTAAAGCAGCTAAGTCATTAGAATTGTACCGGAGCCCAAGCTGATCAGCCAAGAGAAAGCAGCTTTTCCTCGTTTCTACCTTCCGACTCGGAGAAAAGTCGGGATGACTTTTCAGGCCTCCTTCTCTGAAAACTTGAAAAGTTTGGTCTAGATCAGGGGTAGGCAAACTCGGCTCTTTTATGACTCATGGACTTCAACTCCCAGAATTCCTCAGGAGGTGGGTTGGGCTGAGAGGGAGGAACTGGCCCAAAGTTACCCGGCCGGCTTTCATGCCTAATGTGGGACTAGAACTCACCGTCTCCTGGTGATTGGCCCAAAGTCACCCAGTTGGCTTTCATGCCTAAAGCAGGAGTAGAACTCACAGTCGCCTGGTCATTGGCCCGAAGTCACTCAGCTGGCTTTTATGCCTAAGGCAGGATTTGAACTCACGGTCTTTTCCTTTCTAGCCTGGTGTCTTAACCACTGACTAGACCAGGGGTAGACAACCTCGGCTCTTTTATGACTCATGGACTTCAACTCCCAGAATTCCCCAGCCAGCCACAGCTGGCTGGGGAATTCTGGGAATTGAAGTCCATCCACCTTTCACGTTGCCAAAGTTAAAAAAAAAAGCTGCTTTAGGAGATGAGCAAACTAAACTGCAGCTTCCAGCAATCCTGTGCTCAGTTTAAGCCAGCATCCCCGTCAAATCGGCTTAAGGCGCCTGATTAAATCCCCGGCCTCCATCACCGCCAGGACCGCCACGCTCTCTCGATTGTCATCCCAGCATCCTCCAGGGGCACCCTGCATGCCTGCAGCCAGTCCCTGCCTGGACCATCAAGGAGCATGGGAGGCTAAAGACGAGGGCCGCTCTGCAAAACCAGCAAGCCGGGGTAAGACAAGGTCCATCCAAATTTACAGCTAGTCCTCTACTTACAGCGGTTTGCTTAGTGACTGTTCAAAGTTACAACGGCACTGAAAAAAGGGACTTGTGACCCTTCTGCACGCTTACGACAGTGGCAGCATCCCCACCGTCACGAGATTTACATACGGATGCTGGACCACTGACTCACATTTGCGACAGTTGCAGTGTCCCCGGGGTCATGTGATCCCCTTTTACGACCTTCTGGCAAGCAAGACCAGATACACTTAACAACCAGGTTACCTAATCAAACAACCGCAGAAATTCCCTTAACTGTGGCGAGGAAAGTCATAAAATGGGGCACAACTCACTTAACGTATTTCTCACTTAGCAACCGAAACGTGGTGCTCAATTGTGGTCATAAGCCAAGGACTGCCTATACCCATGTTTCCCCCAAAATAAGACCAGGTCTTATTGTCATTTTTGCTCCAAAAGACACATTAAGGCTTATTTTCCAGTTAGGTCTTATATTCGGGGAAATATGATGCTAAATGCGTCTGTCTGGCTGACAATCTTAACGGGAGCTTATTTTGGGGGTGGGGCGTCCTGAAAAATCACGCTATGGCTTATTTTCTGGCTGGGTCTTATTTTCAGGGAAACAGTACTTTGTAGAAATGAAATGGCCCAAAATAACAACCTCCAACCGATTGGAGCAACACCGTCCCCAGAGTTGTTTCCTCTCCCAAACTTTGAAAGGTGGTTGATTCCTCAGCTCCTTACCCTCTGCTCCCAGGTCCTTGTAAAAACTGCTCCCCTGTGTTGCCCAGATCTGTACTTTCTCTGCATATTAATTCAGTCCCACGCACCCTCTAAAAGGTGAAGGACCTGCTGGTGGCTGTTGGTGGTAATGGTGGCTATAAGGGACCTCTTCTCTTCCAGCCTTGGACCTCCCCTGTGGCTCTCCTCTCCCCTCGTAAGCAAGCTTTGCCTGGGCAGTTGTCGCCTCTGCAGCCATTTTGAGAGACGCAGCAGCCTCCTGTTGCACCAGCCAAGAACGCTTGGCTTCTTGGAGGACCATCAAAGATCTGAGCTGTACACCAGCGTGAAGGAGAAACCCCCAAGGCAAGGTCAGGCTGGGATGTCAGGAAGCCTCTGCGAACTCCACCGTCCCACCTCGTCTCGCAAGGCTGCCGAGGAGCTTCCTAGCTAAAAATACCCACCCAAATCCATCTTCCAGAGTTCCTCAACCGGATCTTCTGCCTAGCCCTAGGCTTCGCCCTCCCTTCCCCAGCCCACAGGAGCCCCTGTAACCGCAAACTCCTAGACCCCCGAGATCTGGTTTGCCGGGCTCCTTTGCGGACGGCTCCAGCTCTTCCTTTGAGTCAGCCCAGCTGGCGATGATGCCACGCCGTCTCTGCCCGGCTCCAGCAAGGCCTGGCTGCTCATTGTCGGAGGAACCGCCTGGTCCCAATGATGCTTTTTCCCAGAGACTCCATGAAACCGGCGCTGGGATTAGCGGCCAGCCACGCCAAGCTGGAATTAATCCGATCATTTGCATCCCTTCCTGTTTCGCCCTTCCGACATGCTCCAGCGACCTTCCCTTTAAAAAAGCCAGACCCCTAACTTGATCCAGGCTAAAAAACATCCCACCCGGTTCACTCCCTCGGGGTTCGGGGCGGCACAAATGCACACATGCTCCTTGAAGACAACCCCCCCCCATGCTGACTGACCTCCGGGCTGGGCCATGAGGCCTGTCTGGCCTTCCCCCGTGCGCATTTCCACCACCGTCCGTTGTCCACACGCTAGGTACTACGAACACATCTCGGTGTGTTCCCTCCCTCCCTGTGGTGCCGTGCAATTCACTCCCTTCTTCTTCCCTGAAACCCATCCCGGAATCCACCCGTCACCCCGGCTGACACCCCCCCAACCCCAATAAAAGCAAAATTGAGGCAGGGCCAGCCGGGGGCTTTTAACCACCAGGGTCAGTCTGAGGTCTAGGAAGATTCTCGGTCATCCAGGTCATCGTTGTATCAAAAGTGTTGTGTGGGGGGTGGGGTGGGGTTGGTTTTAATTTTGAAAGGCAACCGGACTGATTTTTTTATTTTTATTGTTTTGGAGGAAGAAGAAAACGTTTCGCTTCCTATCCTGGAAGCTGATGAAGCTGCAGCTGATGAAGCTTCCAGGATAGGAAGCGAAATGTTTCCTTCTTCCTCAAAAAAAAAAAAAGAAAAAGAAAAAGAAAAATCAACCCAGTTGCCTTTCAAAATAATAAACCACTTTTGATACACTCCGGTCTGCTTTCCGCAGGCGGACTCAGCTTCATGATCTCTGAGGCAGCCTGCTTGGGACGGCGACCCAACCGGGAATCCTCCTCTCTGGCCTGTTTTTATTCCTCAAGTCAATCAGCCAATCAGAACAGAACTGGAAGGGGCCTTAGAGGCCTTCTAGTCCAACCCCCTGCTCAAGCAGGAGACCCTATATCATTTCAGACAAATGGCTGACCCCGTCTCCTCTTAAAAAACCCCGGTGAAGCCACAACTTCTGGAGCTAAGTGGTGTTTTCCTGCCTTAGCAGGGGGTTGGACTAGATGACCTCCAAGGTCCCTTCCAAATTATTATTATTATTATTATTATTATTATTATTATTATTATTATTATTATTAATAATAATTCCAGGTTGCTTCTCTCCATCCATTATTTCTTGTCCTGCCCTCAGGTGCTTTGGAGACTAGTTTGACGCCCTCTTTTTAGTGGCGGCCCCTCAAATACTGGAATCTTGCTATCACGTTCCCCCCTCCCACTCCTTCTTTTCTCTAGACTAGCCAAACCCAAATCCTGCCACCGTCCTTCCTTCCTACGTTTTAATGTCCAGGCCTGAATAGCCAAGTCCCCCTTGGCTATTCAGGCCTCCTCTCCTAGCCTCTTTTATTTCAGATCTCTCTGCTCCGAACATCCTCATCAAGGCGGGAGGAGGACTTTTTCCTCCAAGCAACCCACGGCTGTTTCTCTGCCATATTTATTGCTTTCCACCCTAACGCTGCAGCTCTCCCGATCAGCATCGCCAAATGTTAATTGCCTGGTGAGGCGGGGTGGGGTGGGGGGTGTCAGCGTCGACTCCCTGCCTGCCTGGGCAGCCACGCGTTTCGCCTTTTGCTGGGTGCCGCTATAGCCCGATCATCATTCGAAGCAATAAAACAAACCCAGATGCAATCACGATGTAATCACCATCATGATAAGAAGGAGTCTATTCTGAGCACGGGGGAGGAAGACACACACACACACACACACAAGCATTTGAAACCTCGCAGAATTGAAGTTGCCCTTCACAGACACTAGCTCTGCCGGTCAGGGGAGGGGGGGGAGGGAGGGAGGGAGGGAGGGAGGGAGGGAGGAAGAAAGAAAGAAAGGAATGGGAAGGAGGCAGGAAGGAGGGAGGGAAGAAGGAAGGCAGGGGAGGAGGAGGAGGAGGAGGAGGAGGAGGAGGAGGAGGAGGAGGAGGAGGAGGAGGAGGAGGAGGAGGAAGAATGTGTAGAAAATAGACATAAACCGACTGCTAATTCTCCTGTTTGGGAGAAGGAGGAGGAGGGGGAAGGAAGGAAGGAAGGAAGGAAGGAAGGAGGGAAGGAAGGAAGGAAGGAAGGAAGGAAGGAAGGAAGGAAGGAAGGAAGGAAGGAAGGAAGGAAGGACTAAAATATTCCTATTTTTTTAGACAGCCCGATGATTAAAATCCACATCTCAAAGCCAATCCTTTTCAAAGCGGGGTTCCCCCCCCCACATTCACAAAAGCAGCAAATAAACCCAGCACATCCCAAAAGATTCTTAGCTGGCACCATCCCTCCTTCCTTGTCCAGAAATCCCTGGATCACCCGGTCCCTTTCGCATCCTTGTTTTTGTTCCCATTTTCACATCCTTCCCCTCTCCATTTCCTCCCCACTGTTGCTGCAGAGGCGGGGGCGGTCGGGGGGGGGGGTGTGTGAGAGAAAGAAGGGGGGCTGACAGGTTTTCCACAGTCCCTCTGGGTGCAAAAAAATTTTTTTAAAAATAAAATAATAATTTAATTTTTCCACTCCCTTCCTTTCCTAAGCAGACAACCGGACTCCATTTTGACACCGCCAGCTGTGACAGGGCTGAGGTGAACCCAGGGCTGGAAAAATGAGGGGAAAAGAAGGGTGTGTGTGTGTGTTTGTGTGGGTCCTCTTTTGTGTGCGTCCACACCTCCACACCCCTTTCCAGGCAGGAAAGGCGGAAGGTGGGAGCCGAGACGCTTTCCCGGAGAAAGGCTGGGGAAGGAAGGGAAGGGCCCGATTCACCCAAGCCCCAAAGAGGGGAAAATCCTCTTTTGATCCAAGTAAGATCCTGGAAGCTGCAAATTGTGGGCGGGGGGTGGGGTGGGGGGCTGTGAAGGAGGGGGGAATCATATATTGGAGGCTGGGAGAAGAAATCGCCCCCCCGAAAAGGGGGGAGAAACGAAAAAAGGAAGGGAATGAAGGGGTGGGGGGGAAATAGACCTAAGGGGCTTCTGATGCCCTGCCAGAGAAAGAGACCCATCCTGCTAGCCTATTTGCCACCCCCTCTTCTTTAAAGAGATTTGGGGGATGATTCAGATGGGGGGGGGGAAAGAAGACTCTTTTGCAGCAAAGTCTTGGGGGGGGTCTTTGAAGGAGCCAGGGGTCCCTGTCGGAATTCCCAGACAAGACCCCCCCCCCGTCCCCATATCCCAGCGCAGGGAAGGCGGTTCACCTTGCAGGTTGGGAAGCCGGCTGGAAACGGGGAAGGGTCTTTCCCGTTGATTTCCTACATCTTTAGATTAAGCCCCCCCCCGCCGCGCCTTCCCCGCCGCCCGCTGGGCGACCTCCGCCGGCCTCACCTCCCGTGTTGCTCCGCTTGGTGCTGCTGGCTTCGGTGGGGGTCTCCAGGGGCCTCTTCCTGGAGTCGGGGGGATCCGGATCCATGGAGGGCTGCGGGGCGGCTGGGGGGGGCTGCTGAGGCTGGGGCCCCCCTGGCGGCGGCGGCGGCGGCTGGGACGGCGTCGAGGGCGGCTGCGGGGGGGCCGAAGGAAAGAGCCCGTTCTGATGGACCGATCCACCTGCCAGCATTTTCCAGCCGAGGGCGCGGAGGACTCCCCCCCCCGCCGTACCCGGGAGACTCCAGCAGGGGGAGGCGTGGGGGTGGGGGGGGGCAAGACGCTCGGCTTTTAGGGAGGGGTGGGAGAAGGAGGAGGGAGGGGTGCCCAGCTGAGGAAGAGCGGAGACATCCAGGCGCAACGGACCCACCCGGAGCAGGGAAGCGGAGCGGTCGAGACGGGAATTGGGGGGGGGGGCTCCCCAGAGCGACCCAGTCCTCCTTTTCTGAGTCTCTCTCTTTCTCTCTCTCTCTCTCTCTCTCTCTCTCTCTCCAGCCTCCCTTCCTCCCGCCCAGGAAAAGCGGGGTGTGGGGCTTTGGGAGGCTGAAACCCCCCCCCCACGCCACCCCCCGCCAAGGAGACGAGGAAGCCCCCCTACCCACCCGCCCCGGGGGTCCCCTCTCCGCGTAGCTGCTTGGCGAGCGCGGACGGGGCTGGGAAGGCGACCCGGGAGCCCCCCCGGCAGCGGCGGCGGGGGGAGGAAGCGGGGGGCGGGCGGGGGAGGGGGCGAGGGGGGCGAAACCCACCGAAGCGCGTTGGGAAAGGGCGAGCGAGCGCGAGAGGAGGGCGGCGGCGGCTTCGCTTTCCCCGCATCGCTCTTGGCAGCCGGCAGGGAGGGGGGAGGATGGGGAGGGGGGGGGGGCTGGCGGACGAGGGAGCCGCCCAACCCCCCTGACGCGGACGCAGAGACCCACCCACCCACCCCTCTCCGTCCCCCCCCCCCAGCAGATTGGCTGCCAGGAGCCGACAAGTGAAAGGCGGCGGAGGGGGGGGGGGCGGTGGAGTGGCACGGAACGAGAGAGAGGCGCTCTTCTTCCCCGGGGGGGGGGGAGGACGCAGCTGGGCGGGAGGGGAGGGGAGGGGGGAAGGGGGAGGACGGAGGAGGCAGCTGCCGGGGGTGGGGGGAGAGGGGGAGGGCAGAGCCGGTGGGGAAAGGAAAAGGGGGTTTAGGAGGGGGGGGGAAGGTTGCTTGTCTGTCCTCTAGTGCAGCGTTTCCCAACCTTGGCAATGTTTAGACGGCTGGACTTCATCTCCCAGAATTCCCCAGCCAGCATGGCTGGCTGGGGAATTCTGGGAGATGAAGTCCAGCCGTCTAAACATTGCCAAGGTTGGGAAACTCTGCTCTAGTGCAGCGTTTCCCAACCTTAGGAACTTGAAGATGCGTGGACTTCAACTCCCAGAATTCCCCAGCCAGCTATGCTGGCTGGGGAATTCTGGGAGTTGAAGTCCACGCATCTTCAAGTTCCTAAGGTTGGGAAACGCTGCGTCTAGTGTGCCATCCATCCCTCCTGCCTTTTCCCTTCTCCTCCTCCTCCTTTCCTCTTGTGCTGTGCCACCCGCTGGGCTGCCCTTCTGCCTCCTCCAGGCCTACCTCTCAGGGTTCTTAGGAGGCTGGAGGGGGACGCCCAGAGCGGTGCAGGTGGGATGCTCCGAGCATCAACAGGGGAAAACCTTCATCTTGCAGAGGCAGACAAGGCCACCTGGGGCGGTGGTGTCACTTTTAGGGGGCTGCTCCTCACCCGGCCCCGGTTTCCCAAGGAGGGGCACCCCTAATTTTGCCTCACAGGGGCTCCACGCTGGGCCCCACGAAAGATGCCGTTGCAGAGAGGCCTAGATTATTCCCAGGAACATTTTCTTTTAAAATATACCGCAGGGGAAACCGAGGAAGGTGCCTCCGGCTGCTTCCTAGTCCCCCCCTCGCTGGCCTGCCCTTGTCCGAGGGACACCGCCTTAATTTTCTCCTGCCTGGGCTATCAAACCGCCCATTCCCTGCAAGCTGTGCCCGGCTGGAACTCACAAAATAGACAAAAAAAAACTTTACAAAAGACCTTAACCCAAATGGTGGTTTCAGGCCCCGGTTTCCTCTAATACAAATGTAGCTGGTCCTCTACTCACAAGAGTTTGTTTAATGACAGATCAAAGTTACGACGGCGCCGGAAAAAAAAGGGACTTGGGACCAATTTTCACACGACTGTTGCCGCATCCCCACGACCGACCGGACCGTGGCCAAGAAAGGCCGTAAAATGGGGCTGAGCGAGGGAAGCTTTGGGCTCAGCGTGGGTCATCGGTGGAGGACTTTCTCTACCTTCTTTTTCTGTCTGCAGCGAAAAGCAGAGATTTTTGAGGCTGGACGTTTATAGCACAGGCTGCCTGTCCATTCCCGCCCCCCCCGGCCGCCCCCCCTTGTACTTGCTCCACGGATCCGACCTCACACATAAGCAGAAAAATAAATGAACTGCTTTTTTTTTCTGAGGAGCTCAGCATCTCGTCCAGCCGAGCTTGAAATGGGGATGCTGAGCTACTTAGCAAATCCTGGCTGGGGATACATTTGGCCCCGATCCTGCTCCCAGCTACGGACTTTCAGGGCTATAAACAGGACCCATCTCTCATCGACTCTGGAGTGCTCTTTGGGGAATATTTTGCTTGGAAAAAATCATTTTCATCTTTGTCCATGGCCCCTCCGCACACAAAGCCTTTAGGGGTGTGCTTTGCCGAACCGGCCTTTTATCACCAGCACCCTAAGCCCAAATCCGATGCTCAGGACTCTTGGCGGGCCTTTGACTTCCCGCCCTTTGCAGTGGCTCAGATATCCAGAAACTTAGGTAGTCGATAGCTTAATTTCCCCAGCCTCTCTAATGGCCAATGGGAAGGGAGGGAGGGAGGAAGGAGAAACAGGAAGAAGGAAAGAAAAGAAAGAAGGTAGGAGTGAAAGGAAGAGGCAAGGAGAGGAAGGAAGAGGAAGGGAGGGAGGGAAGGAGGAGGGGAAACAGGAAGAAGGGAAGAAGAAAGAAGGACAAAAGGAAGAGGCAAGGAGAAAAGAAGAGGGAGGGAGGGAGGAAAGAAGGAAGGACAAACAGGAAGGGAAGAAAAGGTAGGAGCAAAAGGAAGAGGGAAGGGGAGAAAGGAAGAGGGAGGGGGGGAAGGAAGGAAGGAAGGGAATGGAGGAAGAGAAAGAAGGAAGGAGAAAAGGGAGGGAGGGAAGGAAGTGGAAACAGAAGGAAGGAAGGAAGGAAGGAAGGAAGGAAGGAAGGAAGGAAGGAAGAAAGAAAGAAAGAAAGAAAGAAAGAAAGAAAGAAAGAAAGAAAGAAAGAAAGAAAGAAAGAAAAAAAAGAGAAAGAAAAAGATTCACATGCCTAGAGCTGTGCTGAACCCCGCACCCCCCCCAGGACACCGTTTGCCGCCCTAGGAGAAGAGAAGGGGCAGCCTCTCTTTCAGGCCCTCTTTGCTTCTCAAGTGAATGGGGGTGGCGGGGGGGGGGGGGGCGGGGAAGAGCCTGGAGCAGATGGGCTTTTCATCCTGGCAGTCTTTGGCCAGCTCAATAGCGAAGGGGGGGGGGCAGCAAGTCAGCGGAGAACAGCTCCTGAATGTTAAGCGGCCGGCCATTGTCTTGGGTGGCCCATCTGTCTGTCCTTTCCTGCTCGCCTATTGTCCATGGCTGACACATCTGGACTCCGGGCAGCCTGGACGCGGCCGCCCCTCCCGCTCCACAAACTGCCCAGACCCACCCCCCCCTCCTGCTGTCAAATGCCAGGCCAAGGAAGCTGAGCCCCTAAGGAACCCCCATCCTCCACCCCCCAAGGGGGACCTCAACCTCCTTCCTCACCCCCCCCATTTCCTGATGGAGGCTGAGGGATCCACCCAGGGGATCCACCCTTCCTTTCTATCCACCTAGCCCCCTCCTGGACTTGCTGGAGAATTAATTTTTTGCTCAAAAGGAAAAGAAAAGACACACTCACCCATGTTGGTTGTCCAATTTCACAGCCTGCACCTTCCCCGGAAGGAAAGCACGGCAGGGAAATCTTCGTAAATACTTTTAAATTTTTTAATATCTGTACGCAAACCTGTCTCTGGGGACCCCGAAGGAGTTGGCAAGTAAAGTCATATCTCATAAACTGAACCGTAAGCCGATAATAAAGTATTTTTCAATGCTGGCCATGTGATCCAAATTTGGACACTTGGAAACTGGCATGTATTCGTGACAGTTGCAGTATCCGGGGCTCACGTGATCCACTTTTGTGACCGTCTGACAAGCAAGGTAAAACGAGGAAGCCAGATTCACTTAATAATGTTATTAACTTAAGAACTGCAGTGGTTCACTTAACAACTGTGGCAAAAATGGTCACAAAATGGAGCAAAATTCACTTAACAGCTGGAAATTTGGGGGTCACTTGTGGTCGTAAGTTGAGAAGTACCTCTGTGCATCTATTTATCCATCTATCCATCTTTAATAGATAATAAGCAAAATAAAGTTTAACACAAAGTTAAAACGCATTCATTAGAAAATTAACATTGGCGAAGGAGGACCACGTTAAATACAGACACAGTGTTTCTCAACCTTGGCAACTTGAAACTATATGGACTTCAACTCCCAGAATTCCCAGCCAGAATTCTGGGAGTTGAAGTCCACAAAGCATCCAATTGCCATGGTTGAGGGGGGGGGGGGAAAGGCACTATAGTAAGTTTAATAACATCTAAAATGAAAAAACAGCGAGCGTAGCCTAGAATCGAGTTTGCATGCTCGTCCGCTCCACCACTGCCACCTGCTGGCTGCCTGTCCAACAATAGGCCCATTATTTTACTTTATTTTATTTTTATTTTTATTTTATTTTATTTTATTTTTATTATTTTATTTTATTTTATATTTTATTTTATTTTTATTTTATTATTTAACATCTTTGCGGAATCCCCGATTTGGGGAAATGGGGACCAAATAAGACCTTAGTGGCTGCAGGCTGAAGATCAACCGGAGGAGATGAAAGGCAACTTGGATTCTCAGCGGCAGAGAGACCCACTTCTGCAAAAGCAAATGACAAAATCCTCTTTCCCCACCCAACCCCCCCTATAACTGGGGGTGCCAAGCTCTGCTTTTCATGCCTTTTGCACCCCACAACCTGCGGGCTGTGACTCGGAGTGCTGCCGGCGGTGCCAACCGGTGGCCGCAGCGCCCTTCGGGGCTGGACGGAGGAGGATGGGGGTGGGGGATGGGCAGGCAGCAAGCCATGGTTGCTCTGGAAACCACCCGGATGCCCCTGTGGCTTGCTGGGAGTGCGGCTAAGCAGTGAGCATGCTCGAGGAGGAGGAGGGGGAGGGGGCAGAAAGAGGGAGGGGAGGAAGAGACTGGCATCAGATGGAGGCGGGCAGCCTTAAGTGGGCATTCATGGGGAGCCGGGGGCCCGAAAGGCAAAGGTGGCCCTAGAGAGCATCCTGTGTTGCAGATTCCCCGCCCCGGCGCTTTCTTCTTGGGAGGGGGTCCCCTGTGCCAGCTTGCAGGCTGCCAGGCTCCCGCCCAGCGATGCCCAAACGAGCTTTTCACTCACCCCCTGGAGTAGAAGAGCCAGCATCAGCTGCCACCCCCCCACCTGTCACCGCCAGCCTCGCCGTTCCCAGCTGAACCCCTGGCAGGAGCCCCCCTCTGCCCCCCCTTGGAGAAGGGAGCCGGTGGGGTGGCCGGAGATGTCTGGGGAAAGCGAGGAGATCACCCGCCTTCGCAAGCCTCGCTTCTCCTACGAGGAGAACCAGATCCTGATCCAGGAAGTGCGTGCCAACTACGGCAAGCTCTACGGCAGCCAGAGCCGGCGGGTGACGGTGGCCGAACGCCGGCACGTCTGGGAGGGCATTGCTGGCAAGATCAACAGCATCACCAGCTGGAAACGCACCGGCCAGGAGGTGCAGAAGCGCTGGAATGACTTCAAGAGGCGCACCAAGGAGAAGCTGGCGCGGGTGCCCCACTCCACCCAAGGGGCCGGCAGCACCGGCGACGAGGCCTTCTCGGCCGAAGAGGAGACGCTCTTTGCCATCCTGGGGCCTGGCCTGATGCCAGGTCCAGGAGGGGCAGAGTCTGGGGTCTTGCAGGGCACGTCCGGCTGCGGGGGCCCCGGTTACCAAGCGGCAGCGGAGCAGGGCAGGGGTGAGTAGCTGCGATCCTGGGGCCAAAAGGTCAGGGGGGCATTAGGGAGCAGGCACACTCTGCACCGACTTGTGTTTGGACCGAATTGGGTCCTGGGGGGCGGGGGGAGAAGACAGTTGCTAGGAGCTGGAGCTGGTTTTGAAACGAAAGAGGGGCTCAGATGTCAAAGGCGACAGGCTTGCCAGGGGGCCTCTGAGCATGGGTCAAGTGCTTCCCTTCGACTGACAAGCCAATAGAGTGGTTTTCTCTAACAGAATAACAGAGCTGGAAGGGACCTTGGAGGTCATCTAGTCCAACCCCCTGCTCAGGCAGGAAACCCTATCCCATTTCAGACAAATGGCTGTCCGGTCTCTTCTTAAAAACTTCCAGTGTTGGAGCATTCACAGCTTCTGGAGGCAGTCTCTTCCACGGGTTAATTGTTCTCACTGTTAGGAAGTTTCTCCTTAGCTCCAGGTTGCGCCTCTCCTTGATTTACTTTCCATCCCTTGCTTCTTTTTCCTGCCTTCAGGGGGCTGTTGGAACAGCCCCTCAAATATTCCAACGCTGTTTCATTAATTCGGTTTAATTATTCACTCCCACTAAGGTTTCACTCCTGCTTATTTTCTATTATTATTGGTGGTTTGGGAAACGGCCTGCTTGAATGCTGCGTTTGTTTGGAGCCGGTTTGTGACCGTCAGCAACTGTCTAACTTCCTCTCCAAATAAAAAGACCTTTTCCTTTGATATGGGCGGCATGGGGCAGGACAAGCCTTCCAGTTAGGCGGGCTTAAGGGGAAAGATTGAGCCCAGGCCCCTGTTTCCCCCCCCCACCCGCCCCCAATTTTTAAAGAGGCAACAGAGGGGTGCATCTCCCTGCTGTGGCTGGTGCATGGAAATGAAAGAGGAACCCCCTACAGCAGGGGTCTTCAAACTTGGCCCTTTTATGACTTGTGGACTTCAACTCCCAGAATTCCTCAGCCAGCTGGCTGAGGAATTCTGGGAGTTGAAGTCCACAAGTCATAAAAGGGCCAAGTTTGAAGACCCCTGCCCTGCAGCAAAAGAGGGAACAAAATAAAGAATCCAGTTACCTCGATGTAGATTTTACAAACTCTGCCACCTTCTTTTTAAACTCTCTTTAAAAAAAAAACAAAAAACTGCTGGATTAACAAACTCCAGCATGTTTTATTCAGACAACTGAAGAACCGCAGGCAGTCCTCAGGTTACGGCCGTTCGTTTAGCGACCGTCCCAAGTTACGACAGCACCGGGAAAAGTGACTCGGGACCCTTTTTCACGATTACGAGCCTTGCAGCATCCCCGTGGTCGTGCGATTAAAATCCGGACGCTTGGCAACCGACTCGTATTTGTGACGGTCGCGGCGTCCCAGGGTCACGTGATTCCCCTTTTGCGACCTTCTGACGAGCCAACTCGACGGGGGAAGGCGGATTCGCTTAACGGCCGTGTTGCTAACTTAACAACTGCAGAGATTCACTTAATCACTGTGGCCAGAAAGGTTGTAAAACGGGGCAAGACTCGTTTGAGAACCGACTCACTTAGCAACAGAAATTTGAGGCTCAATTGTGGTCGTAAGTCAAGGACTCCCTGTAATAAATTCTGGCATATTTTTATTCAGACAACCAAATGACCAGTGGGTGGAGGAGTGCAGGGCTTTTAATTTTTTCCTCTTTTTTAAAAGAGAGACGTGGTGTTCGGCGTCACCTCTGAAGCTCTCTCTGCCTCAGGGCCTCACCCCAATTGCAAATGCAGCACCCGGACAAAATAAAAAGCACTCTAGACGTGGTCAGAGGCACAGATTGCTCCCAGAAGAGCCTCAGCAGAATTGGGGGGGGGGGTTGAAGCCGTGAAGGAATGTTATTTTTATTCTCCCTCTTTGTGCATTTCTCCCGTGTTTCTCAACCATGGGAACTTGTGCAATTACAACCACACACCCTTTTGCTTATGTAAAAAGCAGCGGCTTCTACCACACAGGCACAGCTCCCATCTCCTCCCCCGAATTATAAACACCCCTAATAGAGCAAGGAGGAGAGTTATTGGCCGTTGGCGTTTTTTGTCTCGTGTCAGAAGTCAAAGCAAACCAAATCAACAGAAACATGGCCAGGAAAACGGAGCAGGGGGTGAAAAGAATTTTTTCGCTTATTCCAGGCAAGCAGAGAGACCCCAGTGAGGTTTCTCTGCCACCTTCCCTGAATACCAGCCAGATCCACCTAGAGAAACTCAGCCGTCACGCGTGCTATTCCTGGGCAGTTGTGTTGGCACGGGAGGTCCGGGACGCCCCCCTCCCTTGGTATTGGTGGGGGAGGGGCGTCAGGAGCAGCAGCTTGGTAGGAGATGACAGTAGGGTGGTAACTGTCAGGTGGTAACACATGGAGTAACACGTGGAGTTACTTCCGAGTAATTTTCTTTATTGTCAGACTAAAGTAACTTGTAAAGACACTGATGATGTTACCTAGTTGGGTCATGAAATGTCTACAAGAAAGCCACCAATTTCAGAGGCCACCAAGGACCTCCTGCTCGTCCTCCTTTCCAGAAATCCCATTGCCTTCTAGCAGAGATGATATCACCTAGTTGGGCAATGAAATGTCTGCAAGAAGACAACCAGGCTCAGGGAGCACCAAGGACCCAAAACTATTTGCCTAAATAAAGATATATTCTGGGAACTGGTGGGGAGGAGCCGTCTTCACCCTCTTTCGCTCACACAAACTTCATCTAAACTTTGCTGCCTCTTTCCCCTCTGAAATGCAGCCCCTGGGAATCCAGACCACATTCCACCACAGTAACTCTCTTTCCTTAGCCCCTACAGATCTGCCCACCAGGCTCAACGGCCCCGGCAGCCCAGAGACCTCTGCCCAGCCTTCCTGCTTGCTGAAACCCAAGGAACGCGACTCGCCACCGCCCCCTCCAGGCCAACCTTCGTCACTGCAGATTGTCCAGCTGGCTCCGTCTCCGTCCCGCTTAGGCTGCCGGCCGCATCCAGAACACTCCCCGGGAGAGTTGTTGGGTACCACTCCCTGCCCTTCGACTTCGCCCCCCCTGCGGCGCCGACGTGCCCAGCTGGACCTGCCTGCCGAGCCCCCTCTGGATTTCCTTCAGGCTCAGAGGGAGACGGCTGTAGCCATTCGGGAGCTGACCTACACCCTGCGGCAAGGCCTGGAACGGCTCACGGATGTGGTGGCGGCACTGCTACCCCTCCTTCCAACCCTGCCAAACGGTCTGCTGCCCCCACAGGGGGAATACGGTCTCCCCACGGCAGCCCCGGGCACAGAGACTGCCTCTCCTCGGGAGGGCATGCCTGCCAAGTCGGAGCTGCCTCCCGGGCAGGAAGAGTACGTGGCCGAATTTGTGCCATCTCCAAACAGGGCCCCTCCGGTGCCGAAGCGGAGGAAGGGGACCCCAACTCAAAAACGCAGAGGACGCTGGAAGAATTTGTGAGCACCAGGACAGATGTGCTTTCCCCCCCATCCAAAAAGGAAAGGCAGATGGGGGCTGTTTCCCTGGGATGGGTGTTTCCGTTTTGCCCTCTGTCTTCCCACAGGGAGGGCAAGAGCCCTCTGCACTGCCCCCTCTTCCGACGCCAGGGGCCGTGCTGCCCGTGCCAGGGGCCGCACTCCAGGCCAGTCCCTGAGGCCACCTTTGCTGATTTTTGTAGTCCAAGCATTAAGGGCAAAAATTTATGCTACGCCTGGTGGGCTACCCACGCACCATGGCCAACTTCTCCATCTGTGGAGGTCAGTCTTTGATTCCAAAGGGAAGGTTTGCTGGGAAAGGTTCAGAAAAAAAAAAGATTGGGCCTTATAGCACAGGTAGTCCTCGACTTACGATCATAATTGAGCCCAAACTTTCTGTTGCTAAGCGAGACGTGCGTTAAGTGCATTTTGCCCTGTTGTACGACCTTTCTTGCCACCGCTGGGAAGCAAGTCATCGCAGCGGTTAAGAGTTAGTAAGATGGTTGTAAAGCGAATCAGGCTTTCCCCGTCGATTTTGCTTGTCATAAATATGAGTCACGTTGCCAAGTGTCTGAATTTAGATCCCAGGTTCACGAGGAGGTTGCAACGGTCGTGTGAGAAACAGTCGTAAGTCACTTTTTTTTCGAACGGTCACTAAACCAGCTTTTGTAAGTCGAGAACTACCTGTAAACTGGACGGGTTCCTGAGTGAGACCCAGGATTCCTGCAGTTCTGTTCCCACAATGCAACGGTTGTATTTGCTCCATCTTACTGTATGGGGAGCTGGTCCTGTAGCCTGCCCGTCCCATGGCTGGAAAAGAAACTTAACTTTTGGTTAGGTTTCACGCCAGGCCGCAACCCGGAGGATCGGTGGAGCATTGTAGAGAAGAAAGCCTTGACAACCCTGGACTGGCTAGAAGCTCAATAAACTATTTTCATACAATCGGATCTCTCTGGGATTCATTAAGCTCTCGCCTGCACACCTGTGACAGGAGTGGGGAGCAAGGGTAGGGGCTGTCCATGAGGAAGGGGCAATTCCACTCTCCTGCGCACCCCTTCTTAAGATGTAGAATGGATAAAATCGGTCATTTAAGCAATATTCTCAAAAAAAAAAACCAAAAAAAGGGAGGGGGGGAATGTTTCGTACTGCTGGTTTTGCTCAGACAGGTAGTCCTCAACTATGAATATATATATGAATATATAAATCTAATAAAATAAATAAATAAAATAAATAAACTTACAGTTGCAATTGAGACAGGAATTTCCACTGCTCAACAAGACGTTTCATCGCCCAACCAGGTAACATCATCAGTGTTCAGTTTCAGCACCGACGATGTTACCTAGTTGGATGATGAAATGTCTGGAAGAACCAATTTCAGGGAGCAACAAGGACCCCACAGTGGTCGTTCTCCTCCTCTCACACTCCCCATCCTCCTGCTCTCCACAACCCCCCCTCCCTTCTAGCACTGACGATGTTACCTAGTTGGGTCATGAAACATCCAGTCATGGAGCACCGGAGATTAAAGGTGTCCGCTGTGAACTTCTCTACATGATCAACTTTTTCCCCCAAGCTGAATGACTCTGTGAAATTCAGAGCTGTCCCACCTCCACCACAGAGACAAAATGGGCCAGAATTCTATTTATTATTCCTTCTATTGTGGGGAAACAGCAATGGAGCCTCGTTGCTCTAGCTGAGAGGGGGAAAGGGGAGGCCCTCTCTGCACTCAGCCCCATGGGTTTTGCCACACATTGGCATGAAGCAACCAACGGAGGAAGAAATATAATAAAACGGTGGGCTTACCGGAAAATACTGCAGGGAATAAAAAGGAGGCTTATCCCAGGTTTGTGGCATTCTCCTGTTGCCATCAGAAAAGCAAAAATTAGCACGAGAGAGTCAGGGCAGGGGATTGGACTAGATGACCTCCAAGGTCCCTTCCAACATTATATTATTATTATTATTATTATTATTATTATTATTATTATTATTATTATTATTATATTAATTTATTATTATTATTAGTGCTTTTTTGTAAAAGAAAAAGGTGCCAGAACTCACACATGTCATACAACCCGCCTTGCCTATCCTACAAGGTTCCATCCAAAAAAGGTCCCGGAACTCCCTGATTATTATTAAATTAAATTAATTATTAAATTAATAATTAAATAATTAAATATTATTAAATTAATAATTAAATATTATTAAATTTCACCCACAAGAAGCAAGCTAGGAAAGCATAACAACCAAAATCATTTGTCCCTAGTAGTCAAAACCAGGAGAAAAATTGGCTTTTGGAAGGAGAAAATTGATACGTGAACTGTGGCTGGATCAGCCTTATGAAGCCCGATGCCTCCTGCAGTTTTCACAAGGTTTATCTGGCACTTGCCCATCAAAAGATGGAGCCTGCAGCTCCTACGCACAACGCAACGAGGAATTGCGGGTCCGCTAAACCCAGCGTGTTGCCAAGGTTGCCAACTGTGAGATCTTGGGGACTTCAACTCCCAGAATTCCCCTGGCTAGGGGAATTCTGGGAGTTGAAGTCCCCGCACACTTGCCAAGTTTGAAAAACCAGCAGGTTAAAAAGTGCTGAGTCTATTCTCTGCAAGCTAAGCACACCGGGGCCAGCAAGTCAGCTCTGTGGCTGAAAGTTAACCCTGAAATTTGCTCTGGCTGTGTGAAAAGTTATGCTTGCATCATCACTGCCTCTTCCTTGTGGATTTTACGGGGGGGGGGGGGTGTTCCCCTTTTCCCTGCCTGTTGAGAACCCCCTTAGCAGCACCCCTAAAGTTGAACTTTGAACTGCAGGGAAAGGGAGGGTGATTTGCAAAAGAAAAGGGAAAAAAAAGGAAGTCGAGCAGCCGGAAATGCACCACAGCCCCACATCCGGACTTGCAAGCCGCTTTGCAAAGTGGGTAATGTATTTTCCCTTTTCCTTAACACTGAAGAACCCAGTTAACTCTTTCTTGGATCTTGGGTATCCTACGTAGGAAGAGCAGGCACAACGTTTTGAGGGGCAGAGACATCCTGAGCCTCGGAACCTGGACCTGCACACCCCAAAAACAGGCAGCGGTGCCGGTGGAGACAGGACCCCCCATGCTAGAAGCTGGAAATTAAATCTGCGACTTACAGGGAAAGTGGCTGTCTGAATCGGTCCTTCGGCAACGGCCGAGTGACAGTTTTTGCACATCTGGAATGTACGGGCGAAGGCAGGAAAGGGAGAAAGCGGGGGATCTTTAGTTCCTGGGGAAAAGAAGCTGTTATAATGACACCCCTACTTCCTTTGTTATTTATTAAAATTCATTTGCTGCCCATTGCACAAGATTTACTTGCTTCAATCAACGTGGCTTTGGGACCAAAAGAACACCTCTGTGGAGGATGGACAGGGCTGCTGCTTCTCCACTCGATCCTCCCAGGGGAGTGGCTGCCGCACCCATCATCCCCGGCTAATGCAGCTACTGTACCGAACTCCAATGCAGCACCCAGGCAGCATTTCAATTGGGCGACCCGCTCCCAAGACCCTCTTAGGGGTTCTTAAGTGCAGGGGTCCCTACGCTTGGCAACTTGCGGACTTCACCTCCCAGAATGCAACTCCCAGACTTCTGGCCTTCAACTCCCAGAATCCCCCAGTCAGCTAGCTGCATGTCTCCTGAGGAACTCTGGGAGTTGGAAGTCCACAAGTCTTAAAAGTGCTCAGGTCTGGAGAGCCCCGTTTGAGCGCAGCCGGTCACCCAAACGCCTCTTTTGCCCCCAAGCTCTTTGCCGCACGGGAGGAATGACGGGAGTTGTAGTCCCCCATCTCTGGGACTCATATGGCTAAAGGGGGGGGCTCCAAAAATATCCTCCTATTTTTACTTTTATTGCAAAGCCTCAACAATCCGGGACAGCCCCCCCCCCTTCCGCTACCATCAGACGGCAGGGCGGCGCGGTCGCCTTTAAGAGCCCCCCCGCCCCGCGAGCCCAGAGCGCCTCCCTCCAGTTCCGGGACTACATCTCCCGACAGGCTTCGCGAGGGACTTATGTAAGTTTCTCCATGTAGGAGGGCAGGCGAAGAGAGGGGAATCCCCCCCTTTTTTCCTCCCTCTTCGCCTCGTCTGCCCGACCGCTCCGGCCCGACCGCCCCCTCCCCGCTCGGAGCCCCTTCCCGGGCGCGCGGGACCCCCCCCCGCCGCCGCCTTCTCTCTCCGGCGTCCGGGCGGCGGCCAAGATGTCTTCGGTGCAGGCGTCCCGCAGACAATGGTGCTACTTGTGCGACCTGCCCAAGATGCCCTGGGCCATGATCTGGGACTTCAGCGAGGCCGTCTGCCGGGGCTGCGTCAACTTCGAGGGCGCCGACCGCATCGAGCTGCTCATCGAGACGGCGCGCCAGCTCAAGCGCAGCCACGCCATGCCCGAGGGCCGCTCGCCGGGGCCGCCGGGCGCCAAGCAGGCCAAGGACGGCGCGGGAGGCGGCGGCGGCGGCGGGGCGGCGGCGGGGCTGGAGCGCTACGAGCGCGCCCGGCTGGCCGGCCCCGACTACGCGCTCAGCCCGCGCTTGCCCAACGGGCTGGCCCGCGGCGGCGAGGAGGCGGGCGGCGGGGAAGGCAGCCGGCAGAGCCCGACGGCCCGGCGCGCTCTGGTGGGCCCGGCGCCGCCCGGCCTGGTGCCTCCGCCGGGGCTGATGCTGGCGGCGGCGGCGCGTCCCGCCCCGGGCCCGCTGCCGCTCTCCTCGCCGCTGCTGGGCGAGCTGGCCAAGCCGGCGGCGGCGGCGGCGGCGGCGGCGCGGGCGGGCTACGAGTACGAGAAGGAGAAGGCGCGGCACAGCGAGTGCCTGGCCGAGCTGAACGAGGCCATGCGGGCCCGCGCCGAGGAGTGGCACGGCAAGCCCAAGGCGGTGCGGGAGCAGCTGCTGGCGCTGTGCGGCTGCGCGCCCTTCACGGTGCGCTTCAAGAAGGACCACTCGCTGACCGGGCGCATCTTCGCCTTCGACGCCGCCGCCCGGCCGGGCTACGAGTACGAGCTGAAGCTCTTCGCCGAGTACCCCTGCGGCTCGGGCAACGTCTTCGCCGGCGTGCTGGCCGTGGCCAAGCAGATGTTCCAGGACTGCCTGAAGGAGCCGGGCAAGGTGCTCTCCTCGGGCTACAAGTACCTGGAGTACGAGAAGCGGCACGGCTCGGGCGACTGGCGCCTCCTGGCCGAGCTCTTCACCGAGGCCGTGCGCTACTTCCGCGAGCCGCCCGCGCCCGACGCGCTGCCCCAGCAGTTCCTCGACGCCGCCACCGTGGCCGGGCCGCCCAACGTGCTGCTGCGGGCTGCGCCGCCCGCCCGGCCGGGCTTGCGACGCCGCAAGGCCTCCCCGGAGCCCGAGGGGGAGCTGGCGGCCGGGAAGCTGACGGGCGAGGAGCAGCTGCAGCAGCAGCGCCAGCACTGGCTGCCCCCGGGATCCTCAACCGCCGCCGGGTTGTACCCGCCGCCGCCGGGCTTGGCCCACCTGCCCGCCCAGGCCGGCCTGCCCGAGGGCTCCCTGCGCAACGACCCCTCGCCCATCACGGCCCTGAAGAACGTGGCCGACACGCTGGGCGGCAAGGAGCTCAACCCCGTGCACTCCACCACCGCCCGGCAAAACAGCACCAGCCCGGCCTCGCCGGCCGCGTCGGGACCCCACCGCCTGGTGCCCCGCAACGGCGAGCCGGGCCAAGCGGCCACCACCACCTCTTCTTCCTCCTCCTCCTCCTCGTCTTCATCGTCCGGAGCCCACTCTTCCGGGGCGGCCGAGCCCAGCGGCACCCAGAGCGCCCCCGACTCGTCCGGAGGGGCAGGCAGTGCCCCGCTCTGCTGCACCATCTGCCACGAGCGGCTGGAGGACACACACTTCGTGCAGTGTCCCTCGGTGCCGGGCCACAAGTTCTGCTTCCCCTGTTCGCGGGATTTCATTAAGGCCCAAGGAGCCGCCGGCGAAGTCTATTGCCCCAGCGGGGACAAGTGCCCCCTGGTGGGCTCCAACGTGCCCTGGGCCTTCATGCAGGGCGAGATCGCCACCATCTTGGCGGGGGATGTGAAAGTAAAAAAGGAGCGCGATCCGTGAAGCTGGCCGAGAGGAGAGGCTACGATCCGGGACGGTGTGTGCCATGGCATGCCCCCTGCCCGCCTTGGCTCCTGCGGCCAGGGCAGGGACTGGAGTAACTTATTCCCCCTCAGACATCCTCTGTAACCCGCTGCGGATTTGCGGGGGGCTGTATATAGTTCTATTTTTTAAATCCTATTTCCATAGCCAGCTTATATCTGAAATCACATCTACGTAACCTACCACAGGGGGAGGGGTGGGCGAGGGTTTGGGCGGATGGACTACTCACTTGCGGGGTGGGAAGGAGAGACCGAAATGTGGGGTTGACGAGCTCAGAAATCTCTCGGGGCATCTCGCCCGCCACAAAGATGCCACAGCCTACTTCCTCCGATGTCTTGATGTTTGACTCTTTCCCGAACCAAAACTTCTCCAACCCCACATTGGTCCACTAGGTGCTACTTAAACCTGGTTGCAGCTTCACTTGCTCACGTTCCCCCGTTCTGCTTTATTCAGAGGCCTCCTCCCCGTTGGATGGCCAGTCTCTGTATGTGTCGTTCTCACGGCCCGGCCATCACAGCTCGTCGCTGGACACCGTTCTGGATCTGTGCACCTTCGTTGGGAAGTTCAGGAGTCTGAAACTAACTGGGTTTGGATGCCGCGTGGATCCAGGGAGGGGAAGGGAAGGAGGCATGCTGTGTGGGAATGGTTGCAGGGGGGGTGGGGTGGAGAAGGGGGTCTAGAAAAATAGGAGGAAGCGGTGAAGCAGGAGGTAGGAGAGGGATGGAAAAAGTGCCTCGCGTGTTGATCTTAAAGTTAGGCGGGGGGGGTATTTTTCATACCAAAAGACTAAGCATGCACACCAAAAATAAGGGTTGGGGGGGGGTTTGTTGATAAAATGCAGAATTTGTCAGGTGGAAGAGAGTAGAGAAGGGCCAAGAAGGGCCAGGATTGAGAGGGGTGTGCGGAGGAAACTATGAATACAGACCTAATCCACTGCCACTTACTTTCTCCTGCATGAGCTTCTCCTGAATGAATAAGAGAAGCATAGAGGACACATCTTCAGATGTATTCATACCTTACAGATGAGTAGGGTTTCCACACCCATTCCCCTCAGCCAGCCAAGGCTAAGAATGATGGGTAGAGGGGCTCCAATTGGATGGGGGCGCTGCTTAGCCTTGCTCAGGATGGCACTGGGCAAAAGAACAGCCGCACAAGTTCAGTTCTGCTTCCTCACCACCTAGAGAAGAATCTCCTGGGTCTGTTGGTTTCCTGACTCTTGAGTAGAGAGGTGGCGTTAGGTGGAGAGGGAAAGAAAAAATCAGATACTTCGTTAAAGAAATGTGGCCATAAATCCATAAAGGGGAGGGGGGAGAAATGGCACACTCGGTGTGATGGGATTTGGAGGTACAGGGGACTAAAATACAGGCACTACCCCATAACCTCTGATCTGTTTGTGTGTGTGTGTGTGTGTGTGGTTCCACATCTGTTCACTGTTGGTGGTTCTGCCGACTTTGGTGTGTGTTTGTGTTGCAACGGGGGAAGAGGTCGGACAGGAGAAGATGTGGGGATCAGATTCCCACATGGAAGACTTTGGGGTGAAGGGGAGAGAGAAGGTTAAATTTGTTTTTGTATTTTACTCGTCTCTGTCAATAAACTTGGTTATCTTTTTTTTCCCCCATGGATTCCTCTCCTTCTCTGATATGGTGTGTCTGCGTATGTACTGACACACACAAACGCACACGTACAACTTTGCTGGCCTTCTGAAGTTGCCCTTTATCCAGTTTGTTCTCCACACAAATTTCTCAGGAAGGTTACGGCAGGGGCTACAGTGATGGGCCTCTGGTCTCTTATCACCTTTCATGGACAACCCACCCTAGAAGGGATAGACCAGGGGTAGGCAACCTCGGCTCTTTCATGACTGGTGGACTTCAACTCCCAGAATTACTGATGAATTCTGGGAGTTGAAGTCCACGAGTCATAAAAGAGCCGAGGTTGCCTACCCCTGGGATAGACGGTGATGCCACCTGAGCAGGAGTCCTCGTAACAAAGGAATTCTGGGAGTTGAAGTCCACCAGTCATAAAAGAGCCGAGGTTGCCTACCCCTGGGATAGACGGTGACAACTTCCTCAACTGTTGGAGGAAGAACCAGGGGTCTTCTCCCAGCTTGCTTGCTCACCCACCCACCTCCTTGCCCTTAACCTGGTCAGCTGAAGCTGGACAGATCTGGAGCATGTGGGAAATGGATCCTTCTCATCAGTCCTCCGCAGTCAAGGATCTACAGCAAGGGTCTCCAAACTTGACCACTTTAAGACTTATGGACTTCAACTGCCAGAAATTCTGGGAGTTGAAGTCCACAAGTCTTAAAAGTCTTGTGGAATCGTCCTTTGGCTTATGACGGAGAGCGAGTAGAAGGAGTACAGGAAAGCCAAAAATAAGAACAGCACCAACTATTGTGACGCACACACTTTATTAAAAGGCAGCAGCTTTCATGAGCTGCAGCTCACTTTGTGAAATCGTGTCACGGACAAACATAAGAAAAGGGCAGAGGGTTGACCCATGGTGGTAGCCAACATCTTTCCTTTTTGACCCCTTCCCGGGGATGCCTCTATATTGAGCTGCTTTCAATAGAGGCTGTCCTCAAAATTATGATCACAACTCAGCCCCAAATTTCCTTTGCTAAGCAAGACAGTTGTTAAGTGAGGTTTGCCTCATTTTTATGACCTTTTTGGCCTCGGTTATTAAGTGAATCATTGCAAGTTACGGACACGGCTGTTAAGTGAAACTGGGTTCCCCTTTGACTTTGCTTGTCAGAAGGTGGCAAAAACGGAATCACGAGTGACCCCAGGACACTGCGACCGTCATAAATGGGAACCAGTTGCCAAGAGTCCAAGTTCTCATTAAGCCCCTTAAATCAAGGATCATAAGTGTGAAAAATGATCATAAGTCAATTTTTTCAGGGCCATTGTAACTACAAACAGTCATGAGTTGTTTTCCAAATTATTTTCCAAAGCACCAGAAGACAAGACAAGGAACAATGGATGGAAACTAATCAAGGAGAGAAGCAACCTGGAATTAAGGAGAAACTTCCTGACAGTGAGGACAATGAATCAGTGGAACAGCTTTTGCCTTCAGAAATTGTGGGGGCTCCATCACTCGAGGTTTTCAAGAAGAGACTAGACAGCTACTTGACTGAAATGGTAGGGTCTCCTGCTTGAGCAGGGGGCTGGACTGGAAGACCTCCAAGGTCCCTTCCAGCTCTATTCTGATTGATTGAAATGAATAGTGGTAAATCTAATCTTTTCTTTAAAACTTCCAGCATTGGAACACCCACAACCTCTGGAGGGAAGTTGTTCCACTGGTTCGTTGTTCTCACTTTCAGGAAATTTCTCCTTAGTTCCAGGTTGGATGCCTCCTTGATTAGTTTCCATCCGTTGCTTTGGAGAATAGGTTGACCCCCTCTTCTCTACGGCAGACCCCAGATATTGGAAGATGGCTATCATGTCACCACTCATCCTTCTCTTCCTTAGACCAGACATAGCCAATACGTCCCTGCTTGGTGTGGAGCAGAAATTGCAGTACGTACAATGTGAAATAAATTTAATATACCTGTAAGCTGCAATCTTTTGGTCACCACCAAGCTGTCTAGTGACCTGATACCAAACAGTAGCCAGATGTTCCCCTTAATAGAGGTTGCCACTCCACGAAGTTCCACCAAGCCTCTGGTGGTGGCAACCTTTGGCCACCCACATTCTTGCAACGGTGTCCCTTCCACCAGGTGGCAGAGGGACCCGGTTTCGCTGGCTGGCCAAGGACAGATAACTAGAGAGCGCGGTAACTTTTTAACTGTCCACCAGCAGGAGGAGTATCGGGATAAAGAGGTAGCTTTATAAAGACCCAGACCTGTCCAGGTGACAGCCCTTCAGATACTGAGAGACGACCTCGGGACAACTAGCCGTCCAGGTTTCGACCGGAACGAACAGCTTACACATCCCAAAGGGAGCCCTCTGCAAATCACCCTGGACCTTGGGTCCTAAAACTGGATTTTCCTATAATCATGGAAACCTGTTGACTCGCCTGACTTCTGGGCATCCTGAGTCTTTGGCTCCCAAAGTGCCACTGCACACTTTGGGGGGGGGGAAGAGGAAGGCAGTCCATTCTGAGACCCATCTTCTTTTCAGGCTGTGGGTTTAGGCTGAGTTTCAAAAACGAAGGCATTTGGGGGAAGAAGAAGAGCCTTAAAATAAAAAAGCGTTACACTTCCCTAAGAAACCAATTCCAGGATTTCCCGCTCTCCTTGAAATTTTAAGCACGGACAAGCCATTATTTTTCCTCTCCGGAATTTTGGAATGCTGGGCTCGGTCAAAATGGAATCGCACGATATCTCCGAGTGGACCTCGTATTACAACGAACCCACAGAGGTACGTGGAGTGGAAGACGGGAGGATTTTTTGTTTTGAACAAGAAGTCGTATTGAAGGAATCTGGGTGGTTTAGGGGGAAAGAAGAGATCTGTGCTTCCTTTGTGGTTAGGGTGCGTATCTAGAAAATAATGAGGGGTCCTGAAGTGGGATTTCACAAAAAAAAGTAGGAAAACCTACGAAATATTGTAGATAGCAAGATGGTTTCTTCCTCTTTTTTTGCCTAGGGGAGAATGATTAAATTAAACTAAAGCTAAAGCTAAAGCTAAAACTAAACTAAACTAAACTCTTTAAGGTATACGCTAAACTAAAAATAAACTAAAATAGACTGGTCGTATAAGCTGATTGAGTTTTGCATTTTGATCATTATTACTATGGCGTATGGCGTAACAGAATTTTGATATCGAAAAAGAAAAAGAAGTGTCAGCCCAGTTCAATCTCATTTAATAAGAGAGGAATGGACTCCCATCTCCAGCTAAGATCCATTAATTCGAACAAGCCCTTGATCCCAAAGTGACAAATTAGAAAATTCAGAATCAAATCATTTTTCATTATTTATAAATTTCCCAGGTCTGGAAATTCCACTCAGTTCCCCCAAACGAAAGAAGGGGCTTATAATTTTATCTAATGAATTTTTTTTAAAAAAAACACCTATTATTTCTTTGGCATTGCGCCCGATAAGCTTTAAAATAAACCGTAACTTTGTAAATAAAGGAGCAGTCAGACCACCTTAATAATTTGCCTTCTAATCAATTCTCTCAATCTTGCCAAAGAGCTTCTAGATTTCCCCAAAACCCTGACAGAAGTGTGGGATTACAGTTCCCATCACTCCCAGCCAGATGCCTGGGTTAAAAGAGTTGCACTTCAAACCAACCTGGTGACAAATTGGTACCAGGACTGCTTTATTTTGAATCATCATCATCATATTCATCTAAAGGAATAAAACCCAATTACTTTTCCATAGTGGCCATTTTTGCTGCAGTTAACAAGCGCTTCTTAAGAAGCCGAATTGTTTAATAAAATGAAAGCAGCACAAGAAAAGGGACACCCTCTCTGCCCTCTTTCTTGCCCTTATTTTAATGAATATATTTTTAATTAAGTCAGCCTCATAACGCACCTAATTCTGAGAGTTTGCAATGCCAATTTCCAAAACAGCTCCATAAACTGGCGCTGAGGAGGGAAGGGAATTTGCTGGCGAGGGGGTTGATGGTGGATTGATTGCCACCCTCCTGTCTGGTCTTGAGCTGGGTTGATTTCATACACACCCTTTCAGGAAACTGTCTTTGGCTGTTTCTACGGATGTCTCCATGCTGCCCATGTTCAGCTATCAGTCAAGCCACCATCTGCACCCGTTTTATCACCTGAAAAATGCGCTTTTGTACCAGGGATGCCGGCCTCGAATTCTGCTCCTCGCAGTTCTCGGCCACCAACTCTCTCCAAATTCGTTCTGGTCTTAATCCTTTCTACAACTAAGTAAATCAACAGAATTTTCTGAAAAGATTAAGGCAGCAGCTGAAAACTATACCCATTTACCTGTGGATGGCACCCTGCTGATCTCAGTGGAAGTAAATGCAGATTAAAGCTCAGTCTTTCTCTGCACTTCAATAACTCCAGGATGAGCAAGAAATTCCAGGCTGGCAAAAGGAAATCTTTTCCTCTGATGCAAAAATTAAGTCAAGGAACTTTCCAACTCTGAATTTTAGGCAATCTGCACTGTCGGATCTGTCTGTTGCAAAGAGATTCTTAAGTTTCCTTTGCAGGCATGGAATTCTAAGCAACCTATTTTCACTAGGAAATCTCTTTCTGGCAGCAGAAAGGATTTGATGGTCAGAAGTGGTGGGGGAAAAAAACCCTCTTTCAGATCGCATCTCGTGTTTTTAGCCAATCTCTGCAAATAAAGGATCCTTTAACAACAGCAGAAGAGTCCGAGGTGGCACACGGTGGACAAATAGCACTTGGTGCCTTCCTTAATCAATGGGGGGAAAAACTTTAAAAAAATGTTTACATTCTGTATCCTCAACACAGTTAGCCCAAACTTAACGGAGATGGAGAATATTTGTAGCTTAGGGCTGAACTGAGGGGATCCTGGGCGCTCTCTGAGCCGGGTTGTTTTCTTGCAGACGTTTCATGACCCAAACTAGTAACATCATCAGGGCTAGAAAGGAGGGGGAGTTAACCTAGCACTGATGATGTTACCTAGTTTGGGTCATGAAAACGTCTGCAAGAAAACAAGCGAGCTCAGAGAACGCCCAGGACGCCTCGTAATAGTAATACCATGGTATAATTTTTATATTAAAATAATACACTTTTCTAAAAGGAAAAGAAATGATACGTTTCACCAACAAAAGCCTGCTCATAGATCTACAAGTTGAAGTCAGCCTGATGATTAGGCTGGGAAGGCTAGAGAAACTTCGGTAAAGCCTTGCCGAGCCAGCACTCCTTGTTTGAGCCGACACGTTCTCAGACCTTAGAAGGTTGGCCCCAGGCAGCTCACGTCAACTGACTGGCTCATACCTGCCTGTTATTGTTTGGACTTCAAGAGGTCCCGTAAAGGGATGAGTCCGTGGGAATGTGCAGAAGCCACCAGTTATGCAGGAAGACAGAGCTGGGCCTAATTTGCAACGGTGGGCAGGACATCGGGATTCCTTTACTGACTGATTAGATTCAGAAGGTCATCCAGCTCCTAAATATGTAGCCCACCGAACCACCCGCGACTTTAGCCGCGAGAAAAAGGCACCCCTGTTTTCTGCCAGTTGAAGCAGGAATCACCCACCCATCCACCCTGAGAACAGCCCTCTAAGGCTTTCCCACCATTGCGCCCAAACCAGGAGTTGTTTCCTATGATTGGCTGAACAAACCGTAGTTGAGAATAATTGTAAACAACGCTGGGTGAGTTAGTGCAGGTAGTCCCCGACTTAACCACTAAACCATTCAAACTCACAACAGCACTGCGTAAAGTGACTTACGACTGTTTTTCACACTAAGGACCGTTGCAGCATTCCCCCTGGTCACGTGATCAACATTCAAATGCTTGGCAACTGTCTCATATTTATGACCGTTGCTGTGTCCCGGGGTCACCTGATCCCCTTTTGCGCCCTTCTGACAAGCAAAGTCAATGGGGAAGCTGGATTGACTTAACAACTGTGTTAGTAACTTAAAAGTGATTCACTTAATGACCCTGGTAAGAAAGGTTGTAAAATGGAGCCAAACTCACTTAACCACTGTCTTGCTTAGCAACATAAATATTGGGCTCCGTTGTGGTCTTAAGTCAAGGACTATCTGCTTATTAAAAGTCAAACCAACAAATTATAGGACTTGATTATATGCAGATCCAGCCACTGAGTTGCAGGATGTCTCCCTTCCTCGTGCTACAGCACGGCTTTAACCATCTTTGTTGCAAATGTCATGCCTTATGCCTAAAACAGCCGAAACACGTAATGACATTTTTGTATACATGTTTTTAATGCTGTTGCAGTGAACCGCCCAGGGTTTTAGTATATAAGACAGGCTGCCATATCAGTTGTGTAAGTCAATAAATTGCTTAATGTGTATTGTGAACTGTAGGCTTGTTTCTTTGATCTTGGGAAAACACCACCAGTGGGAGGCTTGAGAGAAAAAATAACTCTCCATCACGGTGGGCTATCCTTCCCCAAAGACCACGAAATGGGCCCATGGAGAAATTGGTGGTCTTGGATTTTGCAGGTCAAGCAGGATGTTAGTCCAGACCACCCGATTGTTTTCAAGTACTTAGAATATCAGAATAATAGAATAACAGTATTGGAAGGGATCTTGGGGGTCTCCTAGTCCAACACCCTGCCCGTACCATTTCAGTCAGGTGGTTGTCCAGTCTCTTCTTTAAAGCCTCCATGATGGAGCACCCACAACTTCTAGAGGCAAGCCGTTTTAGTGTCTCTGGAGGTCTCCAGGTTTGGAAAGTCACCTCAAACCACTTACAGGACTCAAAGGCTGCTTGTCAAGGGCTCCCAAATCATCAACCTTCTCATTCTTTTCTGCTAAACCAGGGGCCTCCAAACTTGGCCACTTTAAGACTTGTGGACTCCATGGCAGGCTAGAGAATTCTGGGAGCTGAAGTCCACAACTCTTAAAATGGCCAAGTTTGGAGACCCCTGTGCTGAACCATTGTTTGCTTTCTTTGGTTTTTTTAACCCCCCCGGGAGGCTGCGGGCTTAGCATCAACCATCATCCCCATATTTCCTTCTGTTCCCAGTTGGAAAATGGTATGGTATGGAATAACATGGAAAAGAGTATTGGTGGCCATTCCAAACAGCAGAAATCCTTGCTGCAACCATCTTGAGATCTCTTGTTGCTGTGCTTTGTTATTCTTTTATTGATGGATATTCCAGTAATATTCCAGTTGATGATGATAACAATAGTTATTGTTGATAACAATAATAACTCAGTAGGTGGACAAAAAAGCCAAATCCAATTTGAACATCTGGCTAACTGTATGACGAACCATAATAATCACAGTAGAAAGTGATCTTACATTAATTAATTATATTTATTGACAAAACACCCATCCCACTGTGTGTATACATACATACATACACACACACACACATACACACACACAGACACACATATACACACACAAACACATATAAATAAGTCAATGGGGACTTGGCATTGCAAACTCTCAGAACTGGGTAGCTGTAAACTGAGCCCAGAGGCCTTCAAAATTATGCACTACAAGGCTGATTATATTTGCTTATTTAATACATATACATACACAGACAAACACAGAGAGATTAAGTATTATTCCTTTTCTTCTTTTACTTTTTTTCTTCCCGTTTGAACAAGCAAAGTGCGAGGATAAAAACCACCCCAACTATTAACAAAGATTAACTAGATGAAAGCCCCCCCCCATGGAGGAGGAGGAGGAGGAGGAGGAAAATGGGTTCGACCTAAACAATCAGCCGATCCGGCCTGTCCGTAAAGAACTGCCATATGTTACTGGGCGCCCTACAATGTCCGCCTTGTTGGAGGATGCTAAAGTCTTTTTTGATTCATTTCCTGGTTTGGGTCGCTGGTTGGGAAAGGCGGCCTTTTCAGTTTTTCCGCAAAGTAAAACATGCACACACCAAACTAACTCCAGCCCCACCCCAACCATCTCCAGGCAGGGCCAGCCAGGAAGCTGCCCTGCCGTGAATATCCCTTTGTCCGGGGGGGGGACGGCATGCAAAGAAGGGATGCCCTGTAGCCGGAAGAGGAACTGGGGCTGAAGGAGGGAGAGAAACTGCAAGGGATCAATTGCTTCATCAGATTTGAGGGGGGGGGGGGAAATTGGCTGTTGAGATAAAATAACCCAGGTTGCGACACTTCGGGCCAGGGCGCCGTTGCTCAATGACAGTCACCCGTGATCTGGGTAATCTAATTCAGGTTGGCCGAACTGGAAAAGTTTGCTCCGTGCCAAAGCTGCCCGCTTTGATATAAATAAACACCAAGAGGAAAAATCAGACAGCAGGCTGACCGGAGAGGATTTAGCTGGCCTCTCTTTTAGCAAACTATTCGAGTTCTCAGCAAAGATCCCGTTCTGCGCCCCCCCCCCCTTTCCCAGCGTTTCATCACAACCCGTATCTTGATTGATTTTAAATGTGTGTGCGTGTGTATCAATTTAGCTGCCCAGAGACCACAGTTAAGCCCAAAATTTGCGTTGCTAAGCAAGACAATTGCTAAATGAGTTTTGCCCCATTTCCCCCACTTTTCTTGCCACAGTTATTAAGTGAATCGCTACAGTTTTTAAGTGAGTAACCTGGTTGTGAAGTGAATCTGGCTTCTGCCTTGACTGCTTGTCAGAATGTCGCAAAAGTGGATCATGTAACCCCGGGACACTACTACTACGTCATAAATATGAGTCAGTTGCCAAGCGTCCAAATTTTGATCGCACGAACATGGGGATGCTGCAACGGTCATGTGAAAAATGGTCATAAGTTACTTTTTTTTAGTATTTAAACAAAATGATCCGGTTAAGATCTGCATATGTGGGACTGATTGGGGTAGATTGTAAGGGCGACTCCGAAATATAATGTTATATTTTATCTATATCTTAAATTTGTATTTTATTACTATTTCATCTTAAACTGTATCTTATTTAATTCCATTTTAAATTGTATTTTATCAAATTCCATTTTGGATTGCTTTTATCAAGTTTTGGTGACGGCTTGTTGCTGGAACTCTGCACTTTGATATGGCCCAAGGGCTAATCAATAAAGTTGTATATACAGCGCCTGTTCCACTAACTAATGGTCACTAAATGAACAGTTGTAAGCCGAGGACTACTTGTATCGTCTTTTGTCAGGTTTTGTTAAGTGTCGGGAGCACTTCACCAAAACAGCTACCACCCAGATTAAACATGTACCTCCTTAACTTTCAGCACCACTCTTAGAATTACAATCCTGCTCCACCAAAATCCATCGTTTCTGCCCGTATAAACTTAATTTATGGGAGGAACCAATTTAAACGTGCAGTCCTGCAAAAAAAAAACACTTTAAACTGAGCTTGGACTAAAGGCATCGGCTTTACGTGCTGGGAAAATGAGGCTGTTGAGGTTCATATCATCTCCCTTGCAGATTAATATATGTTTATTATCTTGCGGAAGATTTTACGACTGGGGCTTTTTCTGTAAACCGCTGGAAAGATTCAGATTAATCAGTAACTTTGGAGCCGGGTGCAACTCTGAATCCACAACAGCTTCTTTCTCATCGCTGAGGCTCTTCTGTAGAAAATTTTAAGTTTGCAGCTATGAAATTAATTGACCTCGGAGAGTGGGAAAATTTTACTGAGCTTTTATTGAGCCAAGAGCTGGGAATAAATAGCACAAAGACACATGTCATTTTGCTTTCCATTTCGCTGCCTTTTCATCAAAATTAAGCACCTACATTATGCTCCTATGATAGGTTTAATTACTTCCCCCTTCTTGTCCCATTAAAAAATGGATTGTGGCAGTGAAATGCTGGACTGGCATTGGGGAGAATCAAATCGAAGCCCCGTCCCCTAAAATTCTGGACTAGTAGTTCTCTCTCAGCTGAAACTACCACATCAGGTTGCTCTTTCAGTTATAAAATTGGGGAGAAAAGGCTATAAATTCAGTAAACAAGAGGATCAATAAAATGTTCCGTAGACCCTCTGGGAATTGTGGGCGCTCCAACACGGGAGGCTTTTAAGAAGAGAGGGGACTTCCATTTGCCCCATACAGTATAGCAGGGGTCTTCAAACTTGGCCCTTTTATGACTTGTGGATTTCAACTCCCAGAATTCCTCAGCCAGCTTTGCTGGCTGAGGAATTCTGGGAGTTGAAGTCCACAAGTCATAAAAGGGCCAAGTTTGAAGACCCCTGCAGTATAGGCTCTGCTAGTTGAGCAGGGGGTTAGACTAGAAGACCTCCAAGGTCCCTTCCAGCCCTGTTATCCTATCTTCTACGCTTGGGATACATCTGCACCCGGGGAGCTGCACCCACTTTATGCTGCAGACTGAAAAGCTCTACATCACGGAGCCCCGAAATCTAAACTTGTGGCCCTCACCATCAGCCTCCCTCCTAATCAAGAACAGATAGTCCTCAACGTACAACCACAACATTTCTATGTCTAAGTTGTTAAGCGAACTTTGTCCCATTTCACGACCTAAATAGGAGTCACTCGCCGAGCGGCTGAATTTTGATCACGTGACCACAGGGATGCGGCAACGGTCGTAAGTGCGAACAATGATCCTAAGTCAGCGCCATTTGAACGGTCACTTAGTGAACAGTTGCAAGACGAGGACTAGCTATATTTTGCCCTGAGGCTCAGGATGGGCCCTTCTTGTTCAGGAGAGCAATTGCTCACTGCTTGCCTCCTGATTGCAGGATAAGAGTGACCACCTCCCCACCGAAGGCAGAGCCCGGCTGAGCTTACGTGCAAACACACCTGCACAATAAAAGAAGTGTGTGGCCCACACCCAAGGTGACGAATCCTTACGGACGTGAACCGCACACCGCCTTAGATAGGAGGCGAAGGGGCGGACCAGGAAAATACCCGGAGTCTTAACAAAGGTTATTGCAGAGGCCCCTTTAAAATAAGCACAGCCAGGCCTCGGCTTATAACAGCTCATTTAGTGACCGTTCAAAGTTACAAGGGCACGGAAAGAAGAGGCTTAAAATTTGCTTTTCACACTTACGATCATTGCAGCATCCCCCCCGGTCACGTGATTAAAATTCAGGACCTTGGCAACTGACTGTCCCAGGTTCACGTGATCCCCTTTTGTGATCTTCGGACACACAAAGTCACTGGGGAGGCCAGATTCACTTCACAACCGTGTCGCTAACTTGACAACCGCAGGGATTCACTTAAGAGACGTGGCGAGACAGATCGTAAAATGGGGCAAAATTCACTTTGGGGCTCAGTTGTGGCCGTGAAGCCGAGGACTACCTGTAAAGGATCCTTAAAGGAGATTTAAATGTCCTCGGAACAGGACGGATCTATCTAAAATCGCGGGTCGGGAAGGTGAAGGATGCCATTTATTCATGAGGTTGCTTGAAATCACCCCAGAAGTGAACTTCACAGTTGGCGGCATCTGGGGGGGGGGGGGTCAGCACATAACATTCCCCTCCCTCCTTTCACAGGTATATTTATTGATTTAATTCCTCCCCTGCATATGCAGCGATGGGGGCGGGGTGTGGGCAGCGAAGCAGGCCCCATTCATCATCTGTAAAAGTTGTGCCAGCTGCTGCTGCGGACCCAGAGGGAAGGCAGGTAGAGTCACCACAACTTTGACTCTTGCCATTTTGGGGTTTTTTTTTACTTCCTGATGGAGCTCATAGGAGGAACTGTTTTGTTTTTTGTTTTTTTGCCTGCCAGGTTAGGACTGGCATGATCCAAAAAAAAAAAATCCGATTTGGCATGATGAATTGGTCTCAGGTTCGTTCAGAGTCTGGAAGACCATTTCAGACCCATCAGTGTGAGAAGACCAGCCAGTGGTCAACGTGTGTCCACGAACTTCCAGCACTTTGGAAGCCGAGGGCTTCCTCAGCATTACACACCCGGCAGTGGGCCTTCCGTGGGGCAGTGGGGCAGGGAGGTGAGGGTTACTGTCTTCCTTGGAGGCTGAAAAGTATGAAGGACGGTTGCAGGTTGCAGGCTGACGTGACGGCAGCCTTCCAATATTTGAGGGGCTGCCACGAAGAAGAGCAGGACAAGAAGCGCTAGATGGAAATTGATCAAGGAGAGAACCAACTGGGAGGAACTAAGGAGAAATTTCCTGACAGTTGGAGCGATGAATCAGTGGGACAGCCTTCAGCAGTTGTGGCTGCTCCATCACTGCTGGTTTTCAAGAAGAGCCTGGGCAGCCACTCGTCTGAACTGGCATAGGGCCTCTTGCTTGAGCAGCGGGTTGGACTAGATGACCTCCAAGGTCCCTTCCAGCTCTGTCATTCTGCTTATTTAAATCTCACCTTTGGAGATCCAGGCAGGATGACTCACCCGCTCATTGACAGGAAAATGAAAACAGGAAAGGGACTTTACTTACTGGGCAAACCCCTAAAACTTTCAAAATGCATTTCTGGAACCCTGCTTAACTTAGTTAACTTACATTAGTCACACGGTTGTTAAGTGATTCCGGCTTCCCCATTGACTGTACTTGTCAGAAGGTCGCCAAAAAGTGATCACATGATCCTGGGACCCTGCAACCGCCATAAGTATGAGTCAGTTGGCAAGCGTCTGAATTTTGATCATGTGACCATGGGGATGCTTGCAACGGTCGTAAGTGTGAAAAGCGGTCATAAGTCACTTTTTTTCAGCGTCCATGTAACTTGGAGTGGTCATTAAATCATCATAGGTCGAGGACTACTTGTATTAAAGTTTGGCTTAATGTCTGAGATGGTATAGAGTTTCCTGCTTGAGTAGGGGTTGGACTAGATGACCTCTAAGGCCCCTTCCAACATTATTATTATTATTATTATTATTATTATTATTATTATTATTATTATTATTATTATTATTATTATTACTACTACTACTACTACTACTACTACTACATTGGTACCTGATGGGCTTTTGAAATATATTCTATCCAGAGTTCTCTTTCCACCGTTGTGGTCCCTCGGCAGTTACATAGGATAGCTTAATTAACTATTCTTAATTCTGAGTACCATGAGAAAGAGACAGATAAAAGGCTGACTTTAAAGAAACTCCTATTATTCTGTTTCCGGACATCTTAACCTGAAATGTTTGATTTAGCGAACAAATTCTGGCTGGCTGGCAGAATCCCACAGCTAGAAAAGGCTGACCAAGTTTTTAAATTAGACCTGCTCCTTTGTCCTTGACAGCGTTTCAAGACCAGAAGATTTTCTTCGGCCGTGCCACAGGGCAGAGGCACAGGAGCAGGGCCTGTTAAAAATTTGGCCATTTTATGTGGATGTCTTTCTAGAGAGCTCTTTTTTTAAAAAAAAAAATCTATTGCAAGCTCAGATGGCGTTGGCGCCGGGAACAGTTTTCAAGACAACCACTCTTTTTTTTTACCCCTCCATGCCTCCCTCCTGCTTCGTGGACCAATCCATCATCACACCCAGCGCCCAGACTTTCAAAATTGGTCCAAACATTGCCCGGCAGGAAAATCAACTTAATTTTAGCACCTTCTGTGGTCTTCGTGGAATGGAGCAAATAGAAACCCGCTGAGCGGGATGGACACTCCGTCCAGAGGCCAAAAATGGTGGGGAGGAATATTTTTTGTCACCCTTCTTTCCATCCATTTAAATAAATATCCTCTTCTGTTGGTACAATCTTTTGCCTCTAATCAGGGCGGGATTGCAGATAGGCGCAGACTCAAACTGTGCCACGTTTCAAATGCAAGTAGGCAAATATTTCTCAGGAACTTGCTTTGGGTTTTTACCTAGGGAAAACGCCCATCATTATTTTTGCTAAAACAGAATAGAATAGAATAGAATAGAATAGAATAGAATAGAATAGAATAGAATAGAATAGAATAGAATAGAATAGAATAGAATAGAATAGAATAGAATCTGGAAGGGACCTTGGAGGTCTTCTAGTCCAGCCCCCCGCTCAAGCAGGAGAACCTATACCATCTCAGACAAGTGACTGTCCAGTCTCTTCTTTAAAACCTCCAGTAAGAAGACAGTTTTCTTTTTTTAATTCTGATTTTCGGCCAGGTCAGAGTAGCATCTATAGCCCAAGACAAATGCATGCATTCAGTGTTGCAGATAGTTCTCGACTTACGACTATAATGGAGCCCAATGTTTCTGTTCCTAAGCGAGACAGTTCTTAAGTGAGTTTTGCCCCATTTTCTGACATTTCTTGCCACAGTTGTTAAGCGAATCACTGCAGCGTTTAAGTTAGTAACAGGGTTGTTAAGTGAATCCCATTGACTTGGCTTGTCAGAAGGTCGCAGAAGGGGACCACGTGACCCTGAGACGCTGCAACCATAGTAAATATAAATCAGTGGCCAAGGGTCTGAATTTTGATCACGTGACCACAGGGGATGCTGCAAGGGTCCTAAGTGTGAAAAACGGCCGTAAGTCACTTTTTTCAGTGCTGTCGTAACTTCAAATGGTCACTAAACAAATGGTTGTGAGCCGAGCACTACCAGTTCTCACCCTAATCTGGACTGCAGGTCTCAGTTATAGATTTTGGATTTCTTTTTTTCACTTTTACTTTCTCTCGCCCATCCCCTGGTTCTAGCAACGTTGTGCTTGGGGAACAGATCTGGAGAACTGCCCACATTAGTGTCATTTCGCTTGGCACTAATAAAATAGGTTTAAAATCAAATTAGCTGGAGACTTTATTCTGGAAATCAAAGCCACGATGACAAAACTACGGAGCTAGTTCTGACAGCACTTTGCAGCGTCAGCAAAAACAGCAGTAAAAATCTGATTTTCAGCAGTAAAAATCAGTCAGGTTTATAATGTAGTTTTCAGCAAGGTGTGGAAGCAGCAGGAAATGAGAACGGGAAATTAGAAATATAGAAAGATGTTTGATACTGCCTGGGGTGGTTCTCTGTATAGGGATCAATTTCAATCTAACACAGAAAAGGCAAAATTAAAAGGAACCACTTGTGTGTTAAAATTAGGAAGACTTGGATAGCACCTCTTTCTACTAATACAATTTAATAAAATTGGTTAGATGAAGATGGTACTAACAAACACCTTGTGATTTTTTATTTTTTATTTTGCTATCATAGACTAACAATATCTCCTCCTGTGTTGGTAAGAAAATCTAAAATGGTCAAGTTGCAAACATGAGCGAGCAAGCTATGAGCGACGGTGGGAAAACCGAGTGAGTCGGCTTAAGATCTGGGCAGGGGCTGTGAGACATTTTCTGTTGGGATAGCAACTGGCCACAACCTTCTTTTTTTTCAATATTGCTTTGGCTGGCTTCATACAACACGCTAAGCCACATTAACAAAGCCCAATGGCCATGTTTACATGGCAAGCTCTGCCCAAACAAATAAATCATATCCTGGATCAGCATTAGAAGCCTGATTGACACCATCTGCTGAAACGCAAATCACGCAACCCTTTTAATCAAGGCTGGTGCACTGCTAAAACTAGGTGCGGTTTTCCTGATCCAATAACCTCATGGCGGAATCAGTGATTTAACCAGTTTTGGAGCCAGTTTGGTCTAATGGTTACAGCATCAGATCAGAAAAGAGGAGTCTAGTCCTGCCTTAGTCACGAAAGCCATCTGGGTGGCTTTGTACCAATTACCAGGTGCCAGTGAATTCTAGTCCCATTTTAATTGTGAAAGCTGCCCGGGTGACTTTGGCTCAATCACCAGGAGACCGTGAGTTCTAGTCCCACTTGATGCATGAGAGCTGCCTGGGCCAGTCTTTCACTCTCAGCCCAACTCACCTCACAGGGTTGTTGTGGGAAAAATAGGAGGAGGTATGTGTTCACCTTGAGTTATTTGTAAAAAGAATAAAGGCAGGTTACAAACAAACAAACAAAGCTGGAGGAAAGAGAAATATGTTGCTTCCCAGCCCGCAAGAGTACAAAGCCGTGGTCTCTAGCCTTGGCAACCTTAAGACTTGTGGACTTCCTACTCTTCCTCAGCCAGCCGTGCAGGACCCCTGGTGTAAGGGACCAGCTCCTTTGAGTGGGAGGAAATTGAAGCCAGCCTTTCTGGAAAGCGCCAGTCGAGATGGCCAGGGAGACTTGGAAGGGAAACCCCTCACCATGAATAGCGGAGTGACGTGTACAAGAGGAGGCCAGCGTTTGGCACGAAGGTTGTTGCCCATGTTTTGAACAGCGCCTGCTGGCATTCAAAACCTGGATCCCCGGGCAGGAAAACACAATCGCTGGCCTTGGCCTGAATCCTTCTGGTCCTCCCACTCTGCTTAGGAGCCGTCCTAATCCCTCCTCCTTGAGGAGCTTCTATCTTTCCCCACCTCTACTTTTTGTGAGCTGAGCTTGGAGGGACCGGCTGCAAGAGTTTAACCCAAAGCGGGCTGGTTCTCAAAATGGGGGAGCAACCCAGGGGCGATTCCTGACCCTCCGGGGAGAGGAGGAGGACCCTGCCCTGAGAGCTTTGCACGACAACAGCCCAGCGCTTGCGTTGGTCTTTTGCAAGAAGGGCCAGTTGTAGCCCAACCACAACAGATGGCTTGCAAGCGGCTTGGACATCTCTCTCTGTCCATCCATCTATCCATCATCAGTGTCTGTCTGTCCATCCATCCAGTCCCTTGTATGTATCTTTTATCTATTTATGTATCTGTCTGTCATCTTTACTATTTTGCAAAGGACTCAAGGCGGTGAACACACCTTCTTCCTCCTCCTATTTAGCCACTCGTGGTCTCCTGCTTCCTAGCCTGGTGCCTTGACCACTAGACCACGCTGGCTTCAACTGAAACGTCTCCCTCCATTGTTGCCAAGGCTGGAACCATACCTGGGCGGCCGATTGGGGTGGGGGGTGGTCAGCTCCAGGACTCTGAGAAATCACCCTGGAGAGGAGGTACAAAAGAGGCCACAGCTCTTTTCAGGCAAGGCCACCCTCAGCTTTTGGATAGGATGCTAGAAGGCGGAACGCTTCCCAAAGAGGCCGATCCAGAACAAAGCAACATTTATTTATTTCCTGCTTAGAACACTGATAAGCCATTTGCCCTTAATTAAAAGGTAATTAGATAACCCATGCCCCACAACCCTGAATCTACATAACCATTCTTGCCTGTTCTCACTTCAGAAATTTTAATTTGGCAGCCAGATTCGGAGGGGGGGGAGGCACCTGTGGCCTGGGGGAGAGGGTCCAATTTGGCCGCCTACAGTTTGAACAAGAGTGACAGGACATGCAGTCAACTCAAACACGGAGGGACAGCACAAACACCGCATTTGCCACGTAGTTGCCAGTTCTGATTTTGACAAGAAGCCAGCAAATTGGGGGCGGGGGGGAATGAAATTTGCAAGGTACTTGAGATCGGTTGGCTCCGGTGCCCTGAATTCTAGGAACTGTAGTTTCAGGGCAAGCACAGAGTACCTGTCGGAGAAGGGACTTTACTCCATTTCCCCCCCCCCACACTCCTGGATGGTACGCAGTCACCCTTCCTCTGGGATACCTCCTCCCCCTCAGGCTAAAGACCCCAGTTAAATGGCTATTTTGCCTTTGTACACCTTGGCTGGTTTTTCATTGACAAGTAGTTCTAAATTCTTTACCCCTGCTGGGATCCTTAGTATGAGGGAAGGAAGGAAGGAAGGAAGGAAGGAAGGAAGGAAGGAAGGAAGGAAGGAAGGAAGGAAGGAAGGAGAAAAAAGAAAGAAGGGAGGGAGGGATGGAAAGAAAGAAAAAGAAAAGAAGAAAAAGAGAAAGAAAGAAAGAGAGAGAGAGAGAGAAGGGAGGGAGGGAAGGAAGGAAGGAGGGAGGGAGGGAGGGAGGGAAGGAAGGAAGGAAGGAAGGAAGGAAGGAAGGAAGGAAGGAAGGAAGGAAGGAAAGGAAAGGAAAATAGCATATTTCTTTGGAATTATTGTCATGTGTATCTAGACTTTGGATTACAGTATAAATCAAATAATCTGGAGGCCAACAAAATTGGGGAAAGAGAATCTAAGAGAAGCATGCTGTTTCTAATGCGGAACAGACTTTCTGACTCTTTCCTTGTATTGCAAAATTTTAACTAAAGGTGGCCCAATGAATTGCAACTTTGGAGGATAAGGGGGTGGGGGTTAGTCCTTGGAAGTTTTTTAATCCATTCATCTAACCCAGATTAGCCCTAAAGGATCAAGAGTTCTTTAGTTAAGAACTCTTGATCCCCAACTCAAGGTGGTCTTACAAACGGATGGTCATTTGCCACCAGCTTGGTGTTTTAGGAAGGACAAAATGTGCATTTTTTTAAAAAAAAAACCCAGTGGTCTGGGCGACCCAGGGTGCACAATGTTGCAATTGCTCGATGCTGACGGGAGTGGGGGTGGGCTCACTTTTTGGGATCACGTGCAAGACATGCTTCTGAGTAAGCCTTCCCAAGCTTGCACTCCGACTGGGAAATCAAAGTGATTATCCCAGTTCAGTTCATCGACTGTTATCCCGAGGGAATAGAGCTTTTCCTAATCTCTGCCCGCAATACTGGATAAGGGGTCAGGATGGAAACTGCATGGCATCAGTCAAAGGTCGGCTGGAATGATAAAAAAATTTTTTAAAAACCCCATAGGTCAAAGAAGATTTGAAAAGACCAGAACAATCAATCAGGGGAATGGCTTGCCTTCAGAAACGGTGGGTATCCCATCACTGGAGGCTTTCAAAAAGAGACTGGGCAGCCACTCGTCAGAAATGCTACAGGGTCTCCTAACTGAACAGGGGGTTGGACTGGAAGACCTCCAAGGTCCCTTCCAACTCTATTATTCTGTTGAATTCTACATATCTCTCTCTCTCTCTCTCTCTCTCTCTCTCTCTCTCTCTCTCTCTTTCTCTCAATTGCACCAGGGGGTTGAGCTCCAGTTTCCCAACTAAGGGGTGGGCCGCAGCTCTGCTGCTCTTCTGTTCTAAAGGTCATCTTGTACACGTGGGGTGGGATAAGAGTTCCCCGTCCTTTTGGGAGAGAACCAAGCCCAGCACTGATTGCCAGACCCCAGGCAAACAACAGATGCTAATGTCCAAGGCTGCCTGCCTACCCAGGGGGAAGGGTGAGGGGTGATGGCCCCCGGGCTCACTTGCACAATCCCAGCGTCTGCTGGGCTGTTTGGAGAGGATTTGAGCCTATCTGGAAGATGAGGGCGGCCCTGGAGGAACCAAATCTTCCCTCCCCAAAACTGCAGTTCAAGCTGTTTTATTCCCCTGCCCCCAGACTCAGGAAATCTGGAGGGAAGAATGCTGGAATTCACCAAATGCAAATGGAAAAAAATAATAATGGAGAAATGAGGGGATCCATGCCCTGTGTGAGCAGAATTGCCCTGTCTTTCCAGAAAACTAAGATTATTTCTTCCAAGGTTTTTGGGTGGCAAAGAGGCACATCTTTGCCCCATCTGGAGATTTCAGCTCACAGCTCCCAATTCCAGATTTAAATTGGCCTTTGTACACTGCCTAGATCAGGGGTAGGCAACCTCGGCTCTTTTATGACTCAGGGACTTCAACTCCCAGAATTCCTGAGTCAGCATAGCTGACTCAGGAATTCTGGGAGTTGAAGTCCCTGAGTCATAAAAGAGCCGAGGTTGCCTACCCCTGGCCTAGATAGAACATAGAATCAGAGCTGGAAGGGAGCTTAGTCCAACTTCCTGCTTGGGCAGCTCTTATACCATCCCGGTCAAATGGTTGTCCAGTCTACTTTTGAAAACCTCCAATGATGGAGCACCCATAACTCCAGGAGTCAAGCTGTTCTATTGATTATTTGTCCTCAGTGTCCGGAAATTCCTCCTTGGTTCCAGGTTGCTTCTCTCCTTGGTTAGCTTCTGTCCGTGGCTTCTCGTCCTGCCTTCTGGGGCTTTGGAGAATAATGGGTTGGCCTCCTTTCCTCCGTGACAGCCCTCTCGTTATGGAAGACTTGAGACCCAGTGGGCTTATCTAATATTCTAATATTTCATACAGCCCGTGAATATTCATTCTGAAGAAGAAGCTGGCTGCAGCTCACAAAATTATGCAGAAAAGTTTAGACTCCACCAAGAGTAGCCAGTCCAACACCTGAGCCAGGATAAGCTTCATCCTTGTATTAAGCTGCCTATGGGCAGGGGGTGGGTGGGGAGAAGAGCTATAACAACTGTTGCCTCTCAGATGGTTTATAATTTATGTAGCAAGTGATGTTTGCTGCATCCATTCTGGTGTCAGAAACAATCAAACTCCTAAGGATGCAGCACAGCTGCTTTATTTGTCAAGACATGGCAGATCTGGGACACACAACACACATCAGCCTACATTTATAAAGATATACAGATAGTCCTCGACTTACAACGGTACATTTAGTGACCGTTCAAAGTTACAGCCCCACTGACAAAGTGCCTTATGACCATTTTTCACACTTATGACTGCTGCAACAACATCCCCACGGTCACGGGAATAAAATTTGGATGCTTGTCAACCAACTCATATTTATGACGGCTGCACTGTTCCCGGGGTCACGTGATCCCTTTTTGCGACCTTCTGACAAGCCGAGTCAATGGGAGAAACCGAATTCACTTAACAACCACGTCACCGACGTAACAACTGCAGTGATTCGCTTGACAACCGTGGTTGTAAAACGGGGCAAAACCAGTAGTGGGATTCAAATAGGTCAACAGCCGGTTCTTGGTGTGGATGCCGCTTCCGGAAGTCCGTTCTGGGCCCGGGCAACAAAAATTAGCTACCGGTTCTGCCGAAGTGGTGCGAACTGGCTGAATCCCAGCACTGGGCAAAACTCACTGAGCAAACGTTTCACTTAGTAACATAAATGTTGGGCTCAATTGTGTTCACAAGACTACCTGTATTTGCTCCTCACCCTTCAGAGTAAAAAAAAATGAGATTTTACCCCTGGAGCAAGAGATGGGGCATCTGGTCGGGCTTTCAGGACCTCCTTGTCAAAGAATCCTGCCAGGGCTGGTTCCAAAGGTTGCTGTCCATCTCAGGGGGAAAAGCTCCTGCTGGACCTATGAAGCATCTGGCTAGTAAATCCCAGTCATGTGACAAGGGTCTTCAAGAGTGGCCCTGAAATAGTTTGTTGTAATCTAAGATAAGGAAAGACAGTTCAAAAGCCATCAGTGATCTCAGAGACAATGGGACCCTGGCCTTGGTCAGGACTAATCTCCTTCCCTTATTCTAAAAAGGATTTAGAAGGTTTGGCCCACCAGCCTAAGCTGCAAAATACGCACTCAGGACAAAGCGAACCAAGTCAGAGTTAATCAAAAGTACGTTTTTCTGCTCGGAGGTGATGACTCGCTGCTTGAGGATCAGACGTCAATTGAGGATGACTCTCCAAAATGTTCTTTCCTAAGCACGAGGCACAAAATAGCAGAATAACAGAGTTGGAAGGGATCTTGGAGGTCTTCTAGTCCAACCCCCGGCTCAAGCAGGAGACCCTATACCATTTCAGACAAATGGCTGTCCAGTCTCTTCTTAAAAATTTCCAGTGTTGGAGCATTCACAGCTTCTGGAGTCATTCCACTGGTTAATTGTTCTCACTGTCAGGAGGTTTCTCCTTATTTTTATGTTGGTTCTCTTCCTAATTAATTTCCACCCGTTGCTTCTTGTTCTGCCTTCCTAAGATAACTTTAATATAGATGCTTTCTTTTCAGCCCAAGAACCGACTGGGGATCTCTTTAATGGACCAGGCCTTTAACCTACAAAGCTCAACAGGCCCAGACTTTCCAGCCATCGGTCAAAGACAACTCGAATGTTTGCCTAAGAAAGGGTAGCTTGGGCTACCTATGATTTAGGACCTTACCTGAGAACGTGGCATTAGGCCAAAGCCTGGCCTGGCCTGGCCTGGTGGCCTACCATCAACTGATTGGGAGGCGCCCAGAAAGTTCTACCGGGTCCTCCTTTCAGATGCATCAGACCATAGTTCTGATGGGGAAATCCTGAGAGATGCAGTCCAACACATCTGGAAGGCCCCGCATTGGGGAAATGGTCGTCAGAAAGAAGTTGTTCTTCCGGATGCTCAGAGTAGGACAGTTGTTCCTCCCTGTCCCGAATGGACCTGTGAGGCTGGTTTTAACGGATGGAGAAAAAAAGTCCTTCCCGCCAACCATTTCCTTTTGGGAGCCGTTAGTTTCCCTTAGGTGGCAGGGAACTCTGCCCCACATTGTGTTACCCTGCCCCACAATACTGGCACCAGTCCCGTTCACTTCCAAGGCTCTGGGTGGAACAAGGAAATAGGTTTCTTAAGGGTACAAAGCAAATATTTGGATGGGTGTCTTTGGGTGGATCCAGTCCAGGAAACAAAAGGGGAGATCGTTCAGGACCCTCCATGATGGTTGAACCGGAAGGTCCAGTCTTCACGGCCATCACGGTGTTGCCATGGGGACTATACAGGTAGTCCTTGACTTATAACTACAACTCAGCCCAAAATTTCTGCCCTGACTTTCTGCATGCCATACATAATATTTTTAATTTCAGATATGCTCTCTGGGATACTTTTATTGCACAGGATGTGATTTGAATAGCCCCAAAGTAGTTTGCACACTTGAGAGGCTCCTGGATCATGGGAACCCAGGAACTGAAGTTCTCTAGAAGTCTTGAGAATTCTGTTCCTTGAGAGGTGTGTGTGTGTGGGGGGGGGGGGGGGGTGTTGCGTGCCATCATAAAGTTTCCAACAAAATTGGAATGTTAATATTGCCATTACAAATCCAAGGGCTAAGCAATGGCTGTGACTTCTGGGCTCTGTAATCCAAAGCATCTGGAAGACTGGCTTGGAGGAAGCTGCCTTGATTTGTTTCCAGCCCTGCTTTCTGATCTTTCCTTCCCTGCTTGGTGTTCACGACTCAGATCCAGGAAATGTCCCAAGTGTTCTGGGATCTGAATCTGGGTTTCCCCACCCTATGCTCACCTCTTCAGGTGCACTTCCCGTTTGCATAAAACCCTATAAAAATTCACCATTTCCTTCTCGCTGTTCTGCAGACGCAGCCGACGGCCAGCGTGACACCAATCAACATTTACTGGTTTCACCTAGCCGTTGGCAGCAATGTTTTGTTAATTAAGGAAGACAAATCAGATTGTCAATTAAGTCCCTATCTTATATAAACCATACTAAGTGGGTGGTGGAATCCCTGCTCTTTTAAACATCAGTATCTAAATTCTCTCTTCTGTGGTTTTGAGCAAACAAATCCTACATAGCCAAGATGAGGCTCAAATGGGAAATTGCTTAACTTACACATCAACCAATCCGCCTCTATTTATGGCAAAAGATCCCAATTTTTTTATGCTGCAAACTAAGAGCCAAGCGTGGCTTTTGAGCAGGGGGTTGAGGGCTGCATTTTAAGAAAGATTGGGTGATACAGGGCCAAAACTGGATGTGATTTCATTCTGCAAGATCCAATCTGGGTACAGTCACTGGGACCAGCGGTTTACCCTTCTACATTTTATTCTACCTACCATTAATGAAAATATAACCCAATCAGTGTGGTAGCATTCCAGGTAGGCATTTGCTAAATTTCTCCTTCTGTGACATTCAAAATTATAGTTTGGTGGTATTTGGGGGTATAATTGGAAAAGGGAACAGGAACAAAAAAAATTCTTCCAATGAGTGGTAGGTAATGCAAGACCTCATAGAAAAAGTTGGGCCGATCCATTTAATGAAACAGAGATAATAGTTCTGTCAATCCCATGGAACTACATTGGGCTAGCCCCTATGAATCATTGGGGCCCTGTCCTTCTCATTCCCTAGATAAACTGTACTGTGTCTTCCCTTTCTATTATTCTCTCCTGAGACCGTCTCAGCTGATTTTTACAGCCAGCAGCTAACCCTCTGCTTCTTTAGAACTGTCTCGGAAGCAGCTGCATAAATCAATATTCAGCTTGATCCCAACAGTGGGAAAAGCTTCACCTATGGGTTTCCTGCCTCTTTTGCGACTCTCCCACCCAGAGAACTATCTTCTAACCAAGTCTTTCTTCTCTTTTCCTCAGGTATTTCCTTCCGTCAGCACAATGGCGTCCAGTTTGGGGCCAATGAACCCCATTAATTCTTACGTGACCCTCAATCCGCTGAGTTCTCCCAATTCTATAAATATGTCTTACCCAAACAGCAGCTTGAGCAGCCCTTCGGTCACGGGACTGGCTAACGCCACCAGCCCCATGGGTCTTCCGACGGTGGCATCTCCAGTCAGCCCTGTGTTGACGCCGCTGGGAGCCCAGCCACCCACTCTCAATTCACTCTCACCCTACCAAAATGTTGGCCAACCCATGGCCCCTCTGGGCTACTCTCCCTCAAACATGAGCAGGCCCAAAGAGATCAACAAGTCCTACCGGCGCACGCTGACCCATGCCAAGCCGCCCTACTCGTACATCTCCCTCATAACCATGGCCATTCAGCAGGCCCCCAGCAAAATGCTGACCCTCAACGAGATCTACCAGTGGATCATGGATCTCTTCCCCTACTATCGTGAGAACCAGCAACGTTGGCAGAACTCAATCCGTCATTCGCTCTCCTTCAACGACTGCTTTGTCAAGGTGGCCCGTTCTCCGGACAAGCCAGGCAAGGGGTCCTACTGGGCCCTCCACCCCAATTCGGGCAACATGTTTGAAAATGGCTGCTACCTGAGACGCCAGAAGCGTTTCAAAATCGAGGACAAGGCTAAGAAGACCGGCTCCAAGGGTTCCCACGCTCGGGAGCAAGCCGCAAAGGCTTCTGAAGGCCTTCAAGAAGGTCAGAGTCCCAACCCTGGTTCAGAAGGAGCCGAGTCTGGCCACTCAGACACCTCCCATGGTTCTGAGGAGCAAAGAAGTCTGGTCCAACTTGATTGTTCAGGAGCTCAAGGCTCCTCCCCGGCGTCCGAGGCCTCCCCAGCTCCCATCTCACAATCTATGACTAGTCACTACTTTGCCAACTCCATTACCAACCTGGATCTTCCGAACGATCTCAAAATGGACCCTCAGTTCAACTTCAACCATCCTTTTTCCATCACCAACTTGATGTCCACCGACCAAAGCCACAAGATCGACCTGAAATCCTACGAGCAGGCTATGGCATACAGCGGCTACAACTCCCCACACTCGGTGGAAAGTAAACATACCTACGAGACCTCCACCTCGCTCAGCGAGACTGGTTCCTACTACCAGAGCCTCTACAGCCGCTCTTTGCTCAACGCCTCGTAAGGCGGCTGCCCTACCGTCAAATCAAAAGGACAGATAAGAGAAATTTGGCCAAAAACACCAGAAAGGCCATCCCTGAGAGGTTTCCTCCCATCACCAGCCAGCTACAACACAGGTAGAGGAAAGGAGCGCACCGCGAGGCCTGGTCTACCTGATTCGGATGACCTTTCCAAATCTCATCGTGGTCAACAATATCTTCTACTTCAACAGACTCTTGTGCCCAAAGTAACGGGGAGCAGGGAACAGCCAGGAAAATAATAATAATAATAATAACCAGGTCCGTGCCTTGCTGCTAACAAGGGCAGTCATGGATCCCTGTCCATGTTGACGTGGAGGTCATTGGTCAGCATGGATTCCCCAAGGGCAAAACCCCACCGTCTCAGACCTGAGGGGCCCCACTCTGAATGTTTCAGCTATTCGCTAGGTTTTATTTCTCCAGAACTGGAGTTTGGGTGAATGTCCGTAGGTAAATGAAGAGGGAAGGGGCTGTGCTACAGCCTAGGACTTTGCTGTCTCAATGGAAATGTTACAGTTGATGATTCAAATTTTGTCTGGGGATACTCAAACCCATTTAGGTCAGAATCGAACTTGGTGAGGACTTCCATTGTTACACATACAGAAAGGGGTTTGGTTACACCAAAGACGATTACGCCACAGCCTGAAGAGGAACAGGGGATATAATTCAAACATTTTTTTTGTAATGGCTTTATATTTAAATACATGTGCTTTCTGTTGGGAAAAGGGTAAGAGTTGATTTAATATATCGTGCTTTAGAGACAGCTCCGGGTGGTGTCTTGGTTTCAATTCTGTGTCTTTCTCTCTTGCTTTTCGGGGTGATTAGAACAACAACAACAGAAATGTTCCTCTGCCTTAGGGATATAATGACTCCTAACCCCTAGTGAGACCTTATAAATAGTTTGATTATTATTGATAATAAACAAATCACTGTTAACATCTTTTTTCCAAGTCAACTATGCCTAGATACATCATGAAATCTTGCTTTCCCTTTCAAAGTAACATCTGACCTATCATCCAAATCACAGAAATGATTTTAAGAGAAAAGTACAATCCAGAAAAAAACAGAAAACTGATATCTATGGGGGGAAAAATCTGTTTTGATTGCAACGTCTACAGCAACGTTTCTCAAAATTGGCAATTTGAACTTCCCAGGAGTTGAAGTCCACCCATCTTCAAATTGCCAGGGTTGAGAGACACTGGTCTACAGTATTGATATGTTGACCAAGAAAGCATTAACTAATCTCACTTTATGGTCACCATTCTATCTTTCATTCCTTGTGTGTGAGGGCATGCAAAGAGACATGATATCCATGCTGACTGGGGAATTCTGGGAGTTGAAGTCCACAAGTCTTAAAGTTGCCAAGTTTGGAGATCCCTGTGTTAGCTGCCACAAGCTGTAGAAAGCAATGGTGCTGTGTTTAGATTACTTGCGCGCGTACACACACACACACACACACACACACACACACACAGAATCAACATTTCAGGGAGAAAGATCTTTCTGCCTGACTTGTTAGCTTTCTACTTAAAGTGGGTTAATTGCCCATTTCTTAATATAAATGGCTGGGGCATTTTGGGAACTGAAGTCCACAAGTCTTAAAACTTGCCAAAATTGGACAGCCCCGGAATAGACTATGAAGAGCAACTGGAGAGGGGTACAATGGACTCCCCCTCCTATTAATTTCAGCTCCCATCCAGCTCCTGAAGACCCCCTTCCAAGAAGGCCCAGGCTACATTTCCAACAGTTACCTTTTACTGCCACCCACGCAGGGCAGTTTGTGACCCAGGGTTGTTTACTCCTCGAACACAATGCCCATCTCTTGGAGGGGGGGCACCCAGGGCTTCAGATCCCACCCCCACCTGTTGCCCTTGCACAGCAGATTAATCACTAACTCGCTGGGGCACCGACACTTGGGCAATGGGGTCAGGGAGGAATAACGTGGTCAAGCACAGCACACTTGGGGCATGTCCCAGAAGCACATCCTGAGTTTGTGTGTCGTCGTCCCGAGTGGGGTTTCTTGCTCTTCCGGGAATAAGATCTGGTGGGAGCAGGGGGGGGAGGACTGTGGGGTTCTTGGTGCTCCCTGAGCCTGGTTGTTTTCTTGCAGACATTTTATTGCCCAACTAGGTAACATCATCAGTACTAAAGAAAGTGGATTTGCATTGAAGATGTTAATTAACTGCGTCATGAAACATCTGCAAGAACACCACCAAGCTCAGGGAACACCAAGTCCTCCTCCTCCTCTCTGCAAACCCCCTCCCTCCTCTCACAGAGTTGGGTCGTGAAACATCTACACAAAAACCACCAAGTTCAGAGAGAACCAAGGACCCCAAACAGTCCTCATCCTTCTCCTCCTCCCTTCTGGCAGTGATGATGCTGTCTGGTTGGGTCATGAAACAGCTGCAAAAAATATCCCCCAAGCTCAGAGAGGACCAAGGACCCCTCTTTCCAACCCTGAGCTAGTCTCCAATAGAATAGAATAGAATAGAATAGAATAGAATAGAATAGAATAGAATAGAATAGAATAGAATAGAATAGAATAGAATAGAATAGAAGCTGGAAGGGACCTTGGAGGTCTTCTAGTCCAGCCCTCAGCTCAAACAGGAGAGCCTATGCCATCTCAGACAAGGGGCTGTCTATTCGCCTCTCTTCTGCCTAAGGCAGGGGTCGGCAACCTCGGCTCTTTTATGACTCGTGGACTTCAACTCCCAGAATTCCTGAGCCAGCATAGCTGGCTCAGGAATTCTGGGAGTTGAAGTCCACGAGTCATAAAAGAGCCGAGGTTGCCGACCCCTGGCCTAAGGCGTTGTTTTATCCGAAGGGAGTTTTCTGGCAGCTCGCGGAGACAAGATGAACACGATACAATTTAACCCGCTGAGTTTGAAGGCGGAAGAGAAGCTTCCAGGCGCTCCCGACTTTCGGATCTTCCCTTCTGCTCGGCCCTGCCACCTCCGCCTTCCCCAACCCGGCGCCCTCCCGAAGGGAGCTGGGAGACCCGGCAGCCGGGCTGAGGACGCGCCGGGGCCGGGGCCGGGGCCGGGGCCGGGAGCGGCAGCCCAGCGTGCCGTTCGCAGGGCAGGCGGGCGCGAAGGCTGCTCTCGCAGGGGCGGATCGGCCGCGGCCCGCGGGGTGCCAGCCAGCCAGCCCGCCGTGCGGTTTCTGCCGTCTCGGCCGCCGGCCTGAATGGAGGCAGTGTGCGCGGATCCGCCGGCTGGCCGGACGCAGCGCGATTCCGCACATTCCTGGAAAAAACAACACCCCGGCCGGGAGGGAAGAAGGGGCCTCTGTGCCTGGGGAGGGCGGTGGCCGACGCCCTCCGCCCCGTCGGACGGGGAAAGACCAGAGGACGCCCCGCTTCCTGGCTCGCTAGGCAGAAATCAGCCAGGTCAAGACATACGGCAGGGCCGGATGCTACAAAATCTGGTTTTCTACTCCTTGATAGACTGGACTACAGCACCTCTCATCCCCAGCCAGCCCTCTGCCTCAGTTGGCCTCACAATCCAAATGCTTCAGGGGCCTGGTTCTCACACCGGTCCGTTAAATAGGCCCATTCAGACCCCCACCAGCAGATGGGAAGTGGGGTGGGGCCAGCTCTGCTGATCCGAGTTGATTGTAATCCAGGAGATCCCCAAGGTGAAATTGACACCCCAAGCTTGCCCTCCGCTTCCAAACTTCCTTTTACTCAGGCAGGCCGGGGGGGGGGGGGGGCTGGGTTCCAATCCTCCCCCAGTTATAGGTTGGGGCAACATTTAGGGAGGGACCGTCTCGCCGCCAAGCCCACTTCCTAGGCTGCAAGGTCCTAAGGTAGCTGTACCCCTCCCCCCAATCTTTGCAGAAAGCCGTGTCACGAAGCCACGAAGCCTATGCCTTTCACATTTGGAGGGGCTACACCTCCCCTCATCCCCAGCCAAGCCTGCATAATGAAGGCAAGCCTGATGCAACACTTAAAAGGACCCAGAGGGCTCCATGCCTGAAAAAGAGGCAAATCGCTCTTGGGACTCTGACGGGTAGAGCAGGATGGCGCAAAGCGTCCCTGCAGTGCCCACCAATTGCCCCCAAGGGAAACTTCCCCAAGTGAGAAGAGAGGGAACCCTCTCCTCCTCCTCCTCCTCCTCCTCCTTTCCATTTGACCCTCTCTCTCCTTCCCTTTGCAGGGCTGTTTTTCAGAGTGTCCAGGCCAAGGAGGGTTAGCCTAAAACACTGACCAGAAAGAGGCCTTTATTCGGAGAGCTGGAGGGGCAGGGTCACTCCAGCAACACCTCCTCGCTGAAAACACCGCAGACTGGCCTGAGAGAAGGCCGGCCCTCTGCCGCTCCTCTGGGCCACCTTCGCCAGGGAAGGGAAAGCAGAAAGGCCCAGGCCCCTGAGTTCTCCAGCTGGGGCTGCCCTGCAAGAGGGGCTGCCACCACCAAGCTACCAGACAGAGCGCCAGTTTGTTGTAGTGGTGAAGGTGCTGGCCTAGAAACCAGGAGGCGGTGAGTTCCAGTCCCACGTTAGGCATGAAACCCATTGGGGTGACTGTGGGCCAATCTCTAGCACCCTATGAGTTCTAGTCCTGCCCTAGGCAGGAGAGCCATGCTGGGCGACTTTGCGCCAGTCAGTCTCTCTCAGCACAACTCAGTGTGGTTGTTGTGGGGAAACTAGGAGGAGGGAGGCACATATGTTCACTGCCTCGAGTTTTGTAGTAATAAAGGCAGGATAAAAACACTAATAAATAAAAATAAATCTATGGGCTGACCTCGCTGAGGGTAACAAGCCTTATTCCGAGGCTGGATTCTACTCTGCTCAGGTCCCCCTAGGCCAGGGGTGGGGAACCTTGGCTCTTTGATGACTTTGTGGGCTTCAATACCCAGAATTCCTGAACCCTCCCTGCTGACTCAGGAATTCTGGGAGTTGAAGTCCACAAGTCATCAAAGAGCCAAGGTTCCCCACCCCTGGCCTAGGCCACTGTTCAGCATCGCATTGAGCACCTGCAAGCGGTACGGCTTTCTGGGGATTGCTAACTCTCTCTGCCTGTGTCCAGCATGAACCAGGGAGAAGAAGGCGCACGCAGGCACCACAACTTCCTGGTTGCTACTCTTGCAGAGTGATAAAAGGCAAGGTGTGGCTGCAGAGGCCTCAAAGGAACAGGATATTGTTTCCTGGTTTGGGATTTACCGTTCTGAGTTGTAAAAACCAATCGGGGATGCCCGTTCTCTGAGCTAGTTTGGTAAGATGCCAACGGGCCAGCTCCACCTTAGCCAAAAGGAAGCCAGAAACTGGTTCCAAAATGGTCCAGGCCCACCAGAATATCCCAGACTGAATGGGCCTCATTCATCTGGAACCGTTTCCCACCTGCCTGAGTCACACAAATGGATGCTCGAGCATTTGCATTGCAGAACAAAACCACACCAAACCACAGCAGGTTGATGACCACGAAGTATGCACGGAAGACAAACTTGCTTTTGTTTGACGTGAAGTTAAATTGAACACTTCACTTTCCCGGAGCCAAGAAACTGGGAAAGGGGGAGGAGGGAGGCGATAATTAAGATGCTTCTTCCAAACCCAGTCAAGAGGAAGTGCAGTTTTATAAAGCAGCCTTGAAAATGAAAGGGACCCCAGTATTGGGCAAAGGTGGCATTGCTGCCTGTGGAAGTGACCAAATATGGAAATGTGACCAGTCCAGAGGATGAGTGGTCGAGGCAGCCTTGAAACGCCTGGACTACGATACCATAAACACCGTGTTCGATAAGGGGGGATAAAATGTTTTCAAACCTCAGTATGCTGATAGAGAATATTTGTAGCTCAGGTTGAACTGAGGGCTCCTCGGTGTTCTCTGAACTTAGTGGTTTTCTTGCAGACGTTTCATGACCCAGCTAGGTAACATCATCAATGCTAGAAGGGAAGGGGATTATGGAGAGGAGGAGGAGGAGGAGGAGGAGGAGGAGAACTGTGGGGTTTTTGGTGCTCTCAGAGGTTGGTAGTTTTCTTGTAGACGTTTCATTACCCAACTAGGCAACATCATCAGTGCTAGAGGGGAGGGGGGGCTTAACCTAGCACTGATGATGCTTTGTAGCTTTGTAATGAAACATTTGCAAGGAAACAACCAGGCTCAGGACCTCTCAAACCTCAGTATGTTAAGGGATGCAGGCAGCCATACATTAAGTGGTATTAGTAAAAGAAATCTCTGCAGTCCTTCCAAATCAGAGTTTTACAGCACTCTGCCTTTGCACCAGCTGTATGACATTCAGGTTGTGTGCCTGACGGAGCCTAGAAAGTACGGACAATTCCACTTGTCCTCTTAGATAGTTCTCAGGAGCAAGGCTATTAAGAAGGAAATTCCTTTTGTTTTTGTTCTGCCTGTGTCATTATAATGCATGGATCCAACAGCTCCGGAAGCATCCCTTGAACTACCAAAAATTTCATTTCGGTTTATTATGAATTGTGGGCTTGTACTAATTTAATTCCATTTTATTCTCTTTTTGTATTGTTTTAACTGCCCTGTGAACCGCCCTGAGCCCTTTGGGAATAGGGCGGTATATAAATTCAACTAATAAATAAATAAATAAACAAAAACACTTTCATTCAGACGAGAGAAAGGACTCTATCCTGTTTGAGGCCCAGGTGAATGTTTCTTCAATATCCTTTTTCAAGGGGGTTCAGGCTAGACGGAAAAGAAGAAAGAACAGCCACCTGGATTCTTAAGAAGTGCTAAATTTATCTGCCAGAGCCCACGACCTGGCGTCACCCTCTGTTCTCATTCCAAATGAAAAACGCTTCAGTCCATCTTATTTTTTTCCCCCTTCCTTCTTCCCATGGACCCTTTTGAGCAAAGCTCTGATTATGCTAAGGCCTGGTGTGTGTTGCCTGGGGTAGACCACAATGGCCAGATGGAAGCTGTAAATAAGATGCTGAAATCAGCTCTGGGCTTGGCACACGGAGTCCGGGGGAAAGCAGGCAACGTGAGGAGGGAGGAAGGAGACAGAGAGGGAGAGAGAGCAGGCTGAGAAAGAAAAATAAGAACGGGCGGAACTGGGCATGGGTGGAAAAGTACAGGGATCCAAAGCATGATAGGCAGCACTTGCAGGCAAGTTTGTTTCATTTATTTATTTCTACCCCACCATTATTATTTTTACAAATAACTCAAGTTGGCGAACACATTCAACACACATTCCTCCTTTTCTTTTCCCCACAACAACCCTGTGAAGTAGGTTGGGCTGAGAGAAGGTGGTCCAAAGTAACCCAGCCGGCTTTGGTGTCTATGGTGAGTCTAGAACTCCTGTCTCCTGGTGATTGGCCCATAGTCACCCAGCCAGCTTTTAAGATGGGACTTAAACTCTCGGTCTCCTGTTTTCTAGCCTGGTGCCTTAACCCACTAAACCAAACTGGTCTCCTAGTGTGTGAGGAACCTGGAGGCAGAGATTCGAGCAGATTTTGGGGAGTGCTTATCTCCATCGACTGGTTTGCAATGTTGGGTCATCAACGGCTGAGCACTGCTTGATGGAAAACCAACTTCCAAACTAGGGTTTCCAATCTTGGTCACTTGAAGACGGGTGGACTGGCTGGGGAATTCTGGGAGTTGAAGTCCACCCGTCTTCAAGTGGCCAAGGTTGGGAAAGCCCGCTCTACATGAATCAACAAGACAGCAAAAGGTAGCCTTGCTGTGTGAGAATTGGCTGCCCTAGCATCCTCACCTGAGACGTATTTGCAGGTGAACTTACCTCCCAGACCAGCTTTCCCCTGGCTGAGGATCCCACGCATCCACCCAATCTCCACCAGGATGCCCCACATCCTGATCCACACCCATGGGTGATCCACACCCATCAGGCTTTTGTTGAGGCTGGCAGGTGGAGGTGGCAAACTGATGCCATTCCTCCCCAGCTCTTTGCTCCATACAATTTGGTCTGTTTGCTTTGCCATGGCGAGTCCTTCCCATTGGTGCATTACGAAGGCAAACAAGCCAGAGAATTGCCTCGGCCAGCTGGATGCGCTCCTCTGGCTGGGAGGGGGGGGGAAGAAAGTGTACTGGGGCTCTAAGGAAGCAGGTGGGGTTTGCTCAGACACCAGAGGCAGCCAAGACCATATCCTCCATGTTGGCCTGAGGAGGTCAAGAAATGGACCTCTGGTAGGCTTGAAACAGAGGTTGACAAAAAATAATGTGAAAATAAGAAAGGGGAGGGTGATCTGAACTGAATTCTCCTCCTCCATCACCCTTCTGTCATTGATGTTACCTAGTTGGGTCATAAAACGTCTGCAAGGAAACCATCAAGCTCAGAGAGCTCCAAGTATCTCAACAATTGTCGTCGTCCTCCTCCTCCCCCTCCCCCTCCCATCCCCTCCCTTCTTGCACTGATGATGTTACCTAGTTAGGTAATGGAACGTCTGCAAGGAAATCATCTAGCTCAGTGATGGTGAACCTTTCAGAGACCGAGTGCCCAAACTGCAACCCAAAACCCACTTATGTATCGTCGGGTGCTGGGTGGACGTGACCCATTGGGTGGGTGTGGCCAACTGCATGGATGTGGCCCATTGGTGGGCGTGGCTGCGGTGGTAACGGCAGACTGGGTGGGACTAAAAAGTTCAATCAATCAATTCCAACTTTGTGAGATTTTTTTTTTCCCGTGAGAAGTTGAAATTGAATGAATCTTTCTTTTTTTGCACACAGCGGCGGAAGTCTAAAGCGAAAAGGTTTTATAAAACCCAGCTGAAGGCCTAGGACTGGGGCGATGTCATGCGTGCCCACAGAGAGTGGCACGTGTGCCAAAGGTTCACCACCACGGATTCTAGCTCAAGACCCCAAAGTCATCACTGTCCTCCTCCCCCTCCTCTTCACAAACCCACTCCCCCCTTCAGCAGTGATGATGTTACCTAGTTTGGAAATGAAATGTCTGCAAGCAAGCAAGCAAGCTCATGGAGCACCAAGGTCCCCACAGTTCAACCCTGAGCTACAAATATTCTCTTCTATTGGTACTCTCTTTTTTTTTAAAAAAAAACTGATTTTGAGGGCATGGGTCTTTTTGCCAAATAATTATTTGGAGAATTCCTTTTCCCCCCAAAATTGGGGTGTTCCTGACAGTGTGACATCTTCTGGCCAGGGTGATAGCCAGAAGACACGCTGGTGAAATTTAAGAGCTGAAATCTGAATCTTGGAAAAGCAGCAGGTTGCACAAGAAAGGTGGCAAAGAAAAAGAGAATTTTAGAGGCCCACATCTGAGGTACTAAACTGGCTAAATTCAGAACTTAATTAGGATGTAAGTCAACCAGGAAGACCAGGTTGACTAACAACCCATAGCCTATATTTCTTTGAGGCGAAAACATTGGAAACCACGTTTTGGGGTGAAGCAAATCTCAGCTTAATATAAATAACGGCCTCCTCCTCCTCCTCCTGTTTTCTCCACCACAAGAACCCTGTGAGGTGGGCTTAAGCCCGGCTTTCGTGACTAAGGCGGGACTAGGCCTCCCAGTCTCCTGGTGATTGGCCCAAAGTCACCCAGCTGGCTTTCATGGCTAAGGCAGGACTAGAACTCCCCATCTCCCACTTTCTAGCCTGGTGCCTGCCCAGCATTTCCTTTCCAAACAAAGGCAGGCAGGCAGGCATAGACAGACAGAAGCTTTGGATGGATCCCTGGAGTCTCCTCAGGGGGTTGAGAGATGCAGGGTGGCACTCCAGTTAAAAATGTGGAACGGGACCCAACGGGGGCTTCGGGAGCTCCCGAATCAGGCCTTTTAGAAAGAGACATTCTCCACATACGTGCATGTCTGGCCTGGCCTCATTGGAGACCCCCGGAGCCCAGAAGGCACCGGGTGATGTCAGCCAACTTTTGGCTCCTCAGCCTGGGGGGGGAGGAGGCTGAGAGCGGCCACGCAGGATCAGGTGACTTTGCCACGGACTCCAGCAATGGGCTGGGGGTGGATGTGGAATACCTGCTGGCCCTTATAAATAACTGGCAGGAGGGCACAGCGCCCGGCGCTTTCCCTGGCTCCTGGCATGCCCAGCCTGAGACTACAAAGGTCCCTTTCATGCTCCTCTGCAGGGGCGGTGGCTATTGGCGCGTTCGCCGGAGACCGGCCCCGGCTGCCTCCGTTACTCTCTGGGCGGATGGGATGGTGGCTCCGGTTCACTGCTTTCCCTTCGGCCAGCCCGGGCCTGTGCTTCATGAAAACGGAACGGTTCAATTAAGCAAGCTCAATAGAGGATGTAAATCTGAAAGGGCTGATTCAGTAAATCAGGAAGACCGTTGCCCCCCCCCCCCGATAAAACAGGAACCCAAAGAAACCTCAGTTAAGCACCTGTGAAAATCCTTCCTTCTTTTTCCTTCCTTCCTTCCTTCCTTCCTTCCTCCCCCGTCCTTTCCTTCTCCTTCCTTCTTTTCCTCCCTCCCTCTTTCTTTCCTTATCATTAAGAGATACTGACAACAAATTCCCAAGATAAAAATGGGAATGATTTAATCATGTGATTGAAACAACAACTTACACCCAAAAGGGAAATAAGAGCGGGAAAGAAATAAAGCTCCAGGCAATTATTTAAAACTTAAAAGAGAGGGAAGAGGTATTCAGCTACATAAATGAAGAAAAGCACAAAACTTTCAAAAAGAGTCTAATCAATTAGAGGGAAGTGCTTGATTTTCTGTATCTTTGAAAAAGGCAGCAAAGTTGATCACTGATAAGGGAAAAAAAACCAATCTTTCTTGCTTATAATAAATTAACATATATATATACAAATTAGCATTTTATTTAATTTACTACTGGACAGAGTAGTAAAAACAGAAGTGTCACAAAGAGTGTAATTTCTGTCACACACACACACATACACACACAACATACTATACTATTACTACTACTAATACTACTACTACTACTAATAATAACAACGATAATGGGCATGGCAATACCTGAACACAGCAGAACAGAAGAGAAAGAGCTGGAGAAAATAACGAAATACAAAGATCTGCAAATAGAAATAGAACGACTGTGGCCAAGGCAAGCAAGGGTGGTACCCATAGTCATAGGTGCCTTGGCTCCAAACAGCTGGAGCACCACTTGGACACCATCATGGGCATTGACAAATTCTCCATCAGTCCATTGCAAAAGGCAGCTTTGCTCAAAAGCAGCCTACACCCTGGGCCGATACCTCTAACACGATCAATAGCGGAGCCTGTTGTGGTCCTTTATGGAGCAGGGAAACCAGAGCTTGGGTGTAGGTCAGGAGAGGGGAAAGCACACTTGTTTATTTTATTTTATTTATGTATTTTATTTCATTTGTGGTTTTTTATTATTATTTTGTTTGAGAGCCAGTTTGATCTAGTGGTTAAGGCACTAGGCTAGAAACCAGGTGACCAGGAGTTCAAGTCCAGCCTTAGCCATGAAAGCCCACTGGCTGACATTGGGCTAATCACCAGGAGATGGTGAGTTCTAGTCCTGTCTTAAGCACAAGAGCCAACTGCGTGCCTTTTGGCCAGTTCTTCCCTCTCAACCCAACCCACCTCACAGGATTGTTGTTGTGGCGGAAATAGGAGGAAGAAGGAGTATTAAATATGTTCACCACCTTATGTGGTTTATACAAATAATCAAGGCGGGATACAAATTAAATCAACGAATACATTTATTTTTCAGATTTCTGAGCTGCTCATCTCTTTCAAAGAGGAACTTTGGGTGGTGTACAATCAAACGTTAAAGTACAAAAAATAGAAAAATTAAAATTTTAGCCAGTTTTAGAAACAGCTAGGTGTCCATTAGGAACTGGTGGGTGAAGAGCGAGTGACCAACCTTCTCTGCCCTCTAATTATAAGAGGGTGGTTGGTTTTCCACCCACCCCCCAAGTTAGACTCCCAGACCTCAGCTTCAGCCATGGTCCCTCTCTGGCACCAAAAAGTCACAGCATGGACGAGGTAAGTTCTGAAGAAGCTTCTGGGATGAGAAGCGAAACGTTTTCAAAGGAAAAAAAACCCAAGAAAATCCTGTTGGCGTCTGGAAAATGCACCTTTGGGACAAGCAGCTGGTTTTCCTCTCTGACCTTCATGCTGTTGGGCTGTTGCCTCCACCCTGCTTCACATCCTCACTAGAGTTCCCTGAAAACATCCGTCTCCTGGCCCTGGTTGCTGGGAATGGTTTTATATAGATCCATACATTCTTAAATCAACACAGCCAGCCTGTTGAGCCTCGGAGAACAGGCGAGCGGGGAGGGGGGGAGGAGGTTCTGTGTGTGCGTGGGGGGGGGTAGGTGACGACACCAAACACTCGGGCCTTTGTATCTGGCTAGGTAGGCTGGATGCAAAGACCTCAGCTTCCTTCCAGCCAGCATAATGATGCGCCTGTCCAGGCTGCCAGCTTCCTTCCCGAGGTGCAGGACTGGAGGACAAATCAGGCGTGCGTGCGTGCGTGCGTGTGCCGGGTGGAAACAGAGATGGGCTTGGGGAACTTGGCGGGGTGGGGGGGTGGGGGGAGGGAGGGAGAAAGAGGCCAGAGATGATCTTTTTTCCCTCCTGGGCTCTTCTCGAGCTGAAGGGGCAGCGCCAGCCCAGCAGCCTCGAGGTCCTTCTGCGGCTCTCTTCTGTAAAGGGGCTGGACTACAGCTCCCATGCTCCCGGGAATGGGAGTCCTAGCCCAAAACACACAGAGAAACCATGTTAAGGAAGAGATTAAAGTGGCTTGAAAGGTAGTAGCTGTATCAATAGAAGGAGAATGTTTATAGCTCGGGGTTGAAATGAAGGGTCCTCGGCGCTCTCTGGGCTGGGTGGTTTCCTTGCAGACGTTTCCTCACCCAGCTAGGTAACATCATCAGTGCTCGAAGGGAGCGGGGTTTGGGAGGAGGAGGAGGAGGAGAGCGACTGTGAGGTCTTTGGTGCTATCTCAGCTTGGTAGTTTCCTTGCATACATCTCATGACCCAACTATGTAACATGATCAGTGCTGGGAGGAAGCGGAGTTCATGGAAAGGAGGAGGAGGAGGGGGTGGTCTTGATGCTCTCTCTTGCAGATGTCGCATCACCAAACTAGGTAGTGCACTGATGATGTTACCCAGGATGTCTCTCGGTGATCTCCTGGACGCACCCATGAAGTCCTGGGGGCCACAATGGGTTCGCCAGTGCCTGCATCTGGGATGACTGCTCAGTGACAGCAACCGCGGAGACCCCCATCAACGTCCCACCCAGAACAACCAGCTCTTAGGATCAGCCAAGGCCACTGCTACTTTCCCTCCTGCTGCCCAGGCGGTTGATCAGAATTTGAGCCCAGAGCTGAGGCTCACCAAACCAGGACAGCAGCATTCTGAGAGACGGAACCGAGAAGGCACCAAGCTGCCTTCCTAAGGGCGAAATGAAGAGGTTGGCATCAACCAACGGGTGCCACCCAAGCCCGGAGCACCCAGGAACGCCCTCTTGGCGCTGGCCAGGGAGGCCGCAAAGCTACCCCGAGGTTAATGGTTAATGGGCTGCCAGCAGGCCCGTCCCCGTTTGATGGATTACTTTGCCCTTGGGTGGCTGTGGGGCTGAGGGGAGAGGCCCGGCCGTTTCACTCTGGAGGGGGATTGGGCGGCCCTCTATCTTGAGCACACAAGCCCTGTTTGCCAGGAGGGATTACCTGAGGGCTATTTTACTCTCCCCCTTCCAGGTCTATGCAGGGAGGGGTGCAGAAGGGCTCTTAAAGGGACAGGTGTGAACCAGGAGCTTTCCAGAGAAGGCGTCTCTCGCCTCCAGTTAGGGGTTCCTGCAAAGCTGCGGCCTCAAAGAACAGAATCACAGAGTTGGAAGGGACCTTGGAGGTCATCTAGACCAACCCCCTGCCTAAGCAGGAGACCACATACCATTTCAGACAAATAGCCGTCCAATCTTTTCTTCAAAACCTCCATTGATGGAGGACCCACAATTTCTAGAGGCAAGTTCTTCCAGTACTTGTTCTTACTGTCAAAAAAAATTCGAGGACCTGCATCATCGGCATCTGTTTTCTCCCCAAAAGTGCGCAACTGGAGCTTTTTCATATTTTTTCCAGATTGCGGCGAGTCAGGGAGGGGGCAAAATGGGGCTCATTTCAATAGCTAAGAATGGAAACAGCTTGAACCGGGCTCTCTTTTCTGAGCTGCAGAATCAGAAATCTCTTTTTTCTCATCCCTTTTACCATTCTGGTTTGGTTTTTTTTTTTAAAAAAAAACCCCACGTTTGTTCCTTTGAAAAAAAAATCAAAACAACCCAACAAAACTGGGGAGATTGGTTTGAAAAGACAAAAACACTCAGGAGGGACTCAGGGATATTTTTTTTAAAAAAAAATCATGGCTGGGGAATTCTGGGAGTTGAAGTCTAGACATCTTCAAGGTGTCAATGTTGAGAAACACTGCCTTAAAATGATCTAGAAGGCAGGATTTTTCTATGGTAGCCTGATGTTTTGGAATACCTTCCCACGTCCAAAGGTTTGCTAGCCCCTCCAGGGGTCAAACAAGTCAAGATGGTAGCCATGGTGATTTCCCCCCCCCCCCCAACTTCTGTCTCTTTCTTACGTGTGCAACGCCATGTTGACTTTTGACCACAATCTCCAGTCGCTCAGGGCACCTTATGACTGAAATATTAGAAGCAAGGGAATAATTTTTACTCTGTATTGAAGGGCTACGTCACTATATTTACCTTAGAGGATGTTTGTATATTCTTATGCTCCACCTGATGATAGGGCAACTTAAAAGTGCTAATAAATAAACAAGACACATATAAATAATTGAGTTCTTGGGGAAAGTCACAGCTGGTTCCCAGGAATCTAATCTGACAGCCCAGAGAATGCTAACCCTAAAGCTCATATTTTGATAGTCCTAGTAAAAAGGGAAGGAAAAATACCAGGGTTTGTATATCGCGCTACCAGGACTGGGAAATAACCCCCAGCATTCCTAGTTAAAGTATGGACAAGGATCAGATAGTTTCTCAGTTTTAACAATTTCTTTACCATGATAAAATGCTCTGAATCAAACCCCAGTGAGTAATCCTTTTGGCCAGGATGGGATACGTGGGGGGAATCCAGACTGGTCAAGGTGGCTGGGGGGAGAAGGGATGGATAGGAGAAACTGCAGGTCTGCAGCTTACAAAAAAAAATGTGAGCGATGATTCAAATGTGTGACAGAAAGAAAACTCTGGAAAAATTAATAAAATAAGAGAGACAGTCGCATGTCTGGAATCAAATGTGCTTTGTTCTGCTAGGACTGCTTAAAAACATCTTGAGAACACATGATTGACTTGACCATGGTTACTTTCTATGGTTGACTACGGCTGAAGATAGCTAACAAGCAAGTACCGAAGCGTGTTCACGCTAAACAGGTCACTAGAAGGCAAAATCACGAAACTGCATCTCACTTACTTTGAGCATATCTTGCGGGGAAATTCACTGGAGAAAGCAATTATGTTTGGAAGAGTTAGTGGGAAAAGGAAACCAGGCCGTCAAAAAAAACACAGCGGCTGGACACTATCAAAGCTGACACTGGCCGGAGCACAGAACAAGATCAGAAGAGATGGAGAGACCAGGCCCATAGAATCGACGCGACTGAACGGATCAGATTATCATCATGGTTGATTTCATCAGCCACTGCTGAGTAGATTCGCACAGCCCGGTAAAACCCAAGCTGTGATCTACAAAACACAAGGGCTGGGTTTGCACAGGTTAAGGTGCACACGCACAAACACTCTTGTGGCCCTTGCTGTTGATTCTACCAGTTGGCAAAACTTGGATCGTTTCTGCAATGAAAGCCGTCCTTTGCCCTCTGCAGGACAGTTACAATGTCGGCCAAGGAGAGGACAGATCAGACATTGTGTTTGATCCCTTTGCCCGTGGCTCGCTGGGGAATTCTGGGAGTTGAAGTCCACAAGTCTTAAAGCTGCCAAGCTTGGACACCCCTGGTAGAAAACACTGCAAGGGCTGTTTTCCATTTGCTTTCAAACTTCCGGAGGACTCTGGAAAGGGGGAAACCCTCGCTTTGTGCAACTGGTTGAAGGAGACAAAACGGACGTCAGTTCCAGTTCAAAGGGACGATACCCTACCTTCATGTTTGGGGGGAAAAATAGCAAATTTGCATCTCAGCCTTCCAGCCCACATTTCACAGCTAGTTGTTTTTTTAATTTGTTTGTTTTGTTTTTTCCCCTCAAACACCTGGCAGGGTAGCCTAGCTGCGAAAGAAGGACTGGCTCAACCTTTTCCCCACATTTAGCTTGCATCTATTTTTTTCATATCCATTTCGAAAAAGAGGGTTATTCCCCGGGAAGTGTGACGTGTGCTCTGAAATAAAAATGCATCCCTGGTGGGTGCCGTGGGTGAGACACACCATGCAAAACACACCGCCTAGATACCAAAGCCCATTAAACTCTCTGGAACTGATCCCCGAGTCAAATGGGCATCAGAATCGTCCCGATTCATCGCCTTTGGCGTTCTCTTCCAACAACCCTCCGGTTGCCTTTCCAAAACATATGGAAGATGGGCTGGAAAAGGTTAAGCGACAGCTAGGCGACATGTTATCTACAGGGTGGGTCCCTTCCAGCTCTGCTACTACCACCAGCACCGTCTGTTTCCTTATCTCTTGGCGTCCTTGGCCCACACCTGTCACCGTGGGGCTGCCCTGTTGATGATTAACCAGGACTTCCTGTTTGCTGCTGAAAAATGGCAGAATGGCCTGGTTTGCTGGCGCAGGGGGAGATGATCAAGAGACACTGGAGAAAGAGGGGGGGTGGGTATGATCTTGCAAGCTTGTTAAGCATCCTGAGCGCTGAACGTTACCTGGGTCTATCTCAGGGGTTGCACAGGCCTGGGGAAAAAAGATGAGGCAGGTGTTTGTTGCACTGAAAGACTGGATATCTAACATATTTTCATCAGGTAATATACAGGTAATCCTTGACTTACAACCTCAACTGAGCCCCAAATTGCTGTTGCTAAGCAAGACACTTGTTAAGTTTTACCCCATTTTTATGACCTTCCTTGCCACAGTTGTTAAGTGCATCACTGCAGTTGTTAAGTTAGTCACACGGTTGTTAAATGAATCTGGCCTCTCCACTGGCTTGTCAGAAGGTTGCAAAGGGTGATCACCTGACCCCGGGACACGGCAACCCTCACAAATAGATGCCAATTGCCAAGTGTCTGAATTTTGATCATATGACCATGGGGATGCTGCAAATATCGTAACTGTAAAATATGGTCATAAGTCACTTTTTTCAGTGCTGTTGTAACTTTGAACAGTCACTAAACAAATGCTTGTAAGTTGAGGACTACATGTATAATGTTAAGTTACAAATAGATTTTTTTATATCACACTGCCTTATGGGTTTTTTTATTGTACACTGCCCAGAATCACCTTTCGAGAGACAAGCAGCTACATAAATATGATGGATAAATAGGGTGACTATGATGAATAATCCTTGCAAGTAAACCGTCCTTCCACTTTGCAGCTGGAGCCCCAGATTTGCAAAGGCAGGTTCTAAAGCAGTGAGATGGACAATCAATGCAAGATAACTCTAGGTCATCACCAGCATGTGACTAGGAAAAGGAGAGAATCGGGTTCAAGTCCCTCATTCAAGGCAGGTGACCAATCATAGTCTCTCAGCCTACTTACCTCACGAGAGGAGCACGGGATGTTGTGTCTTGACCTGCCAGAGAAAAGATGAGAAGTAAATATAAGAGTAAAGAAAATAAATCAAACAGAAATATTTGTTTTTACAGCTGGGAAGAGGGACACTGGCTGGGTTTGTAATCTTTCAGGAAGCCACAACAGTTTATTCTCTTCATGCACTCTGTTTGCAGGGTAGGGATATCCAACCTTGGTCACTTTAAGACTTGTGGACTTCAACTCCCAGAATTCCCCAGCCAGCATAGCTTTGGGACATAGCTGACTAGGGAATTCTGGGAATTGAAGTCCATAAATCTTAAAGTGGCCAAGCTTGGACATGCCTGATGTGGACCTACCATTATGGTTTGTAAATAACAACCTGGGCTGATGTGAAGTCCACAAACTGTTTATTAAAACAGTTTATCAGACTGATGTATGACTAGCTTATCTTCTTCTTGAGCAAAGCACAACATCACAATCTTGACATCCACAGATACTTCTGGACCTGGCTCTTGAGGCATCCTTATAAAATAAAAATGCTACAGTTCAAGGCTTGGCTTGAAAAATCTGCCAGTTAACTAGAAGGAAGACAAAAGTAAGGTTGAGAAGATGGCAGATCTCAGCCTATCTGGTTTCTTGGAAGTGGATTTTGGGTCTTCAGGGTAACAGAGATCTCCCCCACTCCCCTAGCAACCATTTTGTTGGACTTTCAGAAGACCCAAAGTACCCACAACTGTAACATGCACACAAAGGAAGTCTTGTATCAGTCTAAAAATCATGAAAAGCCCAATCCAAGTGTGGTCATCCCAAAGGTGCTTCACCAAAAGACAACTGGATTTTTCTTTGAAAACATTTCACTTTTCATCCAAGAAGCTTCTTCAGTTCTTCAGCCTTTTTGAAAAAATACTTTTGGGATAACCATGACCTGGATGATTGAGAATTTCATAGACAAAGCGTGGTCGGTTTGCAGTAGGTAAAAAGGAATTAGAAGAACAAGTAATCAAAAATTTGGGTGCTAGAGGGAGTGCAAGGAAAACTGAATTCCACTCCAAAGGTTTCTCCAATTAGCTCAGGAGCAGCTTTGGATTCTTGCTGGGGTATGTTTATCCCTGCCCCCTCCTCATTCCTAAATGGGGAATGATACTTTGGACCCTGCAACGAGACTTATTGTTCAATCCTGGTTTCTCTCCCATTGTCTGGGACGAATAATGTAATTCCAACATGCAGCGTGCTAGAGTCCTTTGTTTGCTTCTGGTTGAGCATGTTGTAGGTAGCCAGCCAAGTGTAGATAATTCCCCAAATGGTGGCTAAGTTCCTCACAGCCTGCATGTAAAGGAGATTCGGGTCTCTGAACCACTTTTATTGAGACAGAATTCTTGCACCCTGGCCAGGAGAGAAGGCTGCAAGGACTCTTACATGAGCCAGGGTGGTGGCTCACGTAATTTAAAAAATATTTAAACCAGGTTGTATGGGCACTGCCCTTACTTATTAGTTGATAAGGCTCTAAGTCCGGGGTGTCCAATCTTGGCCACTTTAAGACTTGTAGACTTCAACTCCCAGAATTCTGAGAGTTGAAGTCCACAAGTCTTAGAGTGGCCAAGGTTGGAGACCCCTGCTCTAAGACATATGAAAACAGAATTATAGCCCTTAAACACAACCTTGATGGCCAGGAAAAAGTACAGTTAGGACCTGGTGCTCATTCTTTGCAAAGAATTAAGGCCAGTTTTTCTCCACACATCACCAAACCTGGACTGTTCAGAAATATTGTTGATCCATGCAGGTTCACACACAACATTAAGTGAAGATTTGTTTTCATCATGGTTTCCTGAATCAGCTATAGAGCTGGATAGATGCAACACGGGTGACATTGCAATGAGATTTCTAATGCTAGGTATTGTTTGTGGGAAACAGTATTTTTTTTCCATCTGGGATCAACACTACACATAGGATTTGGTTATGCTCATGGTTTTGTCAAACAAAAGGCAAGAAATGAATGCAGAATACAGAATAGCAGAGCTGGAAGAGACCTTGGAAGTCCAACCTATACCATTCCTAACAAACAGCTCTCCAGTCTCTTCTTAAAAACCTCCAGTGATGATAACTAATTAGAATATAAGAACAATCAAACTGACCAAATACACTTTTCTTAACTAGGCCTTAATGGAACAAATGCTCAGTTCCCTCTACAACCATCCAGGACTATAATTATATGTATATTTTTATATTGGTTCTGCTTTTTCACCAGAGCATCTTCAAAGGAAGTTATAGAATACTGCCTCAAAAGCTATCCAATGCAAAGATTATTCCAACATCAAATAAAACAATTAGAACCACACTGTCTTCTGGAGGCACAGTGGCATCCATTGAACTTCTGCACCAATGATTAACGACCCAGCCCGGCAGCACCCACAAGTGGTTTCTCAACTCTGGTCCTGAGCAGCAGAAACATGAATATCTGGCAACAGAGAAATGCCTCCCTCTAAAGGACCCAGAGGGGATTTTTTAAAAATAAAAAGAAGCCAAACCCGCTTCCCCATTTTTCCGGGTCCTGCAAAATGCTAAGTTTTCTTCCAGTTTTTAAGTATGTTTCGCTTGTTTAGTTTACTTCTGGTATCACTTTCAATGGATGGACCAAATGGACCAAGGCAGGACTAGGGTAGATTTGAGTAGATTTTTCCTTACTGTTGTTTTGGTTTTCCTTTGTGTGTGTGTCTGTTTTCAATAAATCCTGCAACAATTGTAGACAGTTTAGCCTCTAGACAAGGCCTACATAATAGAGAGTCCCAGGGCCACATACAGCCTACCAAGCAACCTGGTGCAGCCCACCTTGTTCTCTAAAAACTCAATAATGGAAATTCGCTACTGCCAAACTGATCTGCCAGTGACACCCTGAAAGATATATTGCCAAGCACTTGCAACACCTCACAAAGAGTGCCAGCACCCACCCTGGCACCCCGTTGCTAAATGCCAAACAGAGATTGTGATACCAGCTACTTCTCAATTATTATTTATTTGTATCCCGCCTTTATTCTTTTTACAAATAGACTGCAACCACATGCAACACACCTTCCTCCTCCTGTTTTCCCCACTACAATCCTGTGAGGTGGGAGGAGCTGAGAGAGAGAGAGAGAGAGAGAGAGAGAGAGAGAGAGAGAGAGAGAGAGAGAGAGAGAGAGAGAGAGAGAGCAATTGGATGAGAATCACCCAATTGGCTTTCGTGCCTACAGCAGGACTAGAACTCACCATCTCCTGGCCGTCACCCATCCGACTTTTATGGCTATGGCAAAATTAGAACTCACCATCTCCTGGTGACTGGCCTAGCCATCCAGCTGGCTTTCATGTCAAAGGTGGGACTAGAACTCCCAGTCTTCTGATGATTGGCCCAAAGTGACTCAGCTGGCTTTCATGCCTAAAGTGGGACTAGAACTCAGCATCTCCTGTTTCTAGCTGGGTGCTTTAATCATCATTGCAGCCCTTTCCTTTCTATGAGTTGTGTGCGCCTGCTCTGGACTTTGTCCTTTGTCCTCTGATTAGGAAGGTGCCACTTGCATGCACTATTTTTACCTATTTAGAATCTGGAATATTTTTTTTAGGAGTCAGATAAAAACTAATGACAATTAATGTTAGGTGCCAAGTTCAAAGAACTAAACCATGGCTTGTGGTTGGGGATACAGTTGGAAGGGCAGGATAGTTTTTCTACTTACACTTTTTAAAAATTCAGATGTTGCAGTCTTTTTGCATTATCTTGCTTTCATTTAAATTGTGTTTCTTTGTATCCTGCCATCATTACCATATTTTCACTAATAACCCAAGGCAGCTAGAGGTACTTCTCAACTTATGACCACATCAAGCCCCAAACTTCTGGGGTTAAGTGAGACATTTGTTAAGTGAGTTTTGCCCCATTTTAGACTTTTCTTGCCACAGTTGGGAAGCAAATCACTGCAGTTTGTAAGTTAGTAACACAATTGTTAAAACGACTCTGGCTTCCCCCATTGACTTTGCTGGTCAGAAGGTCGCAAAAGGGGATCGGGTGATTGTGGGACACAGCAGTGGTCATAAAGATGAGTCAGACGCCAAACGTCTGTGAATTTTGATCATGGGGATGCTGCAAAGGTTAAGTGCGAAAAACGGTCCTAAGTCACATTTTTCAGTGCCCGTTGTAACTTTCAACGGTCACTAAAGGAACTATTAAGTCAAGAACTACCTGTATTTGTATTTGCATTTTTATGTCTTTTCTTTCTTTGTATTTCAATTTCTCACCATAGCTGTGGGCATATAGCATGTCGTTTAAATGAGTTCCCTGTCAGACATATTCCTTTTTTTTTCGAGGAAAAAATTAGCTTATTCAATTAGCTTATTCTAACCAAATACCAAACGGCCAAATATTTGGAAAAGGACAACCCTAACCCTGTCAGAAATATTTCCTGAGGAAAAATAATCCAGCCGGTCCCACGCCAAAGACCCTCCTTCTCCTCAGGAGAACAGCGCAACTTCCCTCACATTTTCCCCCGAACGTTATAAAATGGAGGCGCTTCCAGACTCCCCAGAATTCCCCGCGGCGACGCACGTTCTCTCGCAGGATAACTACGCCTCCCAGAATCCTTTGCACGCCGCGCCTCCTTGACGGGTTGCAGCGCGTGACGCCGCTCGATCGTCAGAGCCGTTCTACCCAGGGTGCCTTGCGGCCCGCGCCTAACCTCCCCTCCCTCCTCCTCCCTTTTAATAGAAAGGGAGAAACGAGCCTTTGGGGGCGGACGAGGCAAACTACGCTACCCAAGAGTCACTGCTTGTCGCGCATGCGCAGCGGTGCCTCATTCAAGGCAAGGGGGATTTGCGTTTGCCAACCGGAGGGTCTTGCGGAAGCTTGACTAGGAAAAAAAAATAAGGGGGGGGGTGAAGACAGAAAGCAAAGAATTTCCTTTTCGCTTCCTGAGGCGAAGGAAAGGCGCTGCCTGGCTCTGCTGGTAAGAGGAGGCCGCGCTGAAAGAGGCCTAGCAGTTGTCATAGAAACGGAGGGGGCCGTGGGGGTGTCAGAACCCCCCAGGAATGGGGAGGTATCCGGGGGGGGTGTTTTGCGATGTCTGGGCTTTTGGGGGTACTCAGGACGAGATGGCGGCCCTCGGATGGGTCAGCCTGGAAACGCTGGATTCGTATCCCCATCATCCCCAGCCCGCGTGTACATCCCTATCTTCCCCAGCCAGCCCTATACTCCCATTATCCCCTGCCAGCCCCCCATCATCTCAGTTAACCTGTGCTCCATCATCCCCAAACGGCCTTATACCCCATCATTCTGTCAGCTCCCCATAATCATCAGTTAACCTGTGTCCCCATCATCCCCAGCCAGTATACACTCCCATTCTCCCATTCCCTGCATGTGCCCCTATCATCCCCGCCAGTGTGACAAGTGGAAGCCACCCTCCAAAGCAGCCTGCCTTTCAGGAGCTCATCCGGCACGAAGTGACCCTGTGGAACTCACTGCCCCAAGACCAGAGCAATTGGATGGAGCAGCTCCTGCAGGAGAAATTATAAAGACCCATTTATTAAATCTGGTTTTTAAGACCAGTGTTTCCCAACCTTGGCAAATTCCCCAACTGGCCAGGGAATCCTGGGAGTTTGTGGGATTCTGGGAATTGAAGTCCATACCTATTAACCTTGCTGAGGTTGAAAAACACACTCTGTTCAGTAGTCCCTCCAGGATCAGACCTTTGCAAGTTACTCTCTGGAATCATGGTTAGTTTCTTCCTACCGTAGCTTGCTTTAACCTTGATGCCCTGTGCTTTTTTCTAGGTCTGGAGTTTGTTTGTTGTTGACTTGACCGAGGGTGGAAAGCCATGGCGAACACGAGTGGGGTGGGAGACCCTGGCCTTTTGCGGATGAGCATTGCCTCCCAGTTCTTTTCGGGAGAAGAAACGGCGGAGATCGACACCATGACTACGTCAGAGAAAGTAAGGCTCCTGGGTTATGAAGCTGGAAGGGGATCCATGTTGTCATGATTTGAGCCCAACATCTCAAAGCCAGTGGGACTTATGGACTTCTCATCTTTGCAGTTTCTTCCCACCTTCCTGTACAGCGGGGCTAGGCAACTATGCCCCCTTTTACGACCCGTGGACTTCAACTCCCAGAATTCCAGAGTCAGCCAGAATTCTGGGAATTGAAGTCCAAAGGTTGTGAAGGGGCCATAATTACCCACCCCTGCTCTATAACTTTGATCCTTCAGTCCATTTGTTCTTCCAATCATTGGCAAGAAAATATATTTTTTAAAAAAATTCAAATTCTTTCCCATTCAGTCTCTTTTCTGTTACAGCAATTATTAGGAATTATTACACTCATTGATTTCCCATACATATTATAGACTTCTCTGGGTTTTCTTTTTATTCCTGATACTGATTTTCTTTCCTTTCTTTTTTTTTAAATAACCAGGTTGTGGATTTGCTGAATCAAGCTGCTTTAATAGTCAACGAGTCTAAAATCACAATCCTTAAACAAGTGAGTGAAGTGACTGTTTTTCCTCTTCTTGAATTTGAATCCAGGCTTTCGTCAGTTAAATGGTCTCCTCTCTGGCCAGTTGAAACACTGTTAGAGGAGCTGATAGTCTAATTTCCTCTACTTTAGCTTCTATATATTTGAACAGCTTGATTACCTTCTGCATAAATTTCAAGAATACATAGAATTGTGAGAGGTTGTTTAAAAAAAATAGGGGGAGGCAAAAGAAAGTTTACTTCATACTTAAAGGCTGGGCAATATGAAAATGATCTAAAAGAGCTGGTCAGCATAGATCAACACAGGAAGTCTCCAACTTGCAACCATTCATTTAGTGACCATTCAAAGTTAACAACAGCACTGAGAAAAGTGTTTGATGACCGTTTTTCACACAACTGTTGCAGCATCCCTGCAGTCACATGATCAAAATTCAGATGCTTGGTTCATATTTATGACAGTCGCAGTGTCCCAGGGTCACGTGATCCCCTTTTGCAACTTGCTGACAAGCAAAGTCAATGGGGGAAGCTGGATTCACTTAACGACCGTGTGACTAACTTGAATCGCTAACTGCAGTGATTCCCTTAACTACTGTGGGGAGAAAGGTCGTAAAACGGTACAAAGCTCACTTAACTCGCTTAGCAATGGAAATTTTGCACATTATTGTGGTTGTAGGTTGAGAAGTACCTGTATCATAGGCTACCGTTAACCTATTAGAGCAGCGCTTCTCAATCTTGGCAACTTTAAGACGTGTGGACTTCAATTCCCAGAATTCCCTAGCCAGCATTCTGGGAATTGAATTCAGCCTTCTGGGAGTTGAAGTCCACACATCTTAAAGTCGTCAAGGTTGAGAAATTCTGTATTACAGGATTAAAATCATAGGCAATTCCATATGTTAGAGCTGTTTTTGCATCTGAGAGCCAAATGAATTAATCTTCAGTGAATTATTAAAGTTTCTGGGGTCTTTTATCCCTCCCTGGACCTTTCTCACAATTTTTGTACAGAAGGGCTGTTTGCTTACATCTGTGTGACTTGTGGCTGGCCCGCAGCAATACTCAAATAGTTTAATGATGTGCCAGAAGGATTTTTCTGGGTTTTCCTTCTTGCTTGGCTGTATTGTTCTTCATTTTCTTTTCTTTACTCCCTTTCCTAGGTCCAGGAATTGATTATAAATAAGGACCCTTCATTGCTGGATAACTTTCTGGATGTGAGTTGACTGGGAATCCTTTTTTTCTTCATGATGTCTGCTTTGTGGTTCTTCCTGCCCCAAAGCTCCATCACTGGAGGTTTTTAAGAAGAGATTGGACAGCCATTCGTATGAACTGGTACAGGTCCTGCTTGAGCAGGGGGTTGGGCTAGAAGACCTCCAAGGCCCCTTCTAAACTCTGTTATTCTGTAAATTTGTGCCAGCCAGCTGGGTTTGAATAACCCCTTCCAGAATAATCAGGGGCTGGGGAGAGAGTGGCTGCTAGAACCGAACTTAGCTCTTGGTCTTGTTCAGTGCTTGCTCCTGTCTATCCCTCGAGCTCTGTTCTAATTTGGGGGGGACTGAAAAGGCCCAAAGCAATGAAAACAAATCCCGTCCCTTTTCCTGCTGTAGGAGATCATCGCTTTCCAAGCAGATAAGTCCGTGGAGGTGCGGAAATTTGTAATCGGGTTCATAGAGGAAACCTGGTAAGTCCATGGTGTCTTTTTCATTTATTTATGTATTTATCAAATTTTGAAATTGTCCATTTCTCTCCCAGAGAAACTCTGGGCAGGGTACAAATAAACCACTAAAAACAGTAGGAAAAAATTTAAAGGAGAAGCAATATTAAAAATTTAATTAAAAGACTTTCAGGGCGCTAACCAGCCCCACAGCTGCAAGCGAGGTGGCAGAGCCAGGTCTTTTGACCAGGAGTCTCCAACCTTGGCTACTTGAAGACTTACGAACTTCAACTCCCAGAATTCCCCAGCCAGCCATACTGGTTGGGGAAATTCTGGAAATTGAAGTCAACAAATCTTAAAAGTGGCCAACTTTGGAGACCCCTGCTTTAGCCATTTTTGAAAGACCCGGAGAATTTTCCATTCTGATCCTCAGTTTCCCCTCGTGCCTCCAAGGCAGAGACAGGCCACAACCCGGTCCTGAAGTGCTTCCTGTTATTTCTGTCGCAGCCATATCTGTAGACTTGCAGCTCGTCCTGTTTGGACTCATTCCCGTTTTTGAATGTGTCGTTTTCAGCAAACGGGACACGGAGCTGTTGCTCAAGCTCATTGCCAACCTGAACATGCTGCTGAGGGATGAGAATGTTAACGTGGTGAAGAAGGCCATCCTGGCCATGACCCAGCTGTATAAGGTGGCCCTCCAGGTGAGCTGATCCCCAGGAGCCAAAATGGCTTGCCTGCTCACCTGTCAGAGGCAGGCAGCCGGAGCCACTTGTGAATAACAAAACTCAACAATTTTATTGTCTCCTGCCCACCTTGCAAGAATCTGCCCAGACGGCTTGCTTTTCCCTTGCACAGGCTTGCGGCTGTGCAAGGACTCCAAGCTACAGCCTCCCTTGACCCTTCCAAGCTGACTGGCAGTTTCCCGACCTCTTCATCACTCCTTGAGATGAAAAGTGGAATCTGAGACTTGCGCCACCCTAGAGGAATGGGATGGGCAGAAGTGAACAGGACTCAGAAACCCAGAGTGGGGAGCGGGGGGTGGTCACAAAGGCACAGGGATTGTAGCAGCCCTCCCTTATCTGCCTGCGCCCCCTTAAACTGGCCTCGCTAGGGTGCAGAGCTGCTCACGGGCTCTCTTCCTTTCTTTTGCTGCCCAGTGGATGGTGAAGTCCAGGGTGATCAATGAGATGCAGGAAGCCTGCTGGGAGATGGTCTCGGCCATGACCAACGAAATCATCCAGCTGCTGGACTCCGACAATGACGGGATCCGCACTCATGCCATCAAGTTCGTGGAGGGGCTAATCATCACCCTCTCGCCCCGCATGCCGGAATCGGAGGTGCCCAAGCGACACGAGAACGACATCAGCCTCGACCGGGTTCCCACGGACCACACATACATCAAATACAGTAAGGAGCCCTGTTGGTGGAGCGGTTAAAGGGCACCGTTGCAGGCTGCCAAGATTGATTCGCCCTTTCGCCTGTTATTTTCTTCCTTGCTCGTAGCTTGGCAAGATTGTGAAATGCAAAGCGGGGGGGATGTTATCTAGGCAAGTGAGGCCTCTTTGAGAACTCGGTGCTACTAACCAGAAGTGGATTTTTCCCATAACAAGAAGAAGTAGTACCACTGGATAGTGTGAACACCAGCTAGGTGGGGACGAGGGAATCTATTGTTTAATTAAGTAGGTTTTCGAGCGGGAAAACCACAGTTGGTTTTGCTTCTGTGCCAATGTAAATTTTTTAGCAAAGTATTATACTCCTGGTAAAACCAGGAGTGTCTTTTTCTGGAAATGCTAACTGGACAGTTGACACGGGAAAACCTTGCCCACAATCTAAAGTCCGACCCGACAGGGCTCAAAGTTGACTCAGCCTTCCATAACTTCCAAGGTTGATAAAATGAGGATCTGGATTGATGCTGGCTCAGGAATTTTGGGAGTTGAAGTCCACGAGTCATAAAAGAGCCAAGGTTGCCTACCCCTGCCCTAGTCCAGTGTTTCTTAACCTTGAAAACTGTTAAGATGTGTGGACTTCAACTCCCAGAATTTCCCAGCCAGCTTTGCACACATATTAAAAGTTGCCAAGGTTGAGAAACATTAGACTAGGGGAAGTCAGACGTAAATTCTTTCTAAGATTTGGAGGTTCACAGGAAGATTTTGGGCCTGTTGCTCTCCCTCACTTGTGGAACTCCCATCAGTGGAGAGTCTTACATAAACTGCTTTAGAAAAGGCAGGGCAGCGATTTAATGAAATAATAGGATGGAATCGAGTGGGCCGGATTCCCAGGAGGGAGGAGCTGCATTCCAGAGGAGCAAAGAGACAACTCAGTTCAGAGAGTTAATGGGAGAGAAGGAGGGTGAAGACGGCTCCTCCCTAACAGTTCCCTGAGTGTAGGCTCAGGTAGGCAGCAAAATGCTTTAGTGTGGCAAGATTCTGACTACAGGCAACAAAGAAGTCTGCTGAAGGAGTCATTAGGTGTCCTTCTTGGTTCTTGGAGCCTAGGTCTACTAAGTCCCTCTCTTTCTCTCCCCCCCCCCCTCACTCCCCAGATGTCCTGTGGGAGGAAGGGAAGGCCGCGCTCGAACAGCTCCTGAAGTTCATGGTCCACCCAGCCATCTCCAGCATCAACCTGACGGCAGCGTTGGGCTCCCTGGCCTCCATCGCCCGACAACGGCCGATGTTCATGTCAGAGGTGATCCAGGCCTACGAGACCCTGCACGGTAAGACCCTGCAGAGTCGCTGCATCAGTGGCTGGCTGTACAGTTCAGGTGATCTAGAACATAGAATAATACCATTGGAAAGGACATCGGAGGTCCTCTAGTCCAACCCCCTGCTCAGGCAGGAGACCCTAACCCGTTTCAGACAAATGGCTGTCCAGTCTCTGCTTAAAAACCTCCCGTGATCAACAGTCCCGCCTCTAGTTCTTTCCCCGAGCCTGTTTCTCCTGGAGGGAACCTGGGGACGTCCTCCACATGTCCGGATGGCTCACCTGCTTTCTGTTCTCTCTTCCCGTCAGCCAACCTCCCTCCCACCCTGGCCAAATCCCAGGTGAGCAGCGTCCGCAAGAACCTCAAGCTCCACTTGCTCAGTGTCCTGAAGCACCCGGCCTCCGTCGAGTTCCAGTCCCAGATCACCACCCTGCTGATGGACCTGGGCACCCAGCAGGCTGAAATCACCCGCAATATGCCCAACCTGAAGGAGTTACGCAAACGCCCTCGGGACGAGAGCGACCCCACTTCGAAAAAAATGAAGATCGGTGAGCGGTCCTTTAAAGGGCAGGGAGGCCTCGCCGGTGGCGGGGCAGTCACTTTTGCCAAAGACTGTTTGCTGTGGTGCAACTTCTCCTCCTTCTCCTCCTGGTTGCAGAACCACCCCTTGGGGAGGATGATGAGGACAAAGACCTGGAGCAGGGGCCCGTGCCCAGCCCCAAACCCTCCATGCAGATCAGCACGCAATCAGACATAGACATCACAGCCGAGTTTCTGCAGCCCCTTTTGACTCCGGATAATGTGGCCAACTTGGTGGGTATTCGCCGCTGAATCAGCTCTTTGATTTTTCACGAGGATTTTCTGCCCCTGGAGAGAAGTGTCCTTGGTGTTGAAGAAGCCTAGAATTCTTTGCTTCCAACCGTGGTAACTTGAAGACTTGTGGACATAGATGTCTGGCTGGGGAATTCTGGGAGTTGAAATCCACAAGCCTTAAAGTTGGGCCAAGGTGGGAAAGCCCCGCTTTAGAGCTAGGAAGAGTGGAAGGGGCAGTCTTCCTGGACCCAGAATACTCGTCCCTCTGCCGGTGTTGGATTGATGTGCCTCCTGCTTTAGTTGTGGAGTTTTGGGGGAAAGCAGTTTGGCAAATTTAAAATATCAAATATACCAAATTATACTACTTCCAGATTATATTATACTACTAGATTCTGTAATAACTTTGTGCCATTTAGTATCAACCTTGTAAACTCTCAAGATTCTTTTTCCCCACTATGTTCAAAATGGATTGTGCTGTTCTGTCTGTCTGTCTGTCTGTCTGTCTATCTATCTATCTATCTATCTATCTATCTATCTATCTATCTATCTATCTATCTATCTATCTATCTATCTAGGCATTTTTGGATGCTGATGCTTATTATTAATCCTTGGTGGGTTTTTGAGAACGGTGCATCGAAATTCCATTTCCGTGTGGGCCATTGGGTATACAGGTGGTCCTTGAGTTACAAGTAATAACCGCTTTTCACGTTTTGTAGCATCCCCACCATCACGTGATCAAAATTCAGAGGCTTGGCAACTGGTTCATGCTGATGACCATTGCTTTGCCCCCCCCCCCCCGGTCACGTGATCCCCTTTCCCCACCTTTTGAAAAGCAAAATCAGTGAGGAAGCCAGATTCACTTAACAACCTAACTTGCACAACTGCGGTGATTCGCTGAACAACAGTGGCAAGAACTGCCGTAACGTGGGGCAAAACTCACTTAACAGATGCCACTTAAGAACACAAATTTTGGGCGTAAGTGGAGGACTACCTGTACAGAAAAGCGATGAGAAAGGTTCTCTCTTCTTATCCCATCCTGTCCCTTCCTAACCTTGCTTGACCGACCGGGCTTCCCGTTCTGGCCTTTCCCGCCGCCAGGTGCTCATCAGCATGGTGTACCTGCCAGAGAACATGCCAGCTTCCTTCCAAGCGACGTACACACCGGTGGAATCCGCTGGGACCGAAGTCCAGATCAAGCACTTGGCGCGGCTGATGGCCACCCAGATGACCGCGGGGGGGCTGGGGCCAGGTAGGTCTGCCGAACAGATCAGGTGGGGGCGGAATTTTAGGAGCCCTGTGAATTACACGCAGTCCTCAATTTATGACAATTTGTTTAGTGCTCCTTCAGAGTGACAATGGGACTGAAGAAAGTGACTTAATGACCATATTTCACACGACCGTTGCAGCATCCCCAGGGCCAAACGGGATCAAAATTCAGAGGCTCGGCAACTGACTCATATTTATGATGGTCGCAGTGACCCCGGGTCACGTGATCGTCCCCTTTGGCGACCTCCTGACAAGCAAAGTCAATGGGGGAAGCCAGATTCACTTAGCCACCGTGCTACTCATTGAGTAACTGCCGTGACTCAGTTAACAATTCTGGCAAGAAAAGTCGTAAAGTGGGCCAAAAGTCACTTAGCAAATTTCTCTCTTAGCAACGTATGTTTTGGCCTCAATTGTGGGTTGTAAATTGAGGACTGCCTGTATTTACAACAGTTGCCCTGCTCCGGGGTCATGTGATCACCCAGTGGCGACCTTCCCAGCTGGTCACAGGTCACTTTTCCCAGTGGGGTAAATATTTTGAACAGTCAGTAAACAAATAGTTGTTAAGTCACGGACGACCTGCATTGTGGGGGCAGGTTTTCAAGAATTGCCCCATCCTCATCGGATGTTTAATCCCGACACCTTTTATTGAGGATTCATGGAATATTTGGAGTTTGTTCCTCTCTCTAATGCAGATTTTTTCAACCTGAACAATTCTAAGATGGGTGGACTTCAACTCCCAGAATTCCCCAGCCATCTTAAAGAGGATCCACTGTTGGGAAACACTGCTCTGACCCCTTAATAATAATAAAGCTGGAAGGGACCTTGGAGGTCATCTAGTCCAACCCCTGCTCAGGCAGGACGCCCTCTACCATTTCCGACAAGCTCTTTTGTCTTCCTGGGCAGGAGTGGAGCAGGTCAAGCAGGCCAAGGAGGCGGTGAAAGGAGAGAAGGTCGTCAAGGCGGAAGGCCCGCTGATCAAGCGTCGACTTTCCACCATCCACCCCGGCCAGGCCATCTCCGTGGTGGGCGCAGCAAGCTCAGCTTCCTCCCCGGAGGCGCCCCAGGCCAAGCGGCGCCCAGAGCCCATCATTCCTTCCACCCAGCCCAGGTGAGTCTTAGCAGGAAGGCTCAGTTGTGCCCCAACCTAGCAGACGTGCGACGCACAACAGGAAGTCGGTGTATTCACAGGAGATGAGAGACTGGCAGACTGCGTGGAAGATAGATGGATAGATAGATGGATTTTTTTTGCCAGTACAGGTAGTCCTCTACTTATGACCACAGTTGAACCCAACCTTTATTTTGCTAAGCGAGACAGGTGAACTTTGCTCCATTTTACGACCTTTCCTGGCACAGTTGTTAAGTGAATCCGGCTTCCCCATTAACTTTGCTTGTTGGAAGGTCACAAAAGGGGATCACGTGACCTCCGGGATACTGCAACCATCGTAAGTACGAGTCAGTGGCCAAGAGTCTGAATTTTGATCACGTGACCACGGGGGTTTGCGGCAACGGTCCTAAGTGTGAAAAACGGTCCTAAGTCCGTTTTTTCCAGTGCCGTGGTAACTGTCCAGCGGTCACTAAGTGAACTGTTGTAAGCCAGCCCCCTACCAGTGGAAGCCTCCCCGTCTCCTGCACGGCCACGGCCCCTCTCGGCAACTGGCCTCGTTGCGGTTGTGTTCCAGGCTGGTGGGAGCCGGCGGCCGCAAGAAGATCTTCCGCCTGAACGATGTGATCAAGCCTCTGGCGGACGCCCAGAAGGACAAGCTGAAGCTGGCAGCGGTGAAGCGGATCCTGCGCTCGGAGAAGGCGGTGGCCTGCAGCGGGGCCGCCCACGTAAGCCGAGGAGGGGTGGGGGGAGATGGCCACAACGGGCAACTCAGGGCTGGGACAGCCTCGCCTCAGCCCAGCCTCCCCTCCCCACACTTCCTCCAGGCCCGGGTGAAGATCCTCTCCTCCCTGGTGACCCAGTTTGAGGTCCCCCTGAAGCGGGAGATCCTGACCTTCGTGCTGGACGACATCCGCAACCGGCTGGACCTGGCCTTCGCCTGGCTCTACCAGGAGTACAACGCTTACCTGAGCCAATACCCCACCGGCTCCCTCAACAACTACGACGAGTGTCTCATCGGCCTGCTCTCCGGCCTGCAGGAGAAGCCCGACCAGAAGGACGGGTGAGCCGTTGGCCCTGCAGAGCAGGCTGGCTGGACACGGCGGCGGGGGCAGGAATCCAGGCTAGGGAATTCCTCCCTTGTTGTTTGGGACCCTAATGCCTTTTTCACTTCCCAGTTACCGGCAGTATCCTCAAATTAGAGCTGCCGCCGAGTTTGAGCAAATCTCTGAGGCGGAAGTTACTGATTTTGAAATTGGCACGAGAATTAGCTGGATTGATTGATTGATTTGCATCCAGCCTTTATTTAATTTTTTTTACAAATAACTCAAAGTGGTGAACATGTCCAACACAACTTCCTCCTGTTTTCCCCACAACAACAACCCTGTGAGGTGAGTTGGGCTGAGAGAGAGACGGACTGGCCCAAAGTTATCCATTTGGCTTTCATAACTTAAGGGGGGGACTAGAACTCACCGTCTCCTGGAGATTGGCTGAAAGTCACCCAGTCGGCTTTCATGCCTAAGGCGAGACTAGAACTCACCGTCTCCTGGTGATTGGTCCAATGTCACTGAGCCGGCTTTTATGCCTGCGGCAGAACTAGAACTCACCGTCTTCCAGTTTCTAGCTGGGTGCCTTAACCACCAAACTAAAGTGGCTTTCCTAGTTTCTCTCCTCGTTTTAGAATTATTTTGAAGGGGCAAGAATTTTTGGTCCCGTCTCCTCCAATAATCCCATTTATTTTTTTATTTTTTTAAATCCCATTTATATCCCGCCCTTCTCCGAAGACTCAGGGCGGCTTACAATCTAAAGCACAAATCAATGTGCTTAGCAATAGCCTTCATTCTATGTATATGCCTGCTTAGATTGGGAACTGATTTTTGAAAGGGCTCCTAATTAGAATGACACCCGTGTAAATAATTTAAAAATCTGCTTCCCGTGGGCTCCTCTTCTTGACCGAGAGGTTTTTACTCACATTTCCTGGCTGAAATGGTGCAGCTCTCCAGCCTTACTGACTTTTGCCTCCTCCTGATCATTCAGCGTGAGTTCTTGATTCTCTGTGTTTGCTTCCACCGTGTCTGTTGTAGGATCTTCACCAAGGTTGTTCTGGAAGCCCCCCTGATCACGGAGAGCGCCCTGGAAGTGATACGCAAGTATTGTGAAGATGAGGTGCGTCTCCAAGACAATAGCCCAGCTACCACAACTGAATAGCCTTCAAATATGGGACTGCCAATTCCAGCCTGCCCAGCCAGTGTCACAAGCGGAAGTTCTTATTCATCACAACTTGTGCTTCAGAGCTTCAGGGTTAATGCTGGCTGGGGATTATGGGGGTTGAATTTCAGGGTGACATCTGTGGAGCACCAGGCTGAGAAGAAGTGGACTGGGATATACCCACAGATTTGAAATGCTGCAAATGATAGAATCATAGGGTTGGAAGGGACCTTGAGGTCTTCTAGTCCAGCCCCCACTGCCCATGGCAGGAGACCCTATACCAAGGGTAGGCAATCTGGCCTCTTTGATGACTCCTGGACTTCAACTCCCAGAATTCCTGAGCCAGCCATGCTGAGGGGAAAGGGAGAGGTTTCCAAGCTGAGCCATGCCGGCTCAGGAATTCTGGAAGTCCACGAGTCATCAAAGAGCCAAGGTGGCCTACCCCTGCCCTATACCATTCCAGACAAATGGCTGTCCAACCACTTTTTGAAAACCTAATTTAATTTGAGAAATTCATTAAAAATTAGTTTTAATCTTGGATTTAAAAAAAATCAAATCAATCTTTTTTTTGGGGGGTGGCGGAATTAATATCTTTCTTCAGGCATTCCAAAAGAGTAAACCTTTCATAGAATTTTCAGTAATGCTCCCCCAAAAAATCTTCCATTAGAAAAATTGGAAGGAAATTCCTTACGTAGAATAAGGAAATAGTACACTGAGCCAATAGTAGATCCTTCTCTCAAGTCTTTTCCCTACCTGTGGGCTTCAACTCCCAGAATTCCTGAGAGGGTTGAGAATTCTGGGAGTTGAAGTCCACAGGTCGTAAAGGGGCCATAGTTGCCCACCCCTGCACTGTACGATTGTCTGGAATGAGACATCTAAATATTTATGGCCCTACGAAAAAGCATAAGATGAGGAAATTTTTAAACATACTAACAATATCTATGGGATTTTTTCCTTCCCTCTTTTGATTGGAACACATTCCAATTCCAGAGCCGGACATACTTGGGCATGTCGACCCTCCGTGATCTAATCTTCAAGCGTCCATCCAGGCAGTTTGAGTACCTGCACGTTCTGTTGGACCTCAGCTCCCACGAGAAGGACAAGGTGAGTCTTCTGGCCTGGGACGGCCAGCGGTTGGGCCAAATCGTCTCAGGTACAGCAGCTCTTTAAGAATGCTAATCCTACATTTCCCAATATGGACAGTTCATTAAATGACCCTTTCGGGGCTGGCTGTGCTTCCTTCCCAGGTTCGTCAGCAGGCCCTCCTCTTCATCAAGCGGATGTACGAGAAGGACCATCTGCGGGAATACGTGGAGAAATTTGCCCTGAATTATTTGCAGCTCTTGGTCCACCCCAACCCCCCTTCCGTTCTCTTTGGCGCTGACAAAGATACAGGTAACTCGTCCCACAGGGGGTTGGGAGGGGAGCAAGGAGATCTTCAAGAGAGCACACAAACAACCGGATCTACACACGTAAAAAAATTCAAGCTCGCTACTTTATTGCATTCTGCCTATTATACAGGAATCTCCCCAGACCGTCGACCTTCGCACAGAGAAGGTTCAATGGAACGTGAGGCAGGGGGTCAGTTCCGGACCTCTTGCAGCTGCGCAAGGACTCTGGGGCTAATTCCACGCTCGTGGCTTCCCCTGTGCTTGGCTGGGTGTTGTAGGAGAAAAGCTGGCAGAGCTGGGGGCAGGGGGAGAGTTAAACATGTCATCCGCCTAGAATCGTTACATTCCCACAAACAGTTTAAGTCCAACCCCTCTTCAATTCCGTTGACCCTAAATCAGGACTAGATAACAGGTCGGCCACATTCAAGAAGGGTTGGATTTAGACCATTTGTGGGAACGTAACGATTCTAGGCCGATGGTGCTTTTGGCTCCGCCTCTCTCCAGCTCTGCCTGCTTTCCCCTTACAGGCATTTCCTAACGGTCCCCCTCCCTTCCTTTCCCCTGCTGGATCACGGCTGCCTAGCCTTTGCCTTTTCCACCTTCCTTTCCCTTGCAGAGGTGGCTGCCCCCTGGACCGAGGAGACTATCAAGCACTGCCTCTACCTCTACTTGGCCCTCCTCCCCCAGAATCACAAGCTGATCCACGAGTTGGCCTCTGTCTACACGGAGGCCATTGCCGACATCAAGCGGACCGTCCTTAGGGTTATTGAGCAGCCGGTGAGTCAGCCGAGATCCGGCCTCTTCTTCCGGGCAAGTGGCTTTTCCTTGCCTTGCCTTCCCCATGCTTACTCTTCCCGATTTCCAGATCCGTGGGATGGGCATGAATTCTCAGGAGCTGCTGAAGCTGGTGAAGAACTGCCCCAAAGGGGCTGAGACTCTAGTGACCCGTTGCCTGCACAGCCTAACCGACAAAGGTAGCCGCAACTTTTGCCGGGCAATCTGTCGAGGGCTATTCTCCTCTTCCCGGCACGCCTGGCCTCTCGACCCAGGTCGTTTGGGCTCCGGAGCCACTCAAGGCGACACGGTTTTCCCTCCGCAGTTCCTCCATCGCCAGAGCTGGTGAAGCGAGTTCGAGATCTCTACAACAAAAGGCTCCCAGATGTCCGATTCCTTATCCCTGTCCTCAACGGCTTGGAAAAGGTGCCTTTGGGGTTCTGTCGTGAGGCGTTTTTAAGGTGCCTTTTTCTCTGCTTTTACCTGGCAGCCACGATCTGCTCCTCCCGTGGCCATTTCCCACGGCCCATGCCAGGTTGGCCACGCAGGAAAGGCAGCTACAGCTAGTCCTCAACTTGCCACGGTTCGCTTAGCGGCTGTTCAAAATTACGGCAGTGAAAAAAGTGACTTAGGACCCTTTTCCACACTGAAGGGCCGTTGCTGCATCCCCAGGGTCACGTAATAAAAATTGGGCCGCTTGGCAACCGACTCATATTTATGACGGTCACAGTGTCCCGGGGGGGGTGTCGCCTGATCCCCTTTTGCGACCTGCTAAAAGCAAAATTGGGGGGGGGGCAGTCAGGTTCATTAAAGAACCGTGTGAGTAACTTAAAAAACTGCCCTGATTCACTTAAGAGCTGGGGCAAAACAGGTCGTAAAATGGGGCAAAACCCACTTAACTCTCTTGCTTAGCGACAGAAATTTTGGGGTCAACTGCGGCCGTAAGTCGAGGACTGCCTGCATTGAGCAGGAGGGCTTTGTCCACAATTGTAGGCTTCTCGGAGGCCTCTGTCGAGCACTGTGCGAACAGAAGGCTGCCTTACGAAACAGGCATTGTGCTCAAGTCAGAGGCGGGAGAGCAGACGATGGAGGAAGCTTTAATTTAAATTATTTCACGGAGTAGGGGACTGGCGCCCCACGGCCTTCAGGACTGGCACTTCTCTGTCCCAGGCGGGGCAGAAAAGCCAATGTCATCAGAAGACTGACAAAAGAAGAGGGGTGGGGGGGCTGATTTTCCTTCACAGAAAATCTAAAACGAGTCTCTTTCTCCCGGCATGAGGTCAATGGTCAGTTTGCTCACTCTTTCTAGAAAGAGGTGATCCAGGCTTTGCCCAAACTCATCAAGCTGAATCCCATCGTGGTGAAGGAAGTTTTTAACCGGCTGCTGGGAACGCAACATGGTAGGAACCCCATCCCGGTGGCAAACTCCCGATCTTGAGTTTGTATTTCTCATGCAGTGAGGAATGAATGCCAAGGTCGGGAAAGGGAGTGATGGAGAAGGACTCAGGTTGTCAAACCGAAGAAATGAACCAAGCAGCTTTTGTTCTCTGCTTGATTGTGGGCTGCTTCCTCGGCTTCTGGAGATCCTGCGTTGACTTAATTTCTCTTGCTGTCAATTTCAACAGGCGAAGGAAATTCGGCGGTTTCCCCCCTCAATCCCGGGGAGCTGTTGATTGCCCTCCACAACATTGATTCCACCAAATGTGACATGAAGTCCATCATCAAAGGTTGGCTGCCTTCTACTTGATCAGTTAAATTCATCATGCTTCTCTTGAGGGGCCATCTTTCTGGATGGGTGGGCACTACATCTCCCAGAATTCCAAAGGCCGTATTGACTGAAGTGTCCCAACTTACTACTTGAAGCTGGGTTGGAAGGAAAGCTCTGAGGCCACCATAATATCTGGTAGGGAATGTAGTTGGGCGACCCTTGGAATTCTCACAGTATGGTTGCTTTGTATTTTTGGTTGCTGCCCTCTCCAGGAAAAACATAAATGCGTAGCCTCTGCAAGATCCAATCTGGGCCCTTCGCCGGGACCATAGGTTTCGGCTTCCGAGCTTCCCAGAGTTCAATCGCTTCCCTGGCTGTTTTTGTGCCTTCTCGTCCAACAATCTTCGAGCTGGGGAAAGTGATTGAAGCCTGCAGAACAGGCTCTTCATCAGTCAACATGAGTGATGATTTACTCCCAGCCTATCAAGTACTTAGAAGGCGAGGGCTGGGCAGCACAAGCAAAGGACAGCTAACAACTTAAAACACAACCGAATCAACACCTAAAAAGCCACTTACAACAGGCACCCTATAAATACCACACCCAGAACAGCACACACACTGCTAGAGAGAAGTCCCCTGAAGATGGGTTCCATCATGGGTCCAAAAGCTCGGAAGACGAAAGCCTCTGCTCTTGGTGACCCAGCCCAGATTGGATCCTGCAACATTATCCTGGGACACGCAGATTCGCCTTCGTTTGTGTAGCCTCTGCCTTGCCATGCCTCCAAGCAGAATCACAGAGTTGGAAGGGACCCTGGAAGTCTTCTAGTCCAACCCTCTGCTCAGGCAGGAAGCCCTATCTCGTTTCGGACAAACCACAGAGAAAGCTACCACAATTGAAGAGGCTGTACTGTAGGTGATCAGGCTGAGCCTGAGGGAGGGAAGGGTCAAACATCTCATCAGCCTTGAGTCTCTTCGTCCCCAGAAGAGGCCTAAGCCCAGCCCATCTTGAATTATGCTGACTCTTATCTACCCCAATTTGCTTGGGCCGTTAGTAGTTCAGAGTCTTGTGGAGAGCTTAAGCTTGCAGTAAGTAAACCTTCCTATTCATTTGGATTTCTGATTTCCCACACCTGACAGGTACCAGAATAATATCAAGGTTATTCAACATCCTAGTTTGGGCTCCTGTTTCTTGTTGTGCCACATCAGTGTGTGGCCCCGTTTTGCATCCTTTTGCTCCTTTTCTGAACTCTCCTTGATTCTCCTGCCTGCAGCCACCAACCTGTGCTTTGCGGAGCATAACGTTTACACCTCGGAGGTGCTGGCTGTAGTGATGCAGCAGCTCATGGAGCAGAGCCCGCTGCCCATGCTCCTCATGCGGACGGTCATCCAGTCACTGACCATGTACCCCCGCCTGGGCGGCTTCGTCATGAATATCCTTTCACGCCTCATCTCAAAGCAGGTCAGTTTGAGGGGCTGGGAAGAGTGCTTGGGGGCTCCTTAAACCCTTGGATTTCAACCTTACCGGCAGTCCTCGGGTTACGACCACAACGGAGCCCCAGATTTCCACCACTAAGGAAGGGGGTCCTTATGTGAATTGTGCCCCATTTTAACAAACATTTTTCTTGCCACCATTAAGCAAATCACCCTCGTGAAGTGATTTGATTTTGCTTGTCAGAAACTCCCTAGGAATGTGGCAGGAAGTTGTGCTTCCTTTTCATGGTTATTTGGCTATAACTTTTCATAGAATACAGTACAGATAATTGAACAAACTTTCTTGCATTACATTCTTGATTAAATTATCTTTCCATTGATATATAATTTTATGGTACTACTACTACTACAAAAAAAGGTGGTGTTATTAGCCATCAAACCTCAAAAATACACTTTCCCCAAAAGGTGTCCACAATTTTGGCCACTACCGCTGTTGGCAACTTTGAATGGCCAGTAAACAAGCCAGGGTTGCAAGCCAAGGACTTACCTGTACGGCAAGGGGATTCTTTTCCTGAAGACCAGTTGTGGTGTTAATTGTTGGCCTTGTTCACCCCCCCCCCCCGGAGTCAGTTGGATTGAGACGGGCAGCTGTAGAAATTGAATGGGTGAACGGAACGTCACGGGAACACCTTGTCCACTCCAGTTGGGGCTCCAAAGTGGGGGCTTCATGCTGGAGGTGGCTGGTAGATTAATATCAGATCCCACCTCCCCCCCCCCATCTTACTCCCTCCCTCCCCTTCTTTTTTAGCGATTGTATTTTGTATTATAGTTTTGTACTGTTTATATAGTTTTATTCTTTTTAATACTGTAAGCTGCCCTCTGCTAAGATGGGCGGCCAGTAAATTTAATGAATGGAAGTGAGGGAACGACTCAAGATGCTCAGCCGCATTTTTGAACTCTTGCTTCTTCCCCAGGTGTGGAAGTACCCCAAAGTCTGGGAGGGCTTCATCAAATGCTGCCAGCGCACTAAGCCCCAGTCCTTCCAGGTCATCCTCCAGTTGCCTCCGCAGCAGCTCAGTGCCATCTTTGAAAAGTGTCCCGAGCTGCGGGAGCCTCTCCTTGCTCACGTCCGCTCCTTCACCCCACATCAGGTAGGGGCATCAGACAGAAATAAGACCCCTGGGTGCCTGGCAGGACATTTGCCCTGTTTGCTTCAAAACATACATTCTCAAATGCAGTTACCAGGGCAGAACTGGATCAGAATTAGAATGGTTAGAATTAGAATGGTTAATATTATTAGAATTAGAATGATTAGAATTAGAAATAGAAATAGAATTACTCTTTATTGGCCAAGTGTGATCGGACACGCAAGGAATTTGTCTCCGGTGCAGAAGCTCTCAGTGTACATGCAAAACAACAAAGTGATAATCATCGATACCAATGGGAAATAGGAAAGATGAGAGGGATCTTAGTAATACAGCCCTACTACATGGGTCAATGTAAGGGACGCGGTGGCTCAGTGGGTTAGGATGCTGAGCTTGTCGATCAGATGGTCGGCAGTTTGGTGGGTCGAATCCCGAGTGCCGCATAACAGAGTGAGCGCCTGTCACTCGTCCCAGCTTCTGCCAACCTAGCAGTTCGAAAGCACGTAAAAATGCAAGTAGAAAAATAGGGACCACTACGGTGGGAAGGTAACAGCGTTCCGTGCGCCTTTGGCGTCTAGTCATGCCGGCCACAGGACCACGGAGACGTCCTCGGACAAGCGCTGGCTCTTCGGCTTTGAAACGGAGATGAACACCAGCCGCTAGAGTCGGAAACGACTAGCACGCATGTGCAGGGGAACCTTTACCTTTACCTTTTTTACATGGGTCAATATCTTCAGGCATAAGACAGTGCTGTGGGAATTAGGTGTTCAGCAGAAGTGGATCTATAGCGAGATGCTAGTTGAAAAGCTGAAGCCAGAAATAACCTTGCATTTGTGTTTCGGAGTCTCTTTCTGAGAAGTAGCTCACCTTCCTTTTGCTGCCTTAAGTTCTGCCAGTTGACGTAGCGTCCTTCTTACCCTCAGCAAGCCCACCTCCCCAATTCCACCATGGCCATTCTGGAGGCCACCAACAAACAGGAAATGGAAGGCAAAGAACTCCAGCCCCTGGAGGAAGGGAGGGGCCCTGCTCCGTCCAGGACGAAGACCCTGCGAAGAGAGAGAGAGGTCAGCACCAGGAGGACGGGGGGGGGGGGGAAGGGAGTTGAATTATTGCACCGGGCGCCCCTGGATTGTAGGGAATTGCAACAGCACCGGGGAAGAGTTTGGCTTTGTGAGTGTTGGAAGGGAAGAGGGAAGAACCGGTTGCCAAGCCCCTGAGTCTGGATCACGTGACCACGGGGGCGTTGCAATGGTCAGTAAGTGTGGGAAATGGTCCTGTCGTTCTTTTCGAGGACTACCCATTGCAACCAGCCACCAGGGCTCTTAAACTCCCCGAATAGATTGGGCCCGGATCTAGGCTAGCCGGATTCTTAAAGGCGTGAAGAAGTTCTCTGATAGAACCTAAAACCAAATCTGCTCGATTCCCAGGAAGAAGCGGAGCCGCAGCCTCTCCTGCCTCGGGTGTCCCAGGACATGATCGCCCTGCGCCTGGCCCAGGAAAAGGCTCTGAAGCGGCAGCTGGAAGAGGAGCAAAAACTGAAGCAGCAGCAGCAGCAGCAGCAAGCTCGTCCTGCTGGCCCACCCACCCCTCTTCCTGCTGAAGAATTGGTGGACCTGCCGGAAGACGGGCCCGAAGCGGAAGCTGAGACCCCCACCATCTTCATCAGCATGCAGGAGGAAGAGGAGAGTTTTGGAGCGGAGAGCTCCCTGCTGGATTCCAGCTTAGAAGGGCACTGGCCCAGCAAGGTATTCCTCTCTTTGAGTTTATTATTATTATTTTTATTATTATTATTTTATTTCTATGCCGCCTTTATTATTTTTACAAATAAAGCAAGGTGGCAGACATCTCCAACACACCTTCCACCGCTCATTTTCCCCACAACCACCACCTTGTGAGGTGGGTTGTTGGGCTGAGAGACACGGACTGGCCCAAAGTCACCCAGCCAGCTTTCATGCCTAAGGCGGGACTAGAACTCACCGTCTCCTGGTGATTGGCCCAAAGTCACCCAGCTAGTTTTCATGCTTAGGGCCAGACTGGAACTCATCATCTCCTGGTGATTGGCTCAAAATTACCCAACCAACCTTTGTGCCTAATGCGGAACTAGAACCGTCTCCCGGTGATTGGCCCAAAGTCACCCAGCCAGCTTTCATATCTGAGGCAGGACTAGAACTCACTGCCTCCTGCTTTTAGCCTGGTGCCTGAGATCAAACTGGCTCTTTTAATTGAACGCTTGGGGTTGGGGGTTCTTGCAGTCCTCAGTGAAAGCCACTGCCCATTTGACTCCAGTTCTGGGTGCTGCCATCGTTGCATTTCCCAGCCAAAAACCAGGCTATTCCCTCGGATTCCTATTTGGTCGAAAACACATTTGTCTGAAATTCCCCGCGTGGCTTTCGCTGTTTTTTCCCCGTCTCTGATTTTGACTCTGATGGCCATCGCGTCGCATTTCCACAGGAGCTGCTCAGCAAGGAAGGGGGCGGCAGCAGCAGCAGCTCAGATGAGGGGTCATCCGGCAAGACCCCAGCCCTGGCCCTGTCCACCCCTGTCCCAGAAGAGACAGCCAAGGACAGCCAAGCCGCAGAGGCCGGTTCAGCCAGCCCCTCTGAGGAGCCCCCGGCAGCACTGCCAGCACCGTCCAAGTCCAGCCCTGAGGAAGAAGAGAAGATGGAGAGTTGACGGGGGGAGGGAAGGCCGGGGTAGGGTTGGGGGGAGACTGGGAAATTGGGGTCCCTGCTTTCTCAATAAAGCACCTCAGCTATCCTTCCTGGTCCTGGTGTGCTTTCTGCAGAGGGAAGCCCCGAAGGAGTTCAGCCACTTTCCCACGTGCAACAGGCAAACTGAGGGGGTGGGATTCAGGTGGGCCAGGGCTCTCCAATCTTGGCAACTTTACGACTTCTGGACTTCCAACTCCCAGAATTCCTCGGCCAGCTGGGAGTTGAAGTCTTGACAGACTGGAACAATGGGCTCTATCCAACAACATGGAATTTAATGTGGACAAAAGCAAAGTTTTACATTTAGGCAGGAAAAATCAAAAATATAAGTACAGATTGGGCAAGACCGGGCTCAAAAACAGTGAGGGACCTTGGAGTCCTAATGGACGATCACTTAACCATGAGCCAGCCGTGTGCAGCAGCAGCAACCAAAAAAGCTAGTATAATCCTGGGTTGTATTAAAAAAAGGCATAGAATCAAGATCACGGGAAGTATTAGTACCGCTTTATAAAGTCCTAGTAAGACCACACCTGGAATACTGCAGCCAGCTTTGGTCACCATATCACAAAAAAGTTGTTGAGAGTTTGGAAAAAATTCAGAGAAGAGCAACTAAGATGATCCAAGGCCTGGAGGCCAAAACAGGAAGAACGGCTGCGGGACCTGGGTTTGGCTAGTCTAAAGAAAAGAAGAAACAGGGGCAACATGATAGCAGCGTTCCGGTATTTGAGGGGCTGCCACAAGGCAGAGGGTGCCAGGCTGTTCACCAAAGCACCAGAGGGCAGGACGAGAAACGACGGTTGGAAACTCATCAAGGAGAGAAGCAACCTGGAAGTAAGGAGAAAGTTCCTGACAGGACAATTAACCGGTGGAACAACCTGCCACCAGAAGTTCCAGGTGCTCCATCCCTGGGGGTTTTTAAGGAGAGGCTAGCCCAGGGGTCGGCAACCTCGGCTCTTTTATGACTCGTGGACTTCAACTCCCAGAATTCCTCAGCCAGCACGGCTCAGCTTAGAAACCTCTCCCTTTCCCCTCAGCATGGCTGGCTCAGGAATTCTGGGAGTTGAAGTCCACGAGTCATAAAAGAGCCGAGGTTGCCTACCCGTGGCCTAGACAGTCCCTTGTCTGAGACGGCATAGGTTCTCCTGCTTGAGGGGGGGCTGGACTAGAAGACCTCCAGGGTCCCTTCCAGCTCGAATCTGAATCTGTCCGCGCAGCCTCCAACTCCTCGGCTCGTTGCTAAGGCGACCGCCTCCCCCCTCGCCAAGCCCAGCCCGTGCCGCGCGCCGTTGCCCGGCAACCCCGCCGCCCGCGAAGGCCGGCCTCCGATGCCCGACTTCCGGCGCCTGGGGGTGAGCGAGGGGTCGCGACTTCCGGGAGGAGGCGGCGGCCGGGCGGGAAGATGGCGGCGGCGCTGGTTCCCCCGGCGCCGGCCTCGGACGGAAGCGCCCCGCCGCCGCCGCCCCCGCCGGCCCCGCCGCACGAGGTCAAGAGCCAGTTCCGCACCCGCGAGGGCTCCTACCGGCTGCTGGGCGGCCCCGAGCCCCACGCCCGCCCCGCCGCCGCCGCCCCCGCCGCCCCCGCCGCCGCCCCCGCCGCCCCCGCCGCCGCCCTCGCGCTCCCCGCCGGCAGCGCCGCCCCGCCGCCCGCCGGAGCCCCCGCGCCGCCCGCCCCGTCGCTGCCGCCCGTGCGCCTCTCGCTGGTGCGGCTGGGCCTGGCGGGCGGCGGGGAGCCCTGCGCGGAGGGCGAGGCGGGCGGCCCGGGCGCCGAGCGGAGCCGCGTCTGCTTCAACCTGGGCCGGGAGCTCTACTTCTACTCGGGCGTGGCGGGCGCGGCCGGGCGGGGACGCAGGGTGAGCCCCGGGTGTGGGGCTTAGGGAGGCCTTGGGGAGCGCTGGGGCGGGTGGAGACGCTCAAGGGGGGGTGTAAGGAGGATTTGGGGAGGGGGAGCCCGTGGGGGTGATGGGCAAAGCTGGAAGGTTTGGGCAAAGAAGGGGCCAAGATTTGCCCTGGAGGGCGGGGGGGGGTCACCTGGGGTGGGGGTGGATGGAGGCGCCCAGATGTGGGGGTGCAAGGAGGACTTGGCGAGCCCCAGGAGGGGAGAGCCTGCGTGGATGATGGGCAAGGAAGAGGCAAAGCAGAATTGCAGGGGAGGGGAAGGGCTGTCTTGATGGGGCTCCTCCAAGAATTTGCTGGCAGGGAAGCCCCAGAGGTGCTTTTTCAAAAAAGGCAACTGAACTTTCTTGGTTTTCTTCTTTGAAAACGTTTTGCTTCTCACCCAAGAAGCTTCCGACTGAATGTCGGAACTGGAGAAGCTTCTTGGATGGGAAGCGAAACATTTTCAAAGAAAGAAATCAAAAAAGTCCAGTTACCTTTTTTGGAAAAAGCACCTCTGGGCCAACCGTGACGTGGATGAGTGAGGCTCTCCACAGACAAGGTAGCTTCCCCAAAATTGGAACATCCAGTGTGGGTGTTTTGGCTAATAAGGAACTACTTCATTAGTAACATAGTCAAAGTAGCAAACCTAAAAAAATTTTGGACCAACAACGGGTAAACATGAATTATTCATGGCTGTTATAAAAAGGCTTAGGACCAGCCAGAGCGAGTGACCAGTTTTGTGGTGCGCTTTCCTTTCCAGCTTTAGATTTCTTGCCTCTTGCTCTTTTTTTGCTTTTTAATCTCTGTTGCCTTTCATGGTCTTCCCAGTCCATCGATCTGAAGAAACCCATCGACAAGCGGATCTATAAGGGGACGCAGCCCACCTGCCACGACTTCAACCAGTTCACGGCGGCTTCCGAGAGCATCTCGCTCCTGGTTGGCTTCTCAGCCGGGCAAGTGCAATACTTGGACCTGATCAAAAAAGATACCAGTAAGCTCTTTAATGAGGAGGTAAGTCCAGGGGAGCATTATTTATACCATAGAGTATAATGGGAGGATCGCTGCAGGGATTTTTCGGCTCAGCCTGCCTCCGTTAAGTGGGAACTGGCGGCTAATAGCTTCTTGATAGCTGATATTGTTGTATCCCACATCTCTGGCTGGTGAATGCTGGGATTTATGAGAGTTCTAGAACAGAACATCTGGAGAACGCTGTCCTTCCCTAAGTCTCTCTTGTTTTCAGTCTCTTCTTAATGACCTCCCTCATTACCGATTCTAATCAGCAGATTAATCAAGCTGCAGCTTTATTGCAGCAGTTCTGAAGACTGTACGGCTTGTGGCTTTGGAGCTTTGACAGAAAGATGACTCAAAGATTCAGCAAATCCACTGTCGTAGAACCGTGCCCTGGAGAAGAAGCAATTAACCGTCAAATTTGGCTTGTAGATTGCAATCTGCTGAAAGACAGTCTCCCATTCTTCTGCGCTTAATGGAAGCATCCAGTAGGCGTTGATCAATCCCACCTCTTCAATTCTGGCTTGTGTTTTCCATGCTCCCCACGTGAAGTAGGAATTCATAATAATCGGGCTGTTTTCATGTTTTTACTGTTTTCTTGTTTTAAAATGTACTTAGTATTTTTAATTATAATGTATTTTTTGGAATTGTAAGCTGGCCAGACTCATTCACTGAGATGGGCAGCTACAGAAATTGAATAAATAATAATAATAATAATAATTCTAGAAGATCTCCATCATCTAGCCAATTGGGAGTGACTTTCACAAAAGGGGAGCGGGCTGGGTTTTCTTGGGCCTGCTCAGAATTTGCCTGTTCGAGGGGCACTGGGGACCGAATCCCGAGGGTCTTTTTCATCTTCGTTTCCGGCTCTTTTTGCCTTCCCCGTCTTTCCTCAGAGGCTCATCGACAAGTCAAAGGTCACCTTTGTGAAGTGGATCCCTGAATCGGAGAGCCTCTTCCTGGCCTCCCACGCCAGCGGTCACCTGTACCTATACAACGTGGAGCAGCCCTGCGTCTCGGCCGCCCCCCAGTACACCCTCCTCAAGCAAGGCGAGGGCTTCACGGTTTACGCCTGTAAGAGCAAGAACGCCCGGAACCCGCTCCTGAAGTGGGCGGTGGGCGAGGGGGCCCTGAACGAGTTCGCCTTCTCGCCCGACGGCCGCTACCTGGCGTGCGTCAGCCAAGACGGTTGCCTGCGCGTCTTCCATTTCGACTCCATGCTCCTGCAGGGCATGATGAAGAGTTACTTTGGGGGGCTGCTGTGCGTCTGCTGGAGCCCTGACGGACGCTACATCGTGACGGGGGGCGAAGACGACCTGGTCACGGTTTGGTCCTTTGCAGAGGGCCGGGTCATCGCCCGGGGCCACGGCCACAAGTCCTGGGTCAACGCAGTGGCTTTCGACCCCTACACCACCAGCAAGGAGGACGACGAGAGTGAGGAGCTGAGCGGCAGCGACGAGGATCTCCAGGAAACGTCCGAGTTCCGGCGGGTGAGGACCAGCAGCACCCTCTCCCACTTATCCAAGCACAGCGCCAAAAGCACCCCCTCGGTCACCTACCGATTTGGGTCCGCTGGGCAGGACACCCAGTTTTGCCTCTGGGACCTGACCGAAGACGTCCTCTATTCCCACCATCTCCTGCCCCGCACCCGAACTCTCACCAATGCCTTCGGCGCCGGCATTCCTCCCTCGGGCAGCGGGGGCAGCAACCTGGCCGCTGAGTCGGGCGGCGGCGGAGGGCCGCTTCCCCGCTCCCTGTCGCGCTCCAACAGCCTGCCGCACCCGGCCGTCACCAGCGCTGCCAAGAGCCACGCGGCCGACGGGACGGTGCCCTTCAGCATCGGCAAATTTGCCACCCTCACCTTGCAGGAGCGGCGAGACAAAAATGCGGAGAAAGAGCACAAACGCTACCACAGCCTGGGCAACATCAGCAAGAGCAGTGACAAGCTGAACGTGGTGCCGAAGAGCAAGCTGGACACGGCCAAGGTCCTGGGCACGGCCCTGTGCCCCCGCATCCACGAGGTGCCCCTGCTGGAGCCGCTGGTGTGCAAGAAGATCGCCCACGAGCGGCTGACCGTCTTGCTCTTCCTGGAGGACTGCATCATCACCGCCTGCCAAGAAGGGCTGATCTGCACCTGGGCCAGGCCGGGCCAGGCGGTAAGTGGGCCTGCCTTTTCCCTCCCGATGGCTTGCATGACTGCGAATGGCCAGAATGACAGACTAGTTAGCAACCGTGGCTCTTTTATGACTCGTGGACTTCACCTCCCAGAATTCCTGAGCATAGCTGGCTCAGGAATTCTGGGAGTTGAAGTCCACGAGTCATAAAAGAGCCACGGTTGCCTACCCTTGGACTAGCAGGAAGACGTTGCGTGCTAATTAGTAGGCAGAAGGCAGACCTGACCACCGCAGATTAATTTCATGTCTGCTGATTCATCCCACGTGACTAAAAAGCCACCTGGATATTTAAACCTGTCTTCAACTTTCATTTTTCAGACCCTGAATTCCCACAACGGGGGCTCTCCCAGTGGCACAATCGTGTAATCGGCACTAACTCAACGCTCGGCTGCTCTCCGGTTTGAACCCGGAGAGGGGAGTGTTTCCTCCGCACAGCAAACCTGACCGAGAGGGGAAAGTTTTCGACGTGTGTACAGGTTGTCTCTTCCCTCCCTCGCCTGTGAAACCCGACTGTGTGGCCATTGGAATCCTAACCGTTAACCTCTCGAGAACAACAACGTAGCGCAGGACGACTGGCCCCTCTCCGCTGTTTAAAAGTATTAATTAACAAACTCATTATTTAATGCTAAGGTTTGAGCACAGGGTGCTGTAGGGGCAGATTTTGCACAAGGGTGAACTGAGCTGCCCCCACTCCCTCCTCTTCCCCCCCTCCCCCACTTCATCCAGACACAAATTCTGGCCGGCTTTCGGCCCGCTTTGCTCTGACCAGGCCCAACCTTTCCTAAACTCCATCTTCCTGGCGGCTTGGGGTGGGGGAAACCCAGAAGGAATCTGTTTTGTACAGGGGAGGTAACAATGATTCCCTACTGTGTGCAACGGTCCTTGTCTGCCCCCTTTGCTTTAATGGACAACCCTAATTCCATTTTTGCCCAAGAAGTCCCAGTATTTCTGCTGACCGGAGGTAGCCGTCATACCTCTGTCCAGAAGACAGTTCTTCCTTTCCAAGTGGACGGTCCTCCTCCTCCTCCTCCTCCCAGTTCAGCCAACGGACTACTAAAGACGCCCCTTCAGTCTTTCAAGATCCAGCACGATACTGCCAGGGAATTCTTGCCATCTATTGTTTCCGACGTCTTTTGTTGTGTTGTGGACCTCGGCTTCGGTTTCCCGCTTCCAGCCCAGAAGGATCCTCAGAATTCCTCTCAAAGCGAAACAGATTTTCTTTCCACCGGTTGGTCCTCACGCTGTTGGCTACTACCTGATGCTACTCAAGGACAGCTTGCTTCACCGGTCAGCTCCGGTCCCCGACCCCCTCCCTCCGATTGGGGTCTCATGGCTGGGACAGCAATCTCTGGCCATATCCGATCCTTTCTCTCTTGACACTAGTTTGTCATGGCTGCCTGTCCTGCCAATTGACAAATGTACGTATTTATGCATCAGCGATCCCAGCACATCCACTGTTGATTTGCATAGACTCATGCTACACTCTTTAAACACACACACACACACACACACACACACACACACACCAGTCTGCGTCCAGACCGGTGCTTCTCAACTTCAGCCACTTTTCAGGTGTGTGGACTTCCACTCCCAGGATTCCCCAGCCAGCCATGGGAACGGGAGTCCACAAATCTTAAGTCGCTGAGGCCAAGAAGCACCAGTCTAGGCTATATAGCAGCAGCATCTGATGCTTGTCCGGTCAGTTGCTTAGCTTAGACTCTGAGATGGCCTGCTGTGGAAATTGTCAAAGGTTTTTGTTTCACCAAAAGTCAATATTTAAGATGGTTCATGGCAAATCCCGGCTTCTGGAGCTGCCGTTCTCCATCTTGATGTGCCAGACTAATTCAAAGAGGCTCGGTCTTTCTGGGAGTTGGGAGTCTAAACATCTTGACATTGCCAAGGAAACAATGGAATAGATTTTGAATTCTCGGTTTTCTCTTGGGTCACTCGACTTCGGTCTGATTTAGGGTTCGGGTTGCAGAAGGTGAGTTTTGAGAAGTTGTGCCATGTTTAGGGGAAAAAAACAGCTTCTCCAAAACCAGATTCGGAGCCAACCAAAACATTTTTAGAAGCGTTTTAAATTTAGCATGGAATCTCAAAAATATCCCAACTATGCTTTGGGCCAGTGGACAATTAAGGATAGTCTTTGTGTCTTTTTATATTTATGGTTATTTATGGCTGGTTTTGAATCAGTGGTTGGTTGCAACAGTGCAGATTTTTTATCCAGTTTAGTTTCCCGGTGAACTTGATCAGTGGGGAAAAAAAGAGTTGGGCTCACTTTTAGAGGCTATGTAAGGTAGAAGTAAGGTATAAATGAAGTAGGATTTCTACACGTGCCCCATTGAATTGTTTTGGGTTTTTTTTTCCTGTTAGAGCAGTGTTCCTCGGCTGGCTGGAGAATTCTGGGAGTTGAAGAGCACTCATCCTCATGTGACTAAGGTTGAGAAACAGCGCATTAGAGGTTGATAGAGATTCCCAGTCCTCCAGGTCCTGGTTGTCCCAAAGGTGCTTTTTCACGAGGCAACTGGACCTCCATGTTTTCCTTTGAAGACGTTTCGCTTGCTGGATGAGAAGTGAAACGTCTTCAAAGAAAAACCAAGTCCAATTGCCTCGTGAAAAAGCACTCCATGGGAAGGGACTCTGGGTCTCTACAAATTGGTCTCCTCCGTCGTCTTTGTAGGCTGCGCGCAGTCAGAGCTGCGTCTTGGCGTATTCACACATGCTCCATCTGATCGTGCTGGTAGCCGAGGCAGTGTTTGGGTTAGGAAGTTAGCCGTAGGAAGAGTCGCCCGCTAGGACTGATTTTTAAAAGCCAGTTGATCCTAGAAGCGGGTTAAAATGTTTGTGGCTTAGCTAGTTCTAATCATGGCTGTTCCGTACACCGGCTTAGGAGAACATTCATCACTTGCAATTTCCTTTCTGATCCAGGCAGGGTTTGGCTCATCTTGGGTCAAAGCCGCAAAAGCCTGCATTCGTTTCTCAAGTGGACCGGGGTTTATCCCGTTGGCTGTGAGGTCACTTGATAAACTTCCATACCGACAAGGAACCGTTCGCTGCACCATCGGCTTTGTTCAGTTCATCTCAGGCTCTGCAGGTTGCAAAAATTCAGCCCGGCAAAAAGACGCCCCCCCCCCACCCCAGGGCAGACGGAGGACTTAATGACCACAGGCCTGTCTCCTCTCCCCCAGGATTAAAAAGCCATACAACCATGGGCCCCCTACCCCCATCCCGAAGTGAAGGGAGGGGGGGGAAAGGAGAACCCCCCTTTTCCCACCCGATCTGCTTGGATTCTTTGTGGCGAGACAGATGGACCTCAGAAAAACAGTATTAATTTGCTTTTCCTTCCGCTTTCCCTGACACCCCCCTCCCCATGCATGTCTGGCCCTCTTTGCAAGAAGCCAGCTGGTGTCTGGCAGCCAAGTTCCCCCCCCCCGTCCTTTGCCCTCCCCAACTTTGCAGAAGAACACATCTGGAAGCTGCCGATGCCCTCCCCCCCCCCGTGCCTTTCGTCACTTTACTACCTGCTCTAAACGTTTGTTACTGTTGTGTCTGAAAAAGCGTTTAAATTATAGAAATGGTGAATGCCTATTTATACTAAAGAGACCGTTTTCACAGCTCAGACTCCCCCGAGGATTGTTGATTGCTGGCAGGGGATCTGGGAAGGGCGCTTGTGGTGGTGGGGGAATCAAATCTGGGAGCGAGACTGCAGGTAGTCCTTGACTTACAGCTCCAAATTGAGCCCTAAATTTCTCTTGCCTAGAGAGAGTTGTTAAAAGTGAATTTTGTCCCATTTTGCAACCTTCCTTGCCACAGTTGTTAAGCGAATTGCCACATTGGTTAAGTCAGTAACACGGTTGTTAAGTGACTCTGGCCTCCCCCATTGACTTTGCTGGTCGGAAGGTCGCAAAGGGGGATCACGTGACACACACCCCTGGGACCCTGCAATAGGAGCCAGTTGCCAAGCACCTGGATTTTGATCATGTGACCACAGAGATGCTGCGACGGTCGTTAAGTGTGAAAACAGGCCCTAGCTCGCTTCTTTCATTGCTGCTGTAAATTCAAACCGCTGCTAAACTGTTGTAAGTCAAGGAGTACCTGCAAAGAGTGGAAATCCTGATGGGAAGGGATTGTGTGCTTGAGTTTGATTCCTTGCACTTGTGTGTGTGCACACGCATCTGTCCACACTCACACCCACACATACAGGGCACTTCTATCACAGGCATCCCACAAAAACCAGGAAATAATCTTGTTTATTCCTACTAAAAAAAACGAGAACATCCTCAACTCAAGAGTGGCAGAATGTACAGTGTCTTCTTGCACCCAGCCAATCTGCCACGTTACACAGAGGAGGAATAATAAATACGGGGGCGTGGAAGGTGAGGGACACCCAGAGGGGCTTAAGTGAAAGATGCTAAACTAACAATTTGCCCCTCCCCCCCCCCACACACACAAGCTAGGTTTTGCTTCCATGCACTTTTGCTTTATATAAACATGCATACAATCTTCCAAACATAGGGACTAGAGACTTGGGTCTCCAGCTTTGAGGCAGAAAAGGCTGCCACATTGCCTCACCATTCGAAATAACTTATTAAGGAGTGGGTGGATTGAACCCTGGAGTGCTACAGAGCTGGCTGTTTCCAAAGTGGAGAAGTGCAGATACAAACGGTGTCTGGCAGTTTAAAACTAGCATCCCCCTGTGGAGTTCACAGGCACCATAAGGCCTTGGGGGGGGGATTTTTTTTTTTTTTTTGCTTCTGGCCTTCAAGCCAAACTTCGAAGCACGACTGGAAGGGCCAGGTTACAGCTGGCCAAGTGCCTCATTCGGCTAATTCTGAAAGAGTCGGGCTTTGGGTGGGCGCCGTCACCTTCCTTCTCATTGGGATGTTGCTACTTCTGGTGGGTCACCGAGGAAGGCAGGATCGGGATGCCCTTCTCCTGCCACCGGCCCTTCCGACCCTCATCTCCCAAAGGGGCATCAGGTGCAGAATGACCCCCGTGTGCCCAGAACAGCAAAAGTCACAGGGAGAAACTTTTTTTTTCTTGCCAGCTCAAAATTCATTGCAGCGGCCTGGTGGGAAGAATCACAGCGTCCCAGACGAAGCGTTTTTGGCACAGCTGCTCCGTCTCGGCTCTTGGGAGCCCCTGACAGCCTTGGGGGGAACGAAGCACGTTTTCACCGCAAAGTGCCATCCAAGACGGGCGTGTTTTCTATAGCAGGGTCTGTACAGAGAGTGCAAAGATGTTTGAAAAGCAGGATCCCTGGACGGACTCCAGTCCCTGCTGCTTCCCCTGGTGCTCTCCGTGGAGACGGTGGGTCGGTGGTCTTGGCCTCTGGGAGCAAAGGAAGCAGCCAGGAGAGAAGCAGAGGGGCAGCTGGACCTCCGGGACCAGGCCTCGCCGTTTTGGCCCAAGGGAATCCTCCGTCCAAGGGGTTTGTCCCCTTTCTAGGGTTTGCTGGGGCAGCAGCAAGCAGCTGGTGTGCCCGGCTCTTCCTTGCCCTGGCCAGTGTTCAAACTGTTTCCGCTCGGCCCCAGTTGGAGGCATCCAGTCCCAGCCGACCGTTGCACAGGAGCAAGTATCCCACGTGGACGATGCAGGGTCTACGTACCTGGAAAGGAAATGCAGACTGGTCAAGATGCCAGGCCCCCAAAGAGCTCTCAGGATGGCAGAGACCCCATCCCGCCCCTCCTGGCCTGGGTAGGGCATGCCAGGAGCGGCCCACGCCGTGTGTGGCTGAAAGATCTGAGGTCCACCTCTTAAATCCCCAGTCTCCGCAGCTGAAACACACTTTCGTCTGAATTACACGATTGGAACCCAGGTTTCAATGCTGCAAATATTCTCGGCCCAGTTTGAGCAACGGATGTCTGGATGCTTCAAGATAAAAGTCTACTCAGCCTGGCCAAAATATCTGGAAGAGTCACCTCAAATAATCCGCTCGGGCCACGCTCTGAAAAAGAAAGACTTAGGAATGTCGGGAGAGATTTTTTAGCTTGGAAGGAAGTGTCTTGGGGGGTGGGGGGATAGAAAGAGGCTTATAAAACTATGGGGGTGGGGAGAGAGAGAAATTTTGGTGGAAAATTCAGGACTAAGGAAACCATTTTGGTTAGTCTGTAAAAGTTCTGCAAGGCAAGGGGATGATTGCAAACTGGAACAGCTTCAAAATTAGCCTCTTCAAATATATTCTGGGGTCAGAGGTTATAAGGTTCTGAGCCGAGGGGTTGTGAAATATTGGTGCGAAGGTGGGGGAAAGAATGATGGGTTGGGTGGGCTTCCTAACACCCATCGAGGAAGACTGGAGGTTTTTAAGAAAAGACTGGACAGCCGCCACCTGTCTGAAAACAGTACAGGGTCTCGTGGTTGAGAAGGAGGTTGGACTAGAAGACCTCCAAGGTCCCTTCCGGCTCGCTTATTTCCAAGACCGTGAAACTCTAGTGGGAGTCGGGCACTATGAGTTTATCCATCGTGCAATTCCTTGGTTTTTTTGACTCCAGAATCTTAAAGCTGGAACAAAGCTTCTCAAGGGAGAAGGCAGCCAAGCAGAACAGTCAATCACGCAGAGACAGAACTGTCAACCTCCCCAGGTTCATAAGCTTGCAGGTGCCTCGGAGGTCTTGCGACAGGCGGACTTGTGGCCTGACCCGCAAGGGCAAAACGAGAGTGTCCTGGCTCTCGGGGCACAGGCCGATGGGCTTCAGAGTTCTCATGCTGCCACCAGGCTCGGTACCCACAAAGGAAGGAAAGGGTGTGCAGAAGACGGACACAGACCCACAACTAGCTGAAGGCATGCACTGGAGGAGTGAGTGCTCAGAGCGAGAAGAGGAAGCAGCGTGCGCCCCAAGAGAGCAGCCCACGTACCCTCGAAAAGAGCAGCAAGTGCCGGTACAGAGGTACCACAAGCGGGTATTCACAGAGCCGGGATGCCATGGTGCCACTTGGCTGAAAAGAGAAAGCAGAGGTCAACGTCAGCAGGGCGCAGCGTCCACCGACGGGCAGCAAAGGGCAGGAAACACCCGCGGGGTGGCCTGTATTCCTTGCACAATCCTGTAGCACCTACAGAACATTCACAAAACCAGGTTCCTAGTCCTCTTGAAAAGAAAACCCCTCACTGCCACTTTCTCCGGCTCTTAACCTAGCTGGTGGCTCTTTAAAAGAGACAAAATGTTCAAATGGGGGAAGGAAGATACCAGAGCCCAGGAAAAGAGGTGCAACCCCCACCCCCACCCCTAAAATCCCAGCAAAGCAAGCCCAAATGGGTCTCCTTCCCCACAACAAAGTCCCTTCCCCCTAAATCCCCTTTTTGTCCTCTCCACAGAGTCTTACATGAGCTGTCTGTTCCACGCAGTGGAAGAAAGGCTGGGTGAGGTTGGGGGGCCAGGATGGGCTCCAGCCTAAAGCAGCTGGAAGGAAAAGAAAAATGTGGGGCCGAGGGCTTCTCGGCAGGGGGCTGGGACACGCATCCATGCTCAGAGGCATTAGGCATGCAAGCAGCTGCCTCGGGCGAAAATCACTGCGCTCCAAAGTGCAAAGCCTCATGTGTTCCATGCTAGGGATCCTCTTCGCGTTGTTGAATGAATTTTCTCCCGTTTTATAATCTTTCTACCACAGTTGTTAAGCCAATCACTGCAGTTGTTAAGCGAATCTGGCTTCCCCTATTTATTTTGCTCATCGGAAGCCAGCTGGGGAGGTCACAAGCGATCACATGACCAACCGTCATAAATACATGCCAGTGGCCAATCATTTTAATTTGATCACGTGACCATAGGGATGCTGCAACGGTCATAAGTGGGACCCAAGTCTCTCTTTTCAGTGCTGTGGGTCACTTCAAACAGTCACTAAACTAATGGTTGTGAGTTGAGGTCGACTTGTACTTCTGGGGGTGCCCCAAGTCACCCCGGGGAGCAAGTAAGGCCAGAGCTGGTCAGGATGGGGAGGGGTCTACAGGAAAAGACAGGACTTGCCCTCCTCAGATGCTGCTTTCATGGCTGCCATCTGGTCCTTCAAGTGTTTGATCTGAGCTTCCAGTTCCACATTTCGGCTCTCGGCGTCCTTTAGCTGGCTGGGTGGGGAGGAGGGGGGAGAAAAAATAGAGGGTCAACATAGAGTCGGGGTGTTTTGGAGGGCCAGTCACACTGGCTGGGGAATTCTGGGAGTTGAAGTCCACAAGTCTTCAAATTGCCAAGGTTGGACATGACTGGACCAAACGGTCTGGTCTTTTGTGGACTTCTAAGCCTCCTTGCTCACCTGGAGAAGATGGTGAAGATCCAGAGGGACATCTAACCAGGGAGATCTCCTAGATCCCTCCCTGATGCCTACCTAAGGGGTTGTCCAGCAGGGGTGACTCAAAAGTCAAGACAATGCCAGGCGTGATCAAAGCTTGACTTTTTTGGACCACAGAGGGCCCCCCCCCCGCACACACACAGACCTCTACAACTCACCTGGCAACAGTCTGGTTGGCCACCTTGACCACGTTGAGCTCTTGACACAGCATCTCCCGGCTCTTCAGCTCCTCCTCGAAGGCTGCCTGCAGTTCGAGAAACATGGACTGGTCCAGCTTCTGCCCATCAGGCAGTTTACATGCCTAGCAGGAAACACAAAGGGTGGTTGTGTTAGCACCGAACTGAGTGTTGCATAGTCTTTATGGCCTCCGCTGCATCTCCAGATTATGCTAATAAAACTCAGCCCTGCGTTTAAGCATTAGGCAATGTTCGCCATAAGGATGAACCAGTGGCTCAGCATCTGAATTTTTTTAATCATGTGATTGTGGGGATGCTGGAAAGGTTGTAACTATGAATGCGGTCCTAACTCACTTTTTCCAGTTGTAACTCTGAATGGCCATTAAACAAACTGTTGAGGACTAGCTGTATTATAGCCTGTTGTTTTCTGAGTACACCGAATGCTTATGTACTGGAGGCAAGTTCCTTGTGTGTGTAACCACGCTTGGCCAAATAAATGAAATGTAAGCATACATATCCACAGAGGTATTAAAAAAAAATAACCAATACACAATTGCCACCTCCTGCCTGATCCGAGACGGGATAGAGAATTCCCCTTTTTCTACCCACCAGCTCCTCTGGAGGCGCTTTCTGCGCATGGCCTGAGGGCGTCTTCCCAGCAGCCTCCACCTCCATGGCGATGGGACCTCTGTCTCGTCCCTCGGGATGATTCTGTCTGAGAGGAAGGGAGAGTCTCACAGACCTTGTCTCTCCAGCCACAGCATCTGCACAAGTAGCCCTCGACTTACAACCGTTCAAAGTTATAACCGCACCAAAATGGGGGACAAAACCATTATTCGCACGATCGTTGCAGCCTCCCTGTGGTTGCATGACCAACATTCGGACGCTGGGCAACTGGCTCAAATTTATGAAGATTGCCGTGTCCTGGTGGAGGCCACGTGATCCCCTTTTGTGACCTTCTGACCAGCAAAGTTAATGGGGGAAAGCCAGATTTGCTTAACGACCGTGTGACTAACTTGACAGCTGCAGGGGTTCACTGAACAATCAGGGCAACATCTGTCTCACTTGGCACTAGAAATTTTGGGCTCAATTTTGGTCGTAAGTCAAGGACTATCTGTATCTCCAGCTGCTCCTCTCTGACCCCGTCACCCCTGGGTATATTTATTTGTGGAGAACAGGTCCATGGCCGCTCGTCACACTACATAACTATGGGAGGGTAACAACTCCTAAGAGAACAATTGTCACAAAACCTCTTAGAGGAAAAACAAAAAAACAGAGTTAAAATATCCATAATGCAATCGCAGGGGGGCTGTATGACAGAGCCCCGCCCCCACCAACCGCATTGGTCCTTTTTTAAGCTCCTGGCCCAGCTCCGGGGGCCAAAGCCAGGGCTTCATGACCTTCTGTGTGACCTTTACTGGAAAGCAGAGGGAGGCGACGACTCTCCCCGCCACCCCATGCCATAAAGCTGGGAAATTCTGGGAGATGAAGTCCACCCATCTTAAAAGCTCGCTAGAGTGACGGCTGGGGAATTCTGGGAAATGAAGTCCATCCGTCTTAGAGTCGCTGAGGTTGAGAAACTCCGCCCTAGGAGCACCTGGAAGGGTCAGTTCTGCAGGTGAAGTACCTGCCTAGGACAATCTTTGGATCCAACACTATCGCGGGAATTGGCACCGGGAAGAAGCCCTAAGGTCGCAAGCTCCAGCCTAGCCTTAGCGCAAACCTATGCAACTGTCCCAAAGCAGAAAAGTACACCAAAAGGGCTTCTTACTTCACAGCCATGTAAGTGTAGGAGTAGCCCACAAAGGGAAGCTGCACTCCGAGGGGGGAGGTCTCGAGGACGTCCGACAGGGTCTCCTGGAAAAAAGAGGGAGGCAGAAGCAAAGAAACGGACGGACGTTTCCAGACGGAGCTGAGCCTTTAGCAGAGAGCCAGGACTAAAGGCAGCACCCCTGATGTAAGAGATGGGGGTCTTTTTTGGGGGGGGAGAGGATTTTTCTGGATATCAAACTGCTGAAACCATCCCGCTTGCTTAAGCTTTTTTCTTAATTTTTATAAAAGAAGAAATTGGACAGCCATTTGTCTGAAATGGTGTAGGTCCTAGGATAAGGGTGTCCAACTTTGGAACTTTAAGACTTGTGACTTCAACTCCCAGAATTCCCCAGCCAACATGCTGGGAGTTGAAGTCCACAAGTCTTAAAGATCCAAAGTTGGGCACCCCTGGTCTAGGGCAGGGGCAGGCAACCTTGGCTCTTTTAGTACTCGTGGGCTTCAACTCCCAGAATTCCTGAGCCAGCCATGCAGAGGGGAAAGGGAGAGGTTTCCATACTGAGCCATGCTGGCTCAGGAATTCTGGGAGTTGAAGTCCACCAGTCCTAAAAGAGCCAAGGTTGCCTACCCCTGGCCTAGGGTCCCTTCCACTTCTGTTACAGGTAGTCCTCAGGACCACAATTCAGCGCCAAATTTCTGTGGCTAAGTGAGACCATTGTTAAGTGAATTTCATGACCTTCCTTGCCACAGTTGTTAAGTGAAACACTGCAGTTGTTAAGTAAATAACATGGTTGTTAGGTGACTCTGGCTTCCCCATTGACCTTGTTAGTCAGAAGGTCACAAAAGGGGATCATGTGACCTTGGGGCACTGCGACCGTCATAAATATGAGTCAATTGTCAACTGTCTGAATTTCGATCATGTGACCATGGGGATGGTGCAACGGTCATGTGAAAAATGGTCATAAGTCCCTTTTTTCAGGGCTGTTGTAATTTTGAACGGTCACTAGATGAACTGTTGCAAGTTCATCTCAAACTCAGCCCAGTCAGGAACCAGCAGGGCAGCACGGCACGGGCTGGCCCTGGGTGCAGCAGGGAGGAGAGGGGAGAAAAATAAGAGATCACGTACCCCTCCCCCGCTCACCATGTCGGTGAGGCAGTCGTCCACCACATCGAAGTTGCACGTGTCGGTGGCGTTGGCAAACTCGGGCACAAAGGACGGGGTGCAGTCCCGCAGGCCCTGCCAATCGATGCCGATGAAGAACGGGAGCTCCTTGAAGTCCTGGACACCGTTACGTCCCAGGCGCGTCTCCCGGGAACAGATCAGCCCTTCGATCAAGGCCTGGGCTTCTGGGGGTATCTCTGGGGCCGAGAGGGGAAACTGGAAATGCTCCTTGGGAAAGAGCATGGGGACAAAGGAGGAAGCCACAAGTAAGTGAAAGCAGGGTTAGGGTCTGGGGCATGCACTGACCATGTCGCCTAGTTTGGTGATGTCTGCAAGAAATCCAGCGAGCTCAGACAGCACCAAGAATCCCACAGTCGTCCTCCTCTTCCTCCTCCGCCACTCCACACATCCCTCTAGCACTGATGATGTTTCCTAGCTGGATCATGAAATGTCCGCAAAAAAACCACCCAGCTCAGAGAGCAACAAGGACCGCACAGCTCAACCCTGAGCTACAAAGATTCTCTTCTATCAGTAGCACAGGCTATCGCCAACAACTTCACATCTCAGTCCAGAAGTGAGCCACGTTAACCCTCCCAACCCATCCGATTGCCTTCCGGCCACCAACCTTGAAGTGCAGAATCTTGCCGTAGGTCTCCACGACGGAGTCGGCAAAGAAGGGAGTGTGGCCAAAGAACATCTCGTAGGCAAAAATGCCCAGAGACCACCAATCGCATTCTGTGCCATAGGAATGAAGCCCATCTTCCACTGCTCGCAAGATCTCCGGGGAGAGGTAATCCGGGGTGCCCACTGCCACTGTGGAACAGACCTGCCATCGTGAGAATGGGGGTGAGAACCTCGGAACCAGAGTCCGATCTGCCCCATCCTATTTCTGATATGGCCCAGGTGGGGGTCTTTGGAAAGCCCACAAGTGGGGGACCAAGGTGGGATCCCCCTCAGCCATCGCTGCCAGGCTGGCATGAAGTATAAGCCTTCCACTGGTAATCATGGTTTGTGCGTAGGTTTGATGGGAAATCAGAAAGCTCTTTGGATCAAAAGCACACTCCTTGACAATTGTTAAGCCATGATGGTTATTTTCCCCCTAAACTCCGCACTCCGAGAGTTGCCCACCCCACCCGGGTGAATGTCTCACCGTCCCATCTTCTCGTAGCTTGAGACAGGATCCGAAATCCCCCAGCCGGATGTGTCCACATCGATCGAGCAGGATGTTGTCGGGTTTGATGTCTCTGTCAGGCGGAGAAGGAGAGGATTGGCAAAAGGATGGGCGGAAGGACCACAGAGGAACTCAGGAAATACAGGAAGCACAATGCAGCCCGACATTTACGCTGCCAAGCAAGATAGTGGTTGAGTGGGAGTTTTGCTTCCTTTTATGATCTTTCTTGCCACAGCCATTAAGTGAATCACTGCAGTTATTAAATTAGTAATGTGGTTGTTAAGTGAATCTGGCTTCCCCATTGATTTTGCTTGCCAGGAGGTCACAAAAGGGGATCAAATGACCCCAGGATGCTGCAACTGTTGGAAATATGAGGTAGTTGCCAAGTGTCTGAATTGTGATCATGCGAGCATCGGGATGCTGCAATGGTCATGTGACCACTGGTCATAAGTCACTTTTTTCAGTCCCGTTGTAACTTTGAACGGTCCCTAAATGAACTGTTGTAAGTTGAGGACCTGTATACACAAAGAAGGATGTTCTGAAGATTGTAAACATCTCATGGGTCGACCTCTGCCTCTTCAGAACCCCGCTTCCCCCAGCCCATGTACCTGTGCACATAGCCCATGCTGTGGATGGAGTCAATGGCCATCACCATCTCGGCCAAGTAGAACTGGGCCATCTCCAGTGGGATGCGGTCACCAAATTTGCTCAGCAAGGTCAGGAGGTCACCCCCAACATAATAGTCCATCACCAGGTACTAGAGAAAGGTAGGAGATAAGGTAGAGGGATGAGACTGATCTTAGGCAGGCTTACTGCCACCTCCATCATACTATAGACTCAACCCTAGTATATCATATATCATATATATCATACATATCATATATATTATAACATAAAACGTAACAGCATAATGTAATATAACATAACATAACATGGCAATAGCACTTAGGCTTCTACACCGCTTCACCGTGCTTTACACACCTCTCTTAAGCCGTTTACAGAATCAGCCTCTTGCCCCCAACAATCTGGATCCTCATTTTACCCACCTGGGAAGGCTGAGTCAACCTTGAGTGGCTGAAAATCAAACTGCACTCAGCAGAAGTAGCCTGCAATCCTGCATTCTAACCCATGGCTCATATAATATAATATTTTAAACTCTTCCAGAGGTAGGCAACCTTGGCTCTTCTCTAAGTAAATCAAAGTCAGCCTCATCCACATAAATGGCTTGGGTCTGGGTTATCTGAGGGAACACCTGCTGCCGGCATCAAGCTCCCTTCGTCCCGTGCGCTCCCACAGGGAGGGCCTTCTCAGGATACCGCCAGTTAGAGAATGCCGGCGGGTTATTCCCAGGGGAAGAGAGTTCTCTGTGGGCGCGCCGGCCCTATGGAACCAGCTCCCATGGAACTTAGGACTGCCCCCGACCTTCGCTCATTCCGCAGGGACCTGAAAACTTGGCTCTTTGAGCTGTCTGGCCCAGGCTGAGGGGTTTTAATTTTTATTAGGCTTTAGTTTTAAATTTTGGGGACTTTAATTAATTGTTTTAATCTGATTTTAATTTTTGTATGTTTGTTTTAATCTTCCCTGTACACCGCCCTGAGTCCTCCGGGAATAGGGCGGTATATAAATTTAATAAAATAAAAATAAATAAATTTCAGCTGCACCAAAGAACGGGACTCACCAGGTAATTCTCATCCTGGAAGGCAAAATGCAACTGCGTAATCCAGCGCTTGTCTCCGTTCACCAGCACATCCCTCTCCTCTCTGTAGCAGGAAACCTGGAGAAGAGTTGAGATTTCAAAGAGAGGGACGTCCTTGGACAAACCTTCTGTTTCGTACAGTGACGGGCACAAGCGGATGAGGCTCTATCTACACTTTTTGGTCTCAGGCCACATAATCTCAAACAAAACTTCCCTGCCATCAGCATGGGAAACACAGGCTGTCCTTGACTTACAAGCATTCATTTAGTGACCATCTGAAGTTACAATGTCACTGGAAAAAAAAGGGACCGATTTTCACACTTACGACCGTCGCAGCATCCCCATGGTCATGTGATCAAAATCTGGGCACGTGGCCACTGAGATGTATTTACGACAGTTGCAGTGTCCTGGGGTCACGTGATCCCCTTCTGCGACCTTCTGACCAGCAAAGCCAAGGGAGGAAGCCAGATTCACTTAGTGATTGCCTGATTTACTTAACGACTGCAATGATTAGCTTAACAACCGTGGCAAAAAAGGTTGGAAAAATCAGGCGCATCTTGATTAGCCATGGCAATCCCGGTCTGAATTGTGGTTGTGGGAACCTACAGACTTTACTTCAGGAAAAGGTGGACAGCAAAGAGCACATCTTAAGAACATCTGCACTGAAAAATAAAATTCAAGGCAATTTTTTTGGGATTCTCGAGCAGCAAAATGTTAAAGGAATCCAGCTGGAATTGGACCTGGCTGGGAACTGATCGAAATCCTGACGAAGTAGCCATGATGGCTTGGCAGATGTTCTGCCTCTACTCTTACCTCTCCCCGTTTCAACATGTCCCATTTATTCATTATTTTCATGGCATACACCTGAGAGGTCCTCTTCTGCTTCACCACTGCCACCTGCACAGGTAAAACAGTCAAGAGAGACACGTGCAAGATAAAACTAACAAAACTCCTATTGTTACGGTAGCTGCCACCTTACGCTCGCTTGTGCTTCGCTGCTATGCTGTTACAGACTGCCACGAACTGTGGGGAGGCGGAATGAAAGGGGGGAAATGTTTGGGAAAATGAAAGTAAGTGCTGCATCTCCTCGAGAAGCTGCCTCAAGGTCACCCAGCTAGAAGCAGGGTAGCCAAACTACACTGAGACGGTCCATTAAGAAAACTTCTTGCCTGAACCTGATTGGTGACACTGGGGTGGGCAATAAGAGATAGTTAAGGGTGGGGGGAATAGAAGTTAGGGATTTTGGCCTGTGATTCTCAGTTCTGGCTTTGCAATACTGCAATATACTTGATCTCTAATAAAACAATACCTTTCTGAACAAATGGAGCCAAAGATCATTTCTATTTAAAGGTTTAGATTATTCCAGGTCTGAAACCTGTATTAGCTTATGCATCGTGGGTTTCCAAATTTGCTCTGCCTCAGAAGGCTGACACCAATCTTGCAGGTCTGAATGTGCGTCTCCCCTCCTTCCCTTTAGTCAAGATTGTGAGACGCTTTCTCAGATTGCCTTTCTGCCCTGGGACTCGGATTTCTTTTATCCGACTCTTGTCTTGTTAGCCGGATCTTCCTCCTGTTCCTCAAGGTTATTCCCGCAGCCATTATGATGTACTAGCTGCATCCTTCCACACCTCCTCCCAATTACCCCAGAGTTGTCTAAAAACTTTGGAATAATTTCCTAAAACAGAGGGACCGTTTCATTTCATCCTTTTCCGCCCACCTGAGATTTCTTAGTCATTGATGGCCACTTCTGCTAGGACAGAGGATCCCACAAATGCTGGGTTTTACCAGCAAGGACATCCCTCGGGGGGTCCCTACAGCTACTCTCTAGGGTGGCCCATCTTCCTTCCTCACCTCACTGAAAGCTCCTCGGCCGATCACTTTTAGGATCTCAAAGTCATCTCGCCGCAGCTGGAGCTGTTTCAGTCTGGAGGTTACTGGCTCCGCTGGAGAGAAGGAAAAGGAGATTATTGGGGTTCCTTGTATAATGGCCACTTTGGGTTAATTAAATTATCCGGCAGCCCTGAACTGGAGAGATTAAAGGAGGAGAAGTTAGACACCATCTCGGCATGTTCTGGACCTTCCTTAGGGCATGAAAAGCCAGCTGGGCGACTTTGGGCCAATTGCCAGGAGACGGGGAGTTCTAGTTCCGCCTTAGGCATGAATGTCAACTGGCTGATTGTGGTCTAATCACTTAATATTCTTAAGTGAATCACTGCAGCTGTTAAGTGAGTAACATGCTTGTTAAGTGAATCTGGCTTCCCCCTTGGCTTGTCAGAAAGTCACAAAAGGGGAATCACATGTCGCCGGGACACAGCAACCGTCATAAATACAAGTCAGTTTCCAAGTGTCCGAATTTTGATCAAGTGATCACAGGAACTCTGTGACGGTTATAAGTGTGTAGAAAAGATCCCAAGTCACTTTTTTCAGTGCTGTTGTTGTGACTGTGAATGATCACTAAACAAACTATTGTAAGTTGAGGACAACCTGCACTCTATGTGAGATGACCATTTGAGCTCAGCAAAAAGGCAGGAAGGGAATCAGTCAACGGTGAAATACACTTAGTGTCATATACATTTGATCAATCATTCGATAAGCCCTTTTTCCCCTTGCTTGTGACGGCCAGACCCTTTAATCCCCTCCTGGCCCTGGCCAAACTCTTGTGTCCACAAATACTAGTAGCCGCGGAGAGGATCGGCATCCCACCACAACCATCCTGGATCTGTGACTCAGCCGGGGCGCCAAGGTCTGCCTTCTGCCCGCAGGCCTTAAAAATAAATGCGTGGGTGCCAACTTGACCGGGGTGGGGGTGGGGAATCCACGTGACCTGCAACCAGGAAGAGGTCAGGTGGCCCTCAAATTTAACCTCCCCGGGTGACTCAGCTGCCAGCCTGCCCAGATCTCCAGATTTGGCAGCGGAGGAGGATAAAGTCTTCAAGGATCTCAAACAACTTCCTCACATGGCGACCCAAAGATCAAGCGAAGAGATCTAGTGGGGGGGGGCAGGGAGGGTTGGCAGGAGAACAGCTCAGCCTGCTGGCAAAGAAGAGGCGTAAATATAGCTGCAGGATGTGATGGAGGCAGCTGGAATGGGACGCTTCGGGGAGGGGAAGTGGAGCGCCCAGAGGCCACGCAGGCACCTTGGAGGGGAAGAGGTGACCAGACTCATCGTCCCCAGCCAGCACCTTGGGGAAGGGTCCTCAAAGACTGGAGGGAGGGAGGGAGGGGAAGAAGAAGAGAGGGAGGGGGGTTCTTCTGTGTTGTTATATACCACTCAGCGTTTGGTGATACAGGTGTATAAAGAAACATGTTCTTAATAAATGAATAAATTCTTCCAGACAGAAAACCACCTCATTTCAGGCAACTCTTTTTTTTTTTTTCAAAGGAGAGGCATTAAAAATGGAGAAATTTGGAGAGGACGTCTGCAACGGCCCAGCAAGGAGCCTTTTTCCCCTCCTTCCCCAAGGATCTGGTGGGGGCAGCTGAGAACTCAGGCAGAGCTCCTCAGAAGCCCCCTCCTGCTTGCTTCTGCGAGGGCAAGAGAGAGAAAAGGCTGGCAGGAGACGATGCTTGGCACCGGCCAAGAAAGGACAAAAATAGGGCCAAATTCCAAGGGCAGAAGGGAAACAAGCAGGGCTGTTGTTTTTTTCCCCACTCTCATATTTCTTAAATTTCTGACATAGTCATGTTGAGCAATTGGATGCAGTTTTCAGGAAGAATTTATGCAATGAGCCGTCTAATAAATAAATAACTTTTGTAATGGCACTTAAATACTGGGAACAAATCCTGTTGCATAGCAAGATTCATTTGGGGTCAACCTAAGTAGCAGTAAAGACCAAGCACTTAAAAAGAGTTATTTTGAAAATGCAGAGTAACCCAGCTTTCCTGCTGCTTCTCAGATTGGCTCTGCAACTCCCATCTATCTGTCTGTCTTATCTATCGTCCATCCATCCTATCTATCTAACTATCTATCTATCTATCTATCTATCTATCTATCTATCTATCTATCTATCTATCTATCTATCTATCTTCCATCATCTATCATCTATCGATCAATCTATATCATCTATCTTATCTACATACCATCCATCCATCCCATGCTCATTTATTCACCTATCCACTCACCATCCATATCTATCTATCCATTTATTAACTATTATCTCATCCATCCATCCACCCATCATCTGTCTCTCATCTATCTATATCTATTTATCAACTATTATCTCCATCCAGAGTCACTGAAGCAGGAGGCGTGAGCTTAAATGGACTCCAGAAGATGGTAGAGGACAGGAAGGCCTGGAGGAACATTGTCCATAGGGTCGCGATGGATCGGACACGACTTCGCAACTAACAACAAAAATCTCCATCCATCCATCCATCCATCATCTCTCTCTCATCTATCTATTCATCCATCCATCCTTCCACCCATATCTATATCTGTCTGTCTGTCTGTCTGTCTGTCTGTCTGTCTGTCTGTCTGTCTGTCTGTCTATCTATCTATCTATCTATCTATCTATCTATCTATCTATCTATCTATCTATCTATCTATCTATCTATCTATCTAATCTATCTATAGGTCTGCCTGACTGCACTTATCCGTCACTGGCAAAGGCGCTCAGTTCCTGCAATAAACACAGGCCATAAGATATTTTGGGATCCTGCAGACCTGGGATTATTTTTAGCCTCTTCCAACCGATACACAACCCTCCAGCCAAGTGTGTGTGTGGGGGGCCAGCCTCCCTCCCCAGCCCAGCCAAACGGCTTGCCAGACACAGGGAAAGAAGCTGCTCCGCTGGGTGCCTATTTCGGGCACCGGCTGGGTTGGGAATCTGGGCTTGCAGCAATTCTCAGATTCCAGCTGGGCCCTGGGAGACCGCCTGCTCACGGCTGGGGGGGAGGGAGGGGGGCGTGGAGCATTCCTGCCTATGGAAACTTTTATGCTGTACACAAACTGTCAAAGTCCAAAGATGCAGCTTTTCATCCGGATTTGGCTGGGTTCAGTCTCGGAAAACGTGATTCCTAGAGCCCCCATCAAGAGCAAAGAAGCATGTGCAGAGTGCCTTTCACCATGGTGCAGCTAGTCCCCAGATGAGGCCTGAAGCTGAGGGTGAAATTCTACACATACAGGTAGTCCTCGACTTCCCACCACAATTGAGTCCCACATTTCTGTTAAGTGAGACAGTCGTTAAAGTGAATTTTACCCTATTTTACGACCTTTCTTGCCACCGTTGTTAAGTGAATCACTGCGGCTGTTAAGTGAGTCACACAGTGGGTTAAGTGAATCTGGCTTCCTCGTCGACTTTGCTTCTCAGAAGGTCACAAAAGGGGATCATGTGACTGCCCAGGATGCCAAGACTGTCATAGATGCGAGTCAGTTTCCAAATGTCTGAATTCTGATCATGTGACTCTGGGGTTGCTGCAACGGTCATGAGTCATTTTTCCCCCCAATCCGGTTGTAACTTTGAATGCTCAATGAATTGTTGTAAGTCGAGGACTATCCTTATTTCTCTTTAAGATTAAGGACATCGGAAGCTGATTCTGTTCATCTGAATATCCCGAGAGTTAACAGCCAAATCCGGCCAGTCTCCTGCCCTTCACAACCTTGCTTGGGAAACCTCCCCCTGCCACACTTCAGCCCATCCGCCAGCAGCCCTTGCCCCATTCCCGGCAAGCCCACGGGCCACTTTTGCAAGGAAAAGCAAGAAAAATGCGCAATTTCTTCCCAGGGGGAATAAAGAGTGCCGTGGAGCAACAGAAAAGGCAAAGACCGGAGAGAAGGCCCAGCCTGCCCTACGCAGGAGGCCTTTTATGGCATTTTCCAAAGTCACAGCAGCCTAGAAACTTCTCACTGGAGTCCAGGAAGCTCCAGGCTCTGCTCTACCGGACAAATCTTCCAGATCACGCCTCGCCCGGCATTAGGGAACTATAAAAATCAAAGCTATCTTGGTCTACATCAGAGGTGTCCAACTTTGGCAACTGGAAGACCTGTGGACTTCGACTCCCAGAATTCCACAGCCAGCACAATTCTGGGAGTCGAAGTCCACAGGTCCTCCAGTTGCCAAGTTTGGACACCCCCGGTGTACACCAAGGCCGAAACAAGCAAGTTCTGTTAATACTCAGATCTTCAATCAATCCGAACAGAGCTGGAAGGGACCTTGGAGGTCTTCTGCTCCAACCCTCTGCTCAGGAAGGAGACCCAGTACCATTTCAGACAAGTGGCTGTCCAGTCTCTTCTTGGAAGCCTCCAATGATGAAGCCCCTACAACTTCTGGGGGCAGGTCGTTCCACTGATTCGTTGTCCTCGCTGTCAGGAAGTTTCTGCTTAGTTCCAGGTTGCTTCTCTCCTTGGTTAGTTTTCCGTCCGTTGTTTCTTCTCCTGCCTTCTGGGGCAGGTTGACACACACACACACACACCCGCTTTGTAGCAGCCTCTCAAATACTGGAACACGGCTATCATGTCCCCCCACCCCAAACCCCAGTCCTTCTTTTCTCTAGACTGGCCATTCCCAAATCCTGCAACCGTTCTTCGTATGTTTCAGTCAACAGGTCTTTAATCATCTTAGTTGCTCTTAGAAGAAAAACTCGTGAGTAGACCACAAAGAATCGTGGACGCCTAAGGCTGGACAGGACCTTGGAGATCTTCCAGTCCAATCTCCTGCCCACAGCAGGAGTCAGTCCTTATTCGAGAAAACAGGCAGTCGCGTGGATTAAATCCCCCCTTCCTCTAAGGAGACCATGCTTAACAGATGAGAGAGAAACAAGGATGTGTGAAGGGATTCAAAGTTTGGTCCAGCCTCCAGTCGTAGGGAAATAAGGAAGTGCCAGTTCAAAAGTAAATTCAACCCTAAAGCCACAAATCCAGGCTTCCAGGTTCCAGGATCTCAGTGATAAACCCAACTCGTCAGAGGCTGGACTAGATGACCTCCAAGGTCCCTTCCAACTTGACTACTGTGATTATGATTGAATGGTGACTTTCAAAGAACAGGTTTAATTGCATCCATTCCTCTCTATCGCTTTAGTCTTCACTCTTCCTGTTTGATTTTTCAAGCTTCCCTGGGTAAGTTGGGAAGAAACCCTCTCTCTTTTCTTTTCTTTTTAAAAAAGCATTTATTATGGGGAAAAAACATGCATAGAGAAAAAAGGGCAAAGTGGAATTCAAAGAAAGGGGAAAAAGAGGGGGGAAACCAAGATGATCCTCAAAAAAGGTTTCAGGGTTAAGTTTTAAAAAAAAGAATAACGTGGTAAATTAAAAAAAATTAAAAAGCAAATTGCATCTCTTAGTATCTTGAATGGCTAAAAATAACTGCAGCACAAAGCATGTCCTTCATGTTGATTTTGAGCAAAAGACTTTGCTGCTGCTGTCCGTTTGATTTCGGGGTTTCCGGGTTCGGGACAGGCATTAGGTCATTATTTCCAGGCAATCAGCTAAGCCGTTTTTGTCATCTGTGCGAGTCTTTCCTTTTGGGCGGGCCCGAGTAAAACATAAAACATTTAGATAATCTCCTCCTGCTTCAAACTGGTTACTTTCCCAAATGTTCAGGTGTAGATGAACCGCCTTGACAGCTCTTGAAGGGAAACTTGTCCTTAACAACTAAAATCTCGGTCTCTGGACAGCACGGCCTTTCAGCAAAGCTCACAATCCAGAAAAGGTTTGCAGGGCCGCCCCCAGGCCTGAGTCACCCTGCCTGAAAGAGGGAAGGCCATAGGACCAAAAACGACGCTGGGGACAACTTTCTCAGCTTGAAAACAAATTCCCAGAAGCATGACCCACAACCCACAATTAGTCATGGCCTAATTTATGAAAGGCTGGTAGATATCGCTTTCAGCACCCCAAAACGAATCTTTTCCCAAGTTTCAGAGCTCAGATTAACCAAAGTCTAAGATAAAATAGAATTGAGGGTATTTTATTTGTTTGTTTGTTCAATGCAGGTGGGGGGTTACTTTGTATTTATTTATATCCCAACTTTATTGTTTTTATAAATAACTCGAGGCATCCAATACACAGAGTACTGCTTCCTCCTCCTGTGTTTCCCCACAACAACAACCCTGTGAGGTGGGTTGGGCTGAGAGGGAGGAACTGGCCCAAAGTCACCCATGCATAAGGTGGAACTAGAACTCACCGTCTCCTGGTGATTCACTCACGGTAACCCAGTTGGCTTTCACACCTAAGGAGGGACTGAAACTCATTGTCTCCTAGCGATTGGCCCAAAGCCACCTAGCTGGCCTTCAGGTCTATGATGGGACTAGAATTCACCATCTCCCAGTTCCTAGCTTGGTGCTTTCACTACTAGACCAAACTAGCACCCATCTCAGTTTGCAAAGCAACTCTGGGCAGCTGTGGCCAAAAGCCACAATCTCTCTGGGAATCTGTAGTGCTCCCCCCTTCTCATTGCCCCCTTTGGAGTAGCACATCAACCACCCTAAATCAAGATCTCCCCAGCCCCCCATGACAGATACCAACAGGACTCACCCCACTGCAGGAACTCCATGATGTATTTCTCCTGGGCCAGGGGTGAAGTGCTCAGCTCATGATGCACGCAAAGCAGGAGGTCCACCAGGGTCTCCAAGCCCACCACCCTGGGGTCAAGGACCAGCTCCTCCAGTTTCTTCAGTCGGACCTCTGCTGCCATGGGGCCAGCTCAGCTGGATGCTGGGGACGCTCCAGGTGGGCTCCCTCCAGCCTGGCTGCACTGTCCACAGGGTCTCCGGCTGCAGCCTAGGCTCTCCGGCTGCAGCTGTGGGGAGGGGCTACATCAAGCGGGCACCCTCTTGGCTGGTCATCTCCTTCCTGGGTGTCCACACACGTTCTTTAATCCACCGGCTTCTTGGGAGGGATGCTCACTGTCCCACAACAGCAGGGCTGGACAACTTCTTTACAACTCTCTCACACTCTTTCCCGCACACTCCCGAGCCAGCCTTAGCCGTTCCTCCCTTCCTGGTGCACACACAGGGTCTCTCCCGCACACAGCCCCCAACGCTGGCTCTCCTGCCTGCCTTGTGATCATCCAGAGTGGAAGCGATGAGGCTCTTTTCCCTCCCGGAGCGCACAAACATGCAAGGCGCCAGTTTTTCCACGCCTTTCCCAGTGTCCCAAGTGCGCTGCCTTTCGAGCCAAAATAGGCTCCTTCTCTGGGTCTTGTACGCTCCCTTCCCACCCCGTCTGTCCGTCTGTCCGTGGCTGGCTGCCTGTGCTTGGCACACCCTGCGGCTGGCCTTCCCTGGCTGGTCTGCCGAGTTCCAGGCACCCAAAACCTCTCCCCCCAGGCCCCCTCTGGGGGAAAAAAAGCACCAGCCCTCTTTCTGCCCCCCTCCTGGGTTCCCTCTCAGGCTCAGCCCCCCCCCCCCCACAAGCCACACCTTGCCCTCCTGCCCAATCCAGCCTGGCTTGCCGTCCTGTGCCAAGGCCTGTGCAAGAGCAATCAGGCTGGGGTGCCCGTTCAGAGGTCTCAGGAATGGAGTCAGAGGCCAAGAGGCTCATCTTCCCCTTTTAACCCTTCCCTGCCTGGGGTCCATCAGGTTTATGAGTCTTGCAGCTTCTGGCAGGGGGGTTAAAAAGCCCCTCAGCAAAGCACAGTTATGCCGTCGACTTTGGGGGTCTGGAACATTGTTTGCTCCTGATGCACTGTTCAGCTCTCTAACGAGGAGAAGGACTAGGGGTGATATAACCGTCTTCCAGGATTTGAGGGGCTGCCCCTGAGAAGAGGGGGTCAAGCTATTCTCCAAAACACCTGAAGGCAGGACAAGAAGCAACGGGTGGAAACTCATCAAGGAGAGAAGCAACCTGGAACTAAGGAGAAATTCCCTGGCAGTTAGAACAATTAAATCAATGGAACTGCTTCTCTCCAGAGGTTGTAAGTGCTCCAACCCTGAAGGTTTTTAAGAAAAGACTGGACAACCGTTTGTCTGAATTGGTATAGGGTCTCCTGCTTGATGAAGCAGGAGGCGTGAGCTTAAATGGACTCCAGAAGATGGTAGAGGACAGGAAGGCCTGGAGGAACGTTGTCCATGGGGTCGCGATGGGTCGGACACGACTTCGCAGCTAACAACAACATCTGTTCATCCATCCATCCATCATCTCTCCCTCTACTTAGTAACTCTTTTTCTATCCATCCATCCATTCATTCATCCATTTTATGTATCTATATATGTATCTATCATCTATCTTGAGCTTAAAGGGACTCCAGAAGATGGTAGAGGACAGGAAGGCCTGGAGGAACGTTGTCCATGGGGTCGCGATGGGTCGGACACGACTTCGCAGCTAACAACAACAACTTCTGCTTGAGCAGGGGATTGGACTAAAAGACCTCCAAGGTCTATTCTGATTGACACCACCTTAATTAAAAAGCCAGTCTGGCTTACTCCCGCACCTACTAGGATCCTGAAGGACCAGCCTTCCAACAGATCACGTGCAAACCCTTCCTTGCTAGGGGTTAACTCATTCACACATCAGTGGTCTGACCTGATCCGACCAAGCCATTTTCTACCAATGGCTTCCTCCTACCCTGTGGGAAAAATACACCTTGCCTTAGGGCTGCATAAGTTGTAGGATGTCGGGTAGGATGGAGTTGAGATTGTTGGAACAGCATGGAAAGACCGGAATTTTCATTTGCAAAGAGGACAGACAGAACCCTTCAGTGCAAACTCATAAATACCCATTTATGTGCACAAGAACGATAAGGATGTAAACAGGGAAGAGGATTGGAGGGGTGGGATTCTCCCCCACCCATCCAGGCCGTGAGGACATTTGAGGGGGGTTACTTCTGCTTCAGGGAGTGCCGGTTAACACCCCCCCACACTGCCTGCTGTGATGGGGTCAGCTGGCTGGAAGGCATCCCACCCCACCCCCACCCCCTCTTGCAAGCTGTTTCTGGCCAGGCTCCACCAAGCTATGTTTAGCGCAGCAACATTCCTGCAGCCTACATGGAACCATGGAGCAGCCAGCGTTTTTGGGGAGTGGGGGGAGCTGGCTGGGAATGGTTTGCAAGCCTTCTCAGCCTCCCCTTTTCATCCTCCTGCCCCAATGAACATTTGGGGCCATAGGTTAGAGACCTTCACACTGCCCCTTGACAGCAGAGACCCTCCAGGCTGCCTTCACAGGCAGCAAAAGCTAAATGGCAAAGTTTTCACAGCTCTTTTTGGTTTCATCAGGAGCAAAGTAAAGAGCTGGGGGGTGCAAAAACATCAAAATGGCTGCCGTGTGATTAATTCCACTTTATATGGATTGCGGGCTTTGATTGCACAGTTGTGGTGGTACTTTAAGATGGGTGGACTTCAACTCCCAGAATTCCCCAGCCAGCATGAACTTTGCATCCAACATCAATAAATTATTAGTTTCTGATAGAGACATAAAAAAAAATCTGGCCATCTAACTCTTCCTTATATATTGCACCTAAGAAATACTTCCAAAACATTATTTTTATTTTTCTAAGCATTTCCTGCTGTTTGGTTTCCTATACGCTGAAACAAAGGAAACACTGAATACTTAGTAATACTTTGTTATGCTATGTATCTTTTCAAATAACAAAACAGATTAGATATTTGAGGAGCTTCCATTTAGCAAAAAAAAATCACGACTCTGGGAGTGCACTTTCTTATTTTATTTTATTAATAGATTTAATAAAATGTGATTTTATTAAAAGGCAGTTCACAAAACTTTCTACTAAAATTGATTAGTCGGAAAAGACGCTTCCAGATTTCTGATTTTAAAACAGATGCAGCCTTCCTGCCCCATTTTTATCCCATGCCTGGATGTCCAACATACCACTGCAATTTCTTATCTGCAAACAGGACTTATTACCTATAGATATTAAGAAGTTTTGTCCCTGTTTTTCCCGTTTCTAAGTAACCAGAATTCTCCATTAATCATTAACAAATGTGCGTGGTCAACAGCGACCCCTAGTGCTCAGCCTGGGAATGGCAGTTGATTCTAGAATTCTCTCTTCAAGTGGTTAGTTAGGCCAACTTCATATAACAATGGCAGATTTTTCAAGTTTCCCGTAAGTCTTCATCGAACACTAGGCAATGAAAAGTGTGTCTGTGGGAGGATTGAGATAGCATGGGGATGAGGGACAGGGGAAGAGATTTTGATCAGAACCAGGGCTTTTATCTCTTTAGAGCGCAGTTTTCCAACCTTGGAAACTTTGTGGACTTCAGCTCCCAGAATTCCCAAGCCAGCTGGCCCTCAGAAGGGCCACAATATTTGAGCATTGTTGTAATTAACAGTTTAAAATGTGTCATTTGTGACATTTTCGTTTCTAAATGTGATAGACAGAAGGATAGATAGATAGATAGATAGATAGATAAGATAGATAGATAAGATAGATAATAGACACTGAATAGAGTGAAAGAGCAGGTGAATAGATAGATATACATAGATACAGAAACAGAGACAGAGATGTGATAGATTAGAGAGACAGAAACAGACAGACAGAGAGAGAGAGAGAGGGAGGGAGGGAGGGAGGGAGGGAGACCAATAAATACATAATATTGAGGTCTCCACAGACAGGGGCAGTGGGGGTTTCATACAAATTCATGCACTATTAGAGGCTCACAGTTCCACAACGTTAGTGCTTTTATGCCCTGATTAGGGGTTTTCTGAAAGCTCTAAAGTCCCCTCCCTTTACAATATTACTGTGTTATATTCTGTATTGCAGAAATATTTATAACTTTGTTATCTCAATAGCTTTCAAGCCGCCATAAAAAAAAAAAAGGAATGCCGAGGGCAGTAAAATTGTGATAAAGGGAATTCGTGGCAGGCAGCTGTCCCAGAATACAGATGGCAGCCATGTTGACAGCAGTTAGGGCCCTATTGAGTGGAGATGCCACCACCCAGAATGCCCTCACTGACCCTTCAGCACTTGCTGCCCCAGGGATCCTGGCCAGACCTGGCCACACAGGCTGTGGAGGAAGGATTGTGCTCCTGCAGCTTTGTCCTTCAATGGCTGCCTCCCCAAATTACACCTGGAAGTAGGCAAGGAATTTATACCTGCTTTTCACAGCAACCTTCCCCAACTAAGTGTGTTAGTGTGTGTGTGTGTGTGTGTGTGTGTGTGTGTGTGAGAGAGAGAGAGAGAGAGAGAGAGAGAGAGAGAGAGAGACAGAGAGAGAGAGAGAGAGAGAGAGAGGGGGGGGGAGGGGTGTTCAACCTTGGCCTCATTAAGACTTGTGGATAAAGCCAGAAGGACAAAAGCTGGCTGGGGAATTTTGGGAGTCGAAAGCCACAAGTTGACGGAAGTTGGGACAGTGCTGGTGTAAGAGAAGTTGAACCAGAGCTCAACAGTAACCAGGACAGGGACACACAAGGGGGCAATGGACCCATGGCCTGGGAAACCAAGGCCCCTTGACCAGTGGGCGGGTGCTGAACAGGGCAGGGCACTTTCTCCTTAGCCTCAAGCCTCCCCCCACCCAACCCTGGCTGAGCTTTGTGGAATTTGAAATCCAGGATAGGGCAAACCCACGTTCAAGTCCATCCCGGCTCTCTTCCAATCCCAGTGCTGGAAGGGACCCCGGAGGTCTTCTAGTCCACCCCATGCTCACGGTGGGAAAACCCTCATCCCACCCAGGACAAAAGGCAGTGCAATCTTTTCTTGCAAACCTCCAGCGACGGAGCACCCCGTTTTGGAGTTCGGAGGGGCTCCCAGGGGCCCGACAAGTGCAGTCCAAGCAGGTTTCCCCCTCCTTGAGGGAGGGGACTGGGGGGGGGGCAAAGCAACTTATCTTGGAAAGGACCCGTCCGGCGCGTCCGGAGCTGCTTTGGAGCTTGGCGGGGCGCGGGACGGGGGGATCCCAACCGAAGGGGGCAGGGAGATCTGGGCTGGGCGCAGCCTCGCCGGAAGGGAGAGCGCCTGGCCGCAGGAGGAGGAGGAGGAGGAGGAGCCCCGCCCCAAGGAGGGGGGAGGAGGAGAGAGTGAAGTTGGAGGGCCGGGCGGGCGAGGGAGGGGCTGGGGGGGGCAGCGGCGGGGCGGGGGGAGGCGCGCGCGGCTAGGGGCGCGAGGGGGCCGGACGGGGAGGGGAGCGGGCGGGCAGGCGAGGGGGGCCGGACTCCCGCGCCCGAACATGGCCTCCTTCCCCGCCGAGCCCGCCGAGCCTCCCGGCCGCGGCCCACCCGCGGCCCCGCCGGCCGCCCCGGGCAGCGGCGGAGCGGAGCCGCGCCAACTTTCGCCAACTTCGCCGCCCGCCCCGTCCCGCGCGGAGCCCGGCGCGCCTCCGGTGGCTGCAGCGCCTTCTCCTCCTCCTCCTCCTCCTGCCGGGGCGGCCGCCGGCCTGCCGCGCTTCTCGGCCGAGCAGGTCTCGTGCGTGTGCGAGGCGCTGCTGCAGGCGGGCGACCCGGGCCGGCTGGGCCGCTTCCTGGGCTCGCTGCCGGCCGAGGAGGCGGCGCGGCTGGAGGCGTCGGGCTCGGCGGGCGAGAGCCTGGCCAAGGCGCGGGCGCTGCTGGCCTTCGAGCAGGCCGACTTCGGCGAGCTGTACCGGCTGGTGCAGAGCCGGCCCTTCGGGGCGCCCCACCACCCCTTCCTGCAGGACCTCTACCTGCGGGCGCGCTACCGGGAGGCGGAGGCGGCGCGGGGCCGGGCGCTGGGCGCCGTCGACAAGTACCGGCTGCGCAAGAAGTTCCCGCTGCCGGCCACCATCTGGGACGGCGAGGAGACGGTCTACTGCTTCAAGCGCCGCTCCCGCGCCGCCCTGCGCGACTCCTACGGGCGCAGCCGCTACCCGAGTCCCGAGCAGAAGCGCCGCCTGGCCCGCGACACCGGCCTCTCGCTCACCCAGGTCAGCAACTGGTTCAAGAACCGGCGGCAGCGCGACCGGGGCGGCGGCGGCGGCGGCGCGGCTGGAGGAGCCGCGGGAGGAGGAGGAGGAGGAGGAGGCACGCCCAGCAAGAGGTGAGCGGGAGCTGCCGGTCGGGGCAGGCGGCCCTCTGGGCATGGGCAGAGCGCGCCCGCTTGGCTGCGCCTTGGGGTCCGGCTAGGCAGGGCTAGAGCAGCGTTTTCCAACCTTAGGAACTTGAAGATGCGTGGACTTCAACTCCCAGAATTCCCCAGCCAGCTATGCTGGCTGGGGAATTCTGGGAGTTGAAGTCCACGCATCTTCAAGTTCCTAAGGTTGGAAAACGCTGTGCTAGAGGTAGAGCCTCCACGTGCCTGCGCAGGCTCTCCGGGCCCCTTGCGAAGGTCTGGGAGGCGGAGGGTTGCGAAGGAAGTGGGAGGTCGCTCCCCATAATCCCCGGCGAGGCTGAGGTTCAAAGCCTGGACCGGTGCACCCCAAAATGGGACGGGGCGTGCAGCCCTAACAGTTTGGGTCTCCAGCTCCTGCACGTCTGGATCATAAACAGCCCCCCCAACTCTGCAAGCAAGCTCCAAACCAGGATGAAACTGAAGCCAGAGCCCGAGGAGGTCTGCAGTCGATTTCACCCGCTGCCCCCAGCCATTTCTGCGTTGGGGAGGGGACACCCGTGGAATCTGGGGAATGCAATGGGGGATGTTTTCGCAAAATGGTTGTTGGGAGGGCTTGCCCACCCCGCCCCATCCCCCCAAATGGGCTGCAACTTGGCCAGGTGCAAATTCCCAACCACCCCAAAGGCAGCCAGAGGTGCACGGATCGCTCCCTTCCAGCCCTCCCTCGCCTTGCCTGTGGGCACACATGCCAGCAAAGGAGAAACACCCCCCCCCCCCCGACTTCCCGGTCTATCCACCAGTCATTTCATTCCCCTGGGTTCCTGGAACCATTCTTGGGGTGCTAGAGACGAGTGTGTCAGCTGGCTTCCGCTTTGGAGTTATGAGAACTTTCTGAATGCGCAGGAAAAAAAGCAGAGGAGGTGGGGAACCTACCGGGGGTGGTGGTGTGTAAAGACCCTGATGCCGCCTTGGGGACTCCAGGATTAGCCTACGCTACCAATAGAAGAGAATATTTGTAGCTCGGGAGTGAAATGAGGGGGTCCTTGGTGCCCCCTGAGCTTGGCGGTTTCCTTGCAGACGTCTCGTGACCCAACTAGGGAACATCATCAGTGCTCAGTATCAGCAGGAGTAGCACTGATGATGTTGCCTAGTTGGGCCACGAGACGTCTGCAAGGAAACGCCAGGCTTGCAGAGCACCAAGGACCCCAGAGTTTTCCTCCTCCTTTCTCCATGAAGCCGTGAAATGCTAGGCCATCGTTTCTCAACCTTGGTCGCTGCTTTCAGACATGGGGACCTCAACTCCCACAATTGGCCGGAAGTGGCCAAGCTTGAGAAGCATTGCTCTAGGCAGCTGATCGTTCTTCTGGGTCTTGTGGCAGTTTAGGAGAACCTCAACGGGGAGAACTTTCCCACCCATGGCCTCCCTTCGAGGGAGGTGTGATGGAGCCTCCATCCCGCTTAGTTGTCCCTGCTGCAGCTCCTTCCCTGCTTGTGTAGGTCCTCTTTTTCCCCAGCTGAAGTCCTGCCTCCGTGGTCTTCAGCCCACACAACGTGGAAGACTGTTCTCCTTTGTTGTGAAATCTGAATCCCGGGCGTTGAATTTCGCTGGGCCTTTTTCTCCTGATCTCCTCCCTTCCCAGGGCAAGGGTGGGGACCCAGAGCCATCTCCTCCTCCTCCTCCAGATAGCGGAGCTCCACCTCTTCCTCAAGGGTTGGGAATGCTTACAAACACGGGCTGGGCGTGCAGAACCTCTAGAGTAAGCCTGAAAGAAGCTGGCTAGGCTGCGGTGGAACATAGCCATGAGGTGGACAGGTTGAGGGCGGAAGCCACAGGAAGCCATCCAGTCATAGCTTTGGGGGCACCAGGCTATAGGACAGGGGTCTCCAAACTTGAAAAGCTTAAGACTTGTGGACTTCAGTTCCCAGAATTCCTCAGCCAGTCCATAAACCGCCTTTTGGTTTTCCTAGAGCGGGGGTGTCCAACCTTGGCAACAGGCTGGCTGGGAAATTCTGGGAGTTGAAGTCCACAGGCCTTAAAGTTGCTGTGTTTGGAGATCCCTACTCTAGGAAAACAGAAAGGGGGTTTATTCAACCAGGGTTAGGACTTCACACCTGGGAAAGAGGAGGCTGAAATTTCCATACTGCATCTTTGTATTTTAGTATTTATTGCCCTGTTCACCGCCCTGAGTCCTTTGGGAGAAGGGCGGTATACAAATAAAATTATTATTATTATTATTATTATTATTATTATTATTATTATTATTATTATTATTATTATTATTATTATTATTATTATTATCTGCATTACTACTTGGATCCCTGCAGCTTAAGTTTGTTTGTTTGTTTATTAAATTTATATGCCGTTTATCTCAGCACACTTTTCAGGTTGGCTGAAATATGGGGTTTGTTTTTTTTTAGTTGATGACAAAAAAACTCAACTGTTCCTTTGCACCAGCCCGCCAGTATCCAAGGAAATTGGATCGACATATTTTTTGTTTATTTGTTGATGTCCTGCCTTGATTATTTTCATTAACCAACTCAAGGCTGCAAACATATTTAATACTCCTTCCGCCTCCCTATATTCCCCAAAACAACAATCCTGTGAGGTGGGTTGGGCCGAGAGGGAAGTCACAAAACTGACTTTCATGTCTAAAGTAGGACTAGAACTCACCATCTCCCGGTTTCTAGAAATCCCCAGAACTTTCTTCTGAGCTTGGCAAAGAGAAGTGATTGACTGCAGGGTGGAAGCTGACTGCCGGATGAGATGGAGCTGCTGCTCCTTGGTGCAGGTCCTCTTCACCTCCTAAAGAAAAATTTTAGGAAGAAAGTGAGAAGCTTGTTCTGGCCCGGAGAAACGGGGATCCCTAAATGAGGTCCCTCGCCTGAGTTCCTAAGCAGTGGCCTGAATTTGGGGAGCTGTAGAGAGGTGGAAGATTGTTTCTCCTTAAGGATTGTCTTGGTGGGCAACCTGTACCCCAGCATCGCAGGCCGTCCTCGACCTACGACCACAGTTGAGCCCCAAATTCCTGTTGCTAACCAAGACAGTTGTTAAGTGAGCTTTGCCCCATTTTACGAACTTTCTTGCCTCAGATGCTTAAGCGAATCGCTGCAGTTGATAAGTTAGTAACCTGGTTGTTAAGTGAATCTGGCTTCCCCATTGACTTTGTTTGTCGGAAGGTCGCAAAAGGGGATCACATGGCCCCGGGACACTATGCAACCATAATAAATGGGAATCGTTTGCCAAGCATCTGATCGTGTGAGCTTAGGGGGTGTTACGAGTTGTAAGTGCGATGAATGGACATAGGTCGCTTTTTCAGTGCTATGGTAATCTCAAAGAGTCATTAAACAAAGGGTTATAAGTTGAGGACTGCCTGTATTAGGGAACTGACCATCTGACCTCTCCTGCAGTGAATCTGATGGGAACCCCAGCACAGAGGACGAGTGCAGCCGTGGTCCTGAAGACATGGAAGCCGCTGGGGGGCTGTCCACCAGCCACGAGGGAATCGCGGCCCCTGGCGGCCTGTTCCTGCCGGCGGCCTGCACCAGCGCCTCTTCCATCCTTCTGAACGGGAACTTCATCACCGCCAGCTCCCCCCCGGCCATGCTCCTGAATGGGGGCTCGGTGATCCAGACCCCCACCGGAGGGGTCATCCTGAACGGGTTGACTCTAGGAGACAACCAAACCATCACCCTCAGCCCCGTAGCAGCCCCCAGCCCACCCGTCCTCCTGAACGGCTCTGCCAGCCTGCTGAGCCCCAAGCCCTCCAAGACGGAGGAGATGGGCAAAGCGCCCCCAGAAACCCTCTCCCCCGCCACGGTCATCCTCAACCCGCTGGCTCTCCAGGGAGAGGTGAAGTCAGAGAACGTCGACCCGCTGGCGTTCGGGGTGGAAATGAAGTCAGAGGATGGGCGGGGGGCAGCCCTCCCTCCCCTCCTGTCTCTCCCGGAGACCTCCCCGCTCCTCTCCGAGCACAAGGGGGCGCTGTTGGCTGCGGTGTCCATGCCCCAAGTGGTCCCTTCGAATGAAGAAAGTCCCACGCTCCCCCTGCTGCCCGTAGCCCCTCAACCGGCAGCGCCCCCAAATCCACAGATTGTGCCTCTTGCTAAACTGATCCCTGTCGGTCAGGCGCTGCCCACTTCCCAGGGAACAGGGCCAGTAGGCGGCGGGCAGGGGTCCACAGTGGTGGCATCTCCTGCCGTCACCGCCGCCCCCCTCCTCTCTGTCCCTGGGTCCTCTACGGCCCAGGCCACCGTCCTCCACGTTTCTGCCCCATCCCTTCTCCCGCTCACCCAGATATCACCCCCTTCCCAGGTGGTCCCTTTGTCCCAGACAGTTCCTGGGGCCCAGCTGTTGTCTCCACCTCAGATGGTCCCAGTGTCTCCCACCCAGATCTACACCATGTCCCATGGGGCTCCGCCAGCTCAGCTGGTCTCCATTCCTCAGGTGGCACAGGGCTCCCAGCTCATCTCCTTGCCCCAAGTGGTGCCCACCTCTCAGGTGGTGACTCTGCAACAGGGCGTGGGCAGCCCCATCCAGATCCTGACAAGTGCCACCCCCATCAAGGTGGGCCCCGTGGCTGGGACCCCACAAGGCACAGGGGCCACTGGAGGCCTTGGCCAGAACAACGTCCATCTTCTTAACACCGGCGTCGGCGTCACAGCCCTGCAGCTTCCAAGCCCAGCACAAGGTATCTATCTACCCCGGCTTCAGAGGTGGCTGAGCATTGTCCAACCGTAATTAAAGACCTCTCCTAACATCACAGGAAGGCTAAGTGCTTTCCAGAAAACCAAAAGTGCAGTCCAGAATTTGGAAGAGGGTTCCTGTTCTAGAAATGGTGGTCCCTGTACCAATAGAGGAGAATATTTGTAATTTAGGATTAGTGTGCACATACACACACGTTCCAGGAATTGTGGGTTTATGGACCTCTCAAGAATTCCCCTCTGGTCATCACGGACAAAAACCTAGGTGGGGTTATTGTGAATTCCTCTGTTGTGTGTTCTACTTTCTGGGGACCAAGTTGCCTCCCTTAACCAGTTCTCCTTCCTTCCCAAGGCCATCTCCTAAATCTGGAGAGGAGGCAGACGTCGGGGTTGAGTGATGGGGAGCCAGAATGCTTAGGGAACTTGTTTAAAATGGATCCTCTGTTGTCTTTCTGCTCCAGGTAACCTCCTCCTGGCCAACCCAGCCACCGGCAATAGCACCATCGTCACTGGCATGGCCGTTCAGCAAGGCAAACTTAACCTCACCGCCACCTTCCCAGCTAGCATGCTGATGACCCTTGTCCTCTCCGCTCCGGCAGCCTCCACCTTGACTCTTCCCATCAAGCAGGAGGTGGCGGTAACCACACCGGCTGCTCTGGGGGCCTCTGAAGGCAATAGTGGGTTGCTTTCTGGAGTCCCCTCAGTGCTGCCCTCCGAAGTCTCCTCTCTTTCGTCCTCCGACAGCACCGGGCCAGCCAGTGTGGCCTTTGGACCAGACGCCAGCGCAGGCTCCCTTCTTTCTGGCTTCTCCCAGCCAGAGACCCTGTCCATGTCCCAGCCGCAGGGGGTGTGGTCCAGCCCGGCGAGCCTGGACCTGCAGGGGAACAACTCTGAGGGGCTGTTTGAGATGGAGAAGGGGTCAATGGAAGAGCTCCGGTTGCCTGAGGGCGAGGGTCTTCTGCTGGATGCTGCTGGGGGGGATGCCCTGGGTCCTGAAGCTCTGGACTCGGACGAGAAAGTGCTGACTCAGCTTCAGTCGGTCCCAGTGGAAGAGCCTTTGGACCTGTGAGACTTGGAGAGTTGGTGAGTCGTCACCTTCTGGACAACCTTCTTCAAACTGAGAATGCGGACCTCCTGATCCTTCCCAGAGTAACTGAGTTTGCGAGTACTCAAAGTGCCTCGATCGGAGAAGGCGCTTACGGTCCCATCTTTGCACAGGAATGGTGTCACACTACAGGGGTTCACTGCACGGCCCTTCATGCTGGCCATGGCAAAATGCTGCTGGTGCGGCCAACCCGGGCATCTCTTTGTGGTTGTCAGAATAGCAAACACTACAGTACAGGGAGTCCTCGACTTATGTCTGGTCGCTTAATGACCATGGAAAGTTACGATGGACTTTTGAAAAGCTAGTTATGATCTCTCCTTAAAGTTATGACCAAGGCGTTCCCCCTTGGAGTCATGTGATCGCATTTCGGGCACTTCACAACTGACCCACATTTACAACCGGTTGCAGTGTCCTGCACTCTTGTGACTGCAGTTGGCTACGTTTTTGCCAGTTTCCATATTGTTTTCAAATGTCCATTCAGAAGAATGGATTTGCTTAACGACCATGTGTTTCACTTAACCACTGTGGTGACTCACTTTACGACTGTTGCAAAAATGGTCTTAAAAATCAAGTCCAGTCACGTGGCGCCTTGATTTATGACCGCAACAACTTAACAATTGAAACTCCAATCGCAATTGTGGTCGTACGTTGAGGACTACTTATGCTTCATACAGAAAAGAAAGAGCTGCTTCCCTTCCTCATGGTGAAGGTCAGACGCTTCCATGTCCTCTTTGAACTTCCCTTTCTAGAAAATACTCCTCAAAGTCACGCTACAGCTGGAAGCTGGAAATACCCCACTCGATCCAAGGAAAATTTGTAAAGTAATATTTCCTGTTCTCTCGTCCATGGTGCTAAGAATGATCTCAAATCCCCCTTTGAAGAGCCAGGAAAATTATCCAGTTTCCATGCTTTCATTCCTGGGTTTTTTTCCGGTGCCGTTGAGGACAGCCTGTCATCATCCTTCAGAAATGTCCCCTCTGGAAGTATGGAGAGAACGATGGGGGGGAAACGAGCACACCTGGAGCGTCCCGATGGATCAGTTGGAGAAGGCCGTTCTGGGTGATGAGCGTGCAATCTTAGTTCGAATAACCCTGTTCCGAAATAGATCCTAGTCCTCCAGAGCAGAAAAAGCCAGCTGGGGCGTCTCTCCAATCTATCTGCACATGTGCCTTGTTGGTGGAACGAATGTTTTGAATCTTAAAAGATAAGAGGACTACAAAAGCATTGGGCTAACCATGACAATCCTATCCATGGACAATGCAAAAATGGTGTGGATTCTGCACAGGTCGGCCCTACAGTTAAATGGTACCTAGATTTTATATACAGAACAAGCTTCTTAAAGTCACAATGATCTTGAGTTACTCTAGAACATCTCTGCATTTTTGGACGGAGAGCCAGAGGCAGCTGTCCACCATAGTTACTTTCACATGGTATGGATGGAACGGCCTGAGAGATGGAAATAATTCTGCATTATTGCAAAACAGAGTTCCTCCCCGAGGACCCCAAAATGGATTGCTTCTCTTTGAATATGCTGAAATCCTAAAACCAGGGCTGAAAAAAAATATGCATAAAATCTGTTTCTAGAAGACAGGCCTTGTAAAAACACAAATTCCCCATACTTTGTGTAAACTAGATGCAATTCTGCTGCCTGTATGTTTGATTCTATCATGTGGATATAAGGAAAATAAGTACCATTTTATTCACACTACATTCATACAACCTTTGGGAAATTTTAAGATGTTGAGTGACATGTGAGAATGGGTTTTAAGAACCAAAGCTATCCCAGTTATAAAATGAAGTTGGAATTTACTATAAATTGAAGATGCCACATATAGAGTGGAGAAAGTCAAGCGTTAATGCAATGCTTTTCAACCTTGGCTCTTTTAATACGTATGACTTCAACTCCTAGAACTCTGGCTGGGGAATTCTGGGAATTTAAGTCCATACATCTTAAAAGTAGCCAAGGTTGAAAAACAATGCCATAATAGAATAATCTTGCATTAAACATTCCTAATAGGCTACCTGTTTACATGTCCTTCAGAAACATAAATGCTTTTTTAAGCATTAAAATATGTTCCATATAAGCAAAAATATTTTGTTCTAAGGATGATTTTTGCAGAGAAAAACTGCAGATGGAAATTTTGGTTTTTCTAGCAGAAACTGAACTAAGGGGTACCTGGACAGTTGTCTTTAGCCAATATGAACAGAATTAAGCTAGATAAGATAGCCCAGATCTCTACAAGTAGTCCTTGAGTTATGACCAGTTGCTTCGTGACAATTCACATTTACAGTGACTAAGGAACAGTGACTTTATGGCCTGTAAAGCAACCATTGGCCATTGTAAATGGTCACACCACCCTGCCCTCCCCTGTGGTGAGAGCACATGTTGGGCACTTGGCAACTGGTTGACCACAATTTGTGACATTTTTTAACAGTATTCTGGCAAAAAAATCCTATTCAAATGAATGGATTCACACTTAGGACCATCATGTTCGCTTAATGACCTCTGGCAAAAAGGTAATAAAATCACTTCCAATCGCTTGACTTGGGGCTGGATTGCCAATTCCACTTGCAAAACGGCTCTACAGTACTTTGAAATGTATTTTTTACACACTTATCCGTTCCAGGTTCTGACTAGGACAAACCTGACTTTTTCAAAGATGGGTAGTCTTCAACTTATGACCGTAATGGAGCTTTGCCATCATGCTCATCAGTTGTGACAGTCAAAACAGATCCATCATATAATGGACCCGATTATATACAATCTTTTTTCTGGGGGTCACTGAGCAAATTACTTTGCTTTAGGGGAGTGGTTTTGCTGAAAACCAGAAGTAAGTGCCACTTTTTGACAAAACCGTAGTAAAATGCAGTCATGTGACCACAGGATGCTGCAAACTGCTGTGTTCCTGAGTGCCTGAGGTCTGATTTGATGACTGCCAGAACTTTGAATCTGGATCACAAGTAACCCCAAAGTAATTTTTTTCTAACTTTGAATGGTCACTAAATGACCAGTCGTAAGTCAAGACTACATGTAACATATTTGTCCATTAACTCTCAAGCTAAGAAACCCAGGTAGTCCTCAATTTACAACAGCTCATTTAGTGACCGTTCAGAGTTACAACAGCTCTGAAAAAAGGGACATGTGACCATTTTTTGCACGACTGTTGCAGCCTCCCCAAGGTCATGTGACCCAAATTCGGACAATTGGCAACTGACTCAATGACAGCTGCAGTGTCTCGGGGTCAAGTGATCACCTTTTGCAACCTTCTGACAAGCAAAGTCAACGGGGAAGCCAGATTCACTTAACAACCAGGTTACTGACTTAATAACTGCAGTGATTCACTTAACAACTGTGGCAAGAAAAGTCATAAAACGGGGCAAAATTCACTTAACAAATGTTTTGCTTAGCAACAGAAATGTTGGGCCCCTTTGTGGCTGAGATGCTGTCTGCATTGCAATTAGATCCAGTCCTCCAGGACAAAAACATATAACTCAAGTAAATCTATGAAGGTTTTCACCAAGTGGAGGTACACTCAGTTCAGAAACCATCTTTGGGTGGAATTTCCACTTGAGACCTATTGTGTTGCAAGGTGGGAAACTTCACAATTCACTCTATTGAGAGAAATTCCATCAGTACGGCAAAGCAATTGTTTTCCAACAAGGACACCACCTTGGTGTATGCAAATATAGCATTGTAATTTCTCTGAATTTCTCTAAATATGCCTTCTTTCCTGTCAGGTACTAAAGAAACACATCTGTTCCCACCGTTTGTGAGAAGCAATCATTTCTATAAGATATTTTTATATCCTTTGTTTTTTACGTCTTTTTGTGTCTTTTATATATATTTTATATATATAAATATATATAAATATATATTTTATCCTAAAACTATGTCTGTGCCTGTGTTCATTCTATGGGGAATTGAGATTGTACCATGGTTTATGAGACTGTTTGTTTCCATAGCTGAGGACTGTTAAGTTCTCAATGTTTAAACCACATTTTCAAATTTGCCCATTTTCAAGTTTGCATCGGGTTGTCACTTGGCCCTCTAGACTGCTGAGACTACAAAGCCCACATTCCCTTGACATTATTCTGGCGGGCTGGGACTAATGGATGTTGAAATCTGTGATAGTGCCACTTTTGACCCAGCTTCTACAGTTACTAGTGTGTACATACGCTCAGGGTCACCATCTTGCCTTTTTCGACCACCATGGACCCCTGTGCCTCCTGTAAATCATAAAAGATTTGGACAGATGCCCATTCCAGTGCATGGGGAGCTTCCTGTGGAAAATGGGCTCGTGAATCTGGGGCGACTTCAACCTGGGAACAAAGCCGGTCCTTCCCCCTGAGAGTTGAGTTGCTGGGAAGAAGTAAGGCGATCCAGGTTGGATCATGTTACGCAGATGGCTGTGTAAGTAATACCAATTTGGGTGGCAGCCAGAGGCAGCCTTTCTGATCCTTGAATTGGAAGATAAAGCATGGGAGGGGGCTGGAGAGATCCAGACGGAATCTCAGGTGAGGTTAACCCTTTGCAGAGATTAAATCTTGTATGAAAAACGCAGGAAAGAGAATGGCTTATAGGGATGAAAATTAGATCAAAAGAATAGCAACATGAAGCAGCAGAAGAAAACCAGAGTCAGGTTTATGTATGTAAGGTTATTGATTCATTCATTAAATCTGTTTTTCAGTCCTGTCAACTTCACACGCATCTATATCCAATGCATATATGGAATAAATAGTATATTCAGTATATATCGTATTCGATATTCATCTAATGTAGTCTTTCTCAACTTTTAGATTTGTGGACTTCAACTCCCAGAATTCCCCAGCCAGCAAGGAATTCTGGGAGTTGGAGTCCATGCATCTGAAAGTTGAGAAAAGCTATATTAGATGAATATTGAATGTAATATATACTGAATTTCAATAGTATGCTGGCTGGGGAATTCTGGGAGTTGAAGTCCACACATTTGAAAGTTGACAAGGTTGAGAAACATTCCATTAGATTAGATGAATACTCTACCTTGCCTTCAGCTGCTTAAGGCAGCCTAATAAAAATGCAATCTTTTGCTTTTAAAAAAAACAGAATTTAGAAGGCACCAATTTTCTAGTCCTTAAAACTGCAAATGCCACATTTAAGGTGGGTTTCCTGCCAATTAGTCTCAGCAGTCGTAGAAAAACAGATGACAAACCAGAATGTGTGCCAACCAGACCCACCACCACCCCAAAAAAATGCACAGGTTGCAAAATTTCATGAATCCTCATTTTTCAAGGGGTACCTCACTCTAAGTAAACTCATTCTTCCTGCTTGAGGGATATTCCAGAAACAGAAAATGTATCTGCAAGACATGGTCCAAAAAAAAATCAAGCTTCATCATACTGCCATGGCTACTCTCTTCTGAAATTTTGGTCCACCTGCTGCGGACTCTCCAGCCATCTTAACCATCTTTCAGAATGACTAGCTTCTGTGTGCTGGAAATGAGGGAGAAACAAGGTTGCAATTACTGTTCAAGCAATGTCGCTTCCCTTTGTTGAATGAGGAAGGGGAAAGCAGTCCACCAACGGAGGCTCGGGGATGCCAACCGAGCATGGGGCAATGATAGCCCATAAGCCACAGCAAGGGAGAGGAGAATCCTCCATGCAGAGATTTGAGATCTTGCACAGTTCACACCATGAACCAACAAATCAAATACAGCCTTGCCTCCCAGCCATCCCTTGCTGGAAATGGATGTCGCTTTCGCCTGCAGCTGCAAAAAGCCTCTTGTTTTTTTGCAAGTTGCAACAGGTTATTTGCCTTGCGCTGAGTCCGAAACATGATCTCTGCATGGGAAAAGCAGGAAACGGCAGAGGCAGCAACCTTGCTCTTTGCCTGAACTGTCACCACCTGGCGAGGCCAGGAACAAAGGGAGACAAAAGCCCGTCGTGGAAGGGATCCTCGCCACCCCATGAAAAATCCCACTTGTTTTGCTCAGAAAGAGGAAGATGAACCAGCAACCAGCTTGCTCACACCTGTTTGTTCTGAAAAGAGGAACTTCGCTCGCTCTTATTGTCTTTCTCCCTTTTTTTCAGAAGAAGTGCAAAGCCCTTGAAAGGGATAAGATGACCTTGAAGACGGGTTACATTTGATAACATCTTCAGAGTTTAGGGACAGTAGATGAGCAGTGGCTATAGAAGCATCTGTGTCCTATTTAGCTCTTTGTCACTTAACAATAATCAACGCTAACCACGCCGGATAAGGGGCAATAAGGGGCAAACCAAAAAAAGCTGATTTTGGAAAAACGGGCTGATCTCTGAGCAGATCTGCCAGGTCTTCCCTTCTTCTGTGGGTCTCCTGCTCCCCCCTCGGTAGGGGGCATCTCACATTTCCATACCCCCACAACCTCCTCCACTGAAAGGTTTACCATCCCAGGGTGACGTGGTAAAAGTCTCTCTCGCTCTTCTTGCGGAGTTGGCCAATGGCTGGCCACAGCTGCAGGCTGTGTGGGCTGGGCCTGTAACCGATACCCCCCAAGACATCTACCCTGGGCAACTGTCTCTAGAGCCAGAAGACGGAGACGGGAGTCCTGAGAGTACCAAGACCGGGAGAAAGGAGAAGAGACATGGCCACCAAAGGGAGGAACGTGGAAGGCACCAGCGTGGCCTTCCACTTCCCTTGGACTCTCTTGTCTTAGGGAGGCAGAGCTGACTTGGTCATCCAACCACAGAGGTCCACCTTCCCTTCTTTGTGTCAAGGACAGCAGCCTCTTCTACAGAGTAGATGTTGAGTGGCCTTGGTGGACCGCCATAAACTGAAAAGCCACAAAGTTTTGGAGCCTCCACTTGAGGTCCTGGGGGAAAGAGCACGTCATTTCCCACTTAACCATGAATTTTGGCTTCACGCAAGAGCAAGTGGCTTGCGTGTGTGAAGTCTTGCAACAAGGGGGCAACATTGAGCGCTTAGGACGCTTCCTCTGGTCCCTGCCAGCTTGTGACCACCTGCACAAGAACGAGAGCGTCCTAAAGGCCAAAGCGGTGGTGGCCTTCCACCGGGGCAATTTTCGGGAGCTCTACAAGATCTTAGAGGGCTATCAGTTCTCTCCGCACAACCACCCCAAACTTCAGCAACTTTGGCTCAAGGCTCACTACACCGAAGCGGAGAAGTTGCGTGGGAGGCCGCTGGGAGCTGTTGGAAAATATCGGGTGCGTCGCAAATTCCCTTTGCCTCGGACCATCTGGGACGGGGAGGAAACCAGTTACTGTTTCAAGGTAGGTCTTCTTGGAATTGCGTTTTGTCCAGTGGCATTTCTCAACTCTTGTGGACATCCCGCTCCTAACAAAGAAAACTCTGTTTCCAACACCCAGACATTTCCATTTTTCAAGCACAAAAACCTTCAATTGTTCTCTGAAAAGTTTATATTTGGGATAAACCACCTGATATTCCAGTAAGGTTATAATTAGTCATTTCTTGCCTAAATCTACTATGTTCTTCTAATTATCCTTCTGTATTTCTATCACACTCAACTCCAGGGGGCAATTTATTTCCAGTGGAATAGCTTTTACCTAATTGCCATTAGGATATTTTATTTTAATCTTTAAGCCTCTGCATTGCCTCTATTTCCTCTTTATGGACCTACACTCCTGCTTTCTTCTCCTGCCAAAAAATCTCTTACGCTGACAACCATCTCTTTGTTTCTTTTCAACCCTTCCATTCCACTCTTTTTCCTACTAGTCTTGCCATAATGCTGGTTTGATACAAGAAACCTGCCCTTTGAAATGTCCTTTTAACCACTGAGAGATAAAACTTTTTCAGGCTGAGCGCTGCCGTCGGTCTTTGGAAACTGGGCTTCTATTTCAGAAACTAGAAAGGGGACAAGACAGAAATGTTTCTTGGGTGAAGATTAAAATTTTGCCTGGTTTAATTCTCATTAATTTAATTTGTTAAATAATTAAAGATCTGTACAGGAATAAGGATCTCTCCCTTGGGTTTACACTTTCCCTTTTCTTTTTGTCATGGAAAAAAAAGGAAAAAGTTGTAGCCTGTTTTAAAGGTGCCCTGGATGGTAGACCCCAGACTTTCAGGGCTTGTGTAAGGTTCAGAAATCTCACCCTACATCAGCGCTCAAAACTTTTTAATGTCTTGCCTGCATCTTTAAAAGTCTACTGAAAATACACAATGCAAGATTTCCTGCCATTCATTCCCTGTTACCTTTGCCTCTATTCATCTTATTTACCGCAAAATTTAGCTTGGGGGGGGGGGGTTATTGGAGAGGGGGGTCTCTTGCCTGCTTTGGTGTTTCATGCCATTTCTTACTTCCTCTAAATTCTTCCAGAAACATTCTGGAATAATCTTCTGAGGGAGGCCATAATCCGTGCATCTCCAAGAACATTCTGGAAAAGTTTCAAAACGCATATATTTTATGCAGCCTTTGGCAGGCAAGAGAGATAATATATGCCCTAGCTCCGTTATTACAGTCAAGCAAGATTTTCCTTCGCCATTAAATTACAGAAATGGCCCAAGCCTTCAGGCTTTGCAAAATTTCGCCCTTGATTAAAAATGAAAGGGGTTGGTGATTGCTTATTTTTGGGAGACAACCAATATCAAAGAATGATGACATTGCCCCCTATGGGTTACATTCTAACATTTAACCTGACCTTGAAATATATACACTTAAAACAATACTGTGTGCTTTTGAAGTTGGTCTAACCACAAAAGAGGACAAAGTTACTTGCAGCAGTTCAAGTATTTTGGAATAAGAAGAAAACTGCAGTTAAGTTACTGATTCTGGATTCCTGCAAAAAGAAGCTAAAGGCCACTAAATACATTTATAGCAAATAAAGATTTGGTTGCCCCAGCTGGAAAATGTTTAGAAATTAACAATAAAAATGCTAAAAAACCCTGAAGTACTGTTTCTGTCTGGGAAGGTTAAAGAGTTTAGAATCTCTGTTTTAACAGGGTGGGGGGAGATTTAAGTGAGGATTTGATGGGGCCTTGGGGTATTACAATTAGTGCAGAGAAGAAATTTTTGCTTTTACAATTTTGGTCTAATTATTGAGAGTCCTTAATTTATGATCACAACTGGGACAAGAATTTCAGTGGCTATATGATGTCATTATTAAGCAAATCACTATGTGACCAGACCCAATTTTATGACCAATTTTACTGCTGTTGTTAAGCAAATCTAGCTTCCCCCATTGACTTTGCTTTCGGGAAGCCAACATGTAAAGTCACAAATCATAATTACATCACTGCAAGTTATTGCAGCCATCATAAATGCAACCCAGTTGCCAACCTCTTGAATTGCAATCACGTGAAAGGGGGTGGTATCTTTGAGGATGGATTGCAAGTCACTTTTTCTGAGGCCGTTGTAACTTTGAACTGTTAAACAAAGGTCTGTATGTTGAGGACTACCTGTAATGTTAAGTTCAATGACTTTCTGCTCTCCTACAGGAAAAATCCCGAAGTGTGTTACGGGAATGGTATATCCACAATCCCTACCCATCCCCTTGTGAGAAAAGAGAGCTGGCCGAAGCTACTGGGCTGACCACAACTCAGGTCAGCAATTGGTTCAAGAATCGGCGCCAGAGAGACCGTGCAGCAGAGACCAAAGAGAGGTGAGGGAGGGGGCTTCTCTGCCAGCAGGGAATTCAAGGCAGCTATTTTGAATTTATTTATTTGTAAAATTTGGTAGCTGCCCATCTTGCCACAGAATAACTCTGGGCAGCTTACAATATTAAGTTTTAAAAAAATTTAAATACAGCAGTAGCATACAGAAAATAGCCTGGGGCCAAGGGCAAGAAAATGGCCGAGGGGCTAGACATACAGATGGTGGCTACGGTGAGCCAGGAAATGAGCAGGTGTAGAACAGAAGGATTGGGGGAATCTCAGATGAGCAGGAAGCAGACGGAAAGATTTCCCTTGCTATTCCATCTTCCATGCCACTGCTTCTGCCACTAAGACAGCGTTTCTCAACCCATTTTAAGATGTGTGGATTTAACTATATGTTATGGATAATCAATGAATTTCTAAAAAAAAATGTCCGCAAAGTACAGTACAATCCCAAAAGTCAAGAAGGTGGCAATGACTGATCAGCAGAAGCTTTGCCTAGTTTTTATGTAACACAGAGATAAAATAGGAGAAAGAAAGAGTATTATATTTGCTGCCTTGAGTTAATTCCAAAGTAGTAAAGATGGAATAAAAATCTAATTGATCAAACCACAGGATAAAAAACAGGAGGGGCTTTAATCACCCCATTATAGCCACCCTCTTGATTTTTCTGACAATATGCTGCAGTCACCCCTGAAATATCCCAGATCAAAGAAGGCTGAAATATTTATTTAGCACGTGCAACTGATTAGATTACTTTAAGACCAACTGATTTAGTTGTCATCTTGGCAATAGAATTTCGGAATCATGTGGACTTAGGCATTGTTTTTTTCTTTTTGGCTGCAGGGAGAATGGCGAGGGTGGCGTTCTGAAGGAAGGACAGGGCCTGCCCCGAGACAGACACATGATCCCCAGCTCTGAGGATGAAAGCTCCCCCATTGACAGCCCCTCACTGCTCTACCCTGCCTTGCAGCTTTCAGTTCCCAAGGGATCCTCTCTTCACAATGCCCAACGGGTGGATTACCTGCAGAACCAGCCTCTCCACAATAGCCTCCTGGGGTCCCTCACTTCCACTCTCGTAAATCTGGGGTCCTGAAACAATAGAATAAGACACTGCCACATTCTCAGTGGATTGCTTCTTTGTTCCAGCAATCCCCCCCCCCATGTAAGTATTCCCATTTCCAATTGAAAGGATCATCACATTGTGTCTCTTTGTAAGAGGGGAAACTGCTACAACCATATTGAATCATCACATTGGATGCTGAGGAAAAATGAACCAAATTCCACGGGATGGAAAATGTCATGTGTTTTTTCTAATTGTGAGAAAAGCTTGAAGCCATCTGATCTGAAATTTCCTCTATCTGCACATTCTCTGAATGGCCAGATTCTTGATTTTTCCACTCTCTGCACCCTAAGATAATGACAGAATCAGGAGTTTAAGGTGAGGATGGGTGTCTGCCGCAGGAACATCTGTTTAAAGTAGAAAGCATCCAATTAAGGTTAATTAGGACTTAGGCCTGGACAGCTGAGCACATACAAACACTTATCCCCTAGAGAGAACAGATGCAATTTGTGTACCTTGCCACAGTGCCAAGAACCTTAATGATTTGGACAGAGAACCGTATTTGAGGGGTTTTCAAATGGAACCTGGAAAGGAAGGAGACAGAAACAGCCTGTGACTGATCCTCTGCTGGTGGTTCTTTTTGCAGAGATTCAGCAAGAGTTCGTAGGATTGGGATAACCCTGGAATATCCCTCTTGAAAGGTGTGGATGGGCATTTAGGCCTTTTGGGACAGATTGCTTGAATGGAATCCACTGGTATGAAAGTAGTTCATCAAAGCCAAATCACCTTTTTCTGCCATTTTTTTAAATAAATGTAAAATTGAAAAACAAGTTTATCTTCAGCCAGATTCACTAATTCTTGGTTTGTGTCCAGGTAAAAAACCTACTGTCCACTTGTTTCCTTCTTGCACAAATCTTTGTGTGGTTGTCAGTCTGTCTTGCCTCTTGACCCACGTGACATGGCTCCAAAGAAAATGTTAGGTACAAGGATATTCTGTGGTAATTTCTGGAATTAGTGACAGAGTCTGCAATTTTCTATTTGAGGATATGTCCTAACTGTGGGCTAGAAATCTCTAGGGCAAATATTATTTCTATGTCAAACTCGTGAAGTACATCATCAGTCTCTCAGGCCCAGATCTACATTTGCAGAATGGGGATAATGTATTAATAACGTTGCTGTACTTTATAAACCGGGATGGCTCAGTGGTTAAAGACGTTGAGCTTGTGAGTTGGAGAGCTGGCAGCCTGTGTTCGAGACCTCAGCTCCACACGATAGGGTGAGATACCATGCCTTGCCCCAACTCCTGCCCACCTAGCAGTTTGAAAGCATACAAATGCAAGTAGATTAATAGGCACCACTTTGTTGGGAAGGTAACAGCATTCCGTGCACCTTTGGTGTATAGCCATGCTGGCCACATGACCACGGAAAATGTCTTCAGAAATGCTGGCTCTTCATACAAGAAACAGAGATAAGCACCATGCCCTAGAGCTGGACACAGCTGACAGGGAAATCTTTATCCTTACTTTATAAAGCTGATTTAAAGATCATATTAATGAAGAACATACAATAATATATTCCAAAGTAGAGGTGGTCCTTGACCTGCAATGACAATTGGAATCAGAATTTCTATTTCTAAGCAAGGCAGTTGATAAGCTAGTTCTGCCCAAATTTATGACTTTTTCTCCATAGTTGTTAAGTGAATTACTGCAGTTGTTAAGGGAATCATACAATTATTAAGTGAATATGGTTTCCCCCACTGTCTTTGTTTATTGGGAGCCGGCTGGTAAGACTGCAAATGACGATCATGTGATCCCAAGGCACTCATCTTAAATATATGCCAGTTGCCAGGAACCAGAATTGTGATCATGTGACCATGGAGATACCACCATGGTCACAAATGTGAGGGATAGCTGAAAGTTACTTTTTTCAGTGTCGTTATAACTTTGAGCAGTTGGTAAACGAATGGTTGTAAGTCAAGGACTACATGTTAAGGTCTGGTTAGGAGTTCTGCGGTCTACATGACATGGAGTTATCAAAATATGTATTGATTGCTCCCTGTTGCCTTTCACTTTCACAATCACCCAGCTCAGATCAGAGAAGAGACACAGAGGCACCCAATCAGTTAATTTTACTGCCGTATTTTATTTTAATTATAAATAGAGTTTTGGGGAGGGGGAAACTACCAATAAATATATAAATAGGTAAAAACAATGGGAAAACCCATTGACGTTTAAAACAGTATTTCAAACAGAAACTGATCTGTGCATAGAGGACACAATCCAAAAGAATAAAGGGATGACTCAGTTTTCCGCTGAAACAAATTCCAGACCAACCAAAAATATAAGAGCCTGATTTAAGCTCTTCCTAAAGACAAAATTCTCCCTTCTTAATATGAAGCATTAACTCAGAACTCCATAGCTCAGAACCAGTTTAGTCTCTTTAAAACTTCCTAACTCTCCTTGAACAAACCTAAAGAATTATTCCTTCCTTGGGATTTTGAAGTACTGGCCCATCTAAAAGGGTCAGTGGAAACTCAATGCCATCCAGAGCAAGCTCTCAAATGGACTTGCCTCAGTTAAAAGTTTAAAACACCTAGAGACCTATATAATAATACTATATAATAAAGCTTCAAAGTTGGTGTGAAACAAGCAAGTGTATATGGACCTCAAAAATTCCATTTGTACTTGCCAAATATAGAACTAAATTGCTGGTAACTAAGGGGTGCCTTTAAGAACATCTATGGCACAAAGCTATAGAAGAGAGGAAGATCAAAGCTTAGACAATATATATAAATCTTGGTTTTTTTGTCTCCAGTTCATTAGAATTATTTTTAAAAGTAGATCCTTTCAAATGGTTTTGTGCTTTTAGATCAAGGATAAAACTTAATATAAAATCTTAAACTTGGCATGTTTTCCCGTCATCTAGAGCTACAGATTCCTTTTACTCTTGCTGTTTTCTTCCTGCAGTTGATCCTGCAAGACCACTAGAGATCAACTTTGGACACAGGTAGAACAGCCTACATAGTAGTAACTGCAACATCTGGAAATCTGGGGGGGGGGGGGGAAAGGCCATCTACCTGTTTTCATTCTGCTCAGGAAACCCAAACACATAACGACAGATGAAACATTGGTGGTAGAATACAATTTAAAGCTAAACAAGGAAAATAGATGGGGAAAGCTGATGTCTTGGGGAGACATCAGGGTAAAATGATCTCCTTCCTTGTTGCTTCTCTATTGCTCTACATTCCCCGTCAACAAGACCAGTAAAGCTCCTATTGCTTGATACTTTGCTAAAAATGGAGTAGGCACACACTCTATTGCAGAACCATGGGTAGGGAAGTTCCAACTTCATCAGCAGAGAGAGGACTCTGGACCCCACTGAACAGATATACATTACCATCCCAGTGGGGAAGAATCATGGAATACAGCCTAACAAAGAGATGTTGCCCACTGTCTGGATGCTGGGAATGGATTTCTCAGCAAGCAGCAGATGGAAGGGTTTGGGCGGCTCTAGTTCTTCATCACCACTGGAGAAGTCGTCTCTCACAATTCGGTTGTTGAGGCGGCTGAATCGGCGAGCTTTCATGCTGTGAGAAAGAGGGAAAGAGCATAAAAAGAAAGTTTAGAACCTAACAAGAGGTCTCCTGCTGGAATTATCTGTCTAGTCACACTATACAAGTAGTCCTCAACTTAGAACCATACATTTAATGACCATTCAAAGTTACAACAGCATTGGGGAAAAAAATTGAATCATCACCAGTCCTCACGTGACTGCTGCAGCATTTCCATGGTCATATAAACAAAATTTGGGCGCTTGGCAACTGGAAGGTATTTAAGACAGTTGTAGTCCTGGAGTCATGTGATCACCTTTTGCGACCTTCTGACCAGCAAAGTCAATGGGGGAAGCCAGACTTGATTAACAACTACAGATAGTCCTTGACTTACGACCACAATGGAGCCCAAAATTTATGTTTGTTAAGTGAGTTTTGCCTCATTTTACACCTTTTCTTGCCAGTTGTTAAGTGAATCATTGCAGTCGTTAAATAACATTGTTGTTAAGTGAATCTGGTTTCCCCATTGACTTTGCTTGTCTGAAGGTCACAAAAGCTGATCACATGACCTCTGGACACTGCAACAGTCATAAATATGAATCAGTTGCCAAGCATCCAAATTTTGATCATGTGACTAAATGGATGCTACAAATGTGAAAAACGGTCATAAGTTACTTTTTTCAGTGCCGTTGTAACTTTGAACAGTTGCTAAATGAACTGTTGTAAGTTGAGGATTACCTGTACGTGATTCACTTAACAAATGTTGTGATACACAGAGGAAGTCTACAAGTCCTGCCAAGATTGGACACCCCAGTTCCACCACATGGCCAACTGATTCTCCAAAGAATTACCTGATCCCATTATTCACTGTTGTTCAAAACAAACATACCAATATGGCTTCCGCTCCTGCTTTGTCATCATACGCCACAGCTGGGCCAGTTCCCTTGTAGCTGCAGTGGAAGCCATGCCTGGGCAAGTGCTATGAAGAGAAAACATTTGTTTGATCAAACTCACAAGAATCAGGCAGCCAAGGTATCAATGTCCCTAAATCCCTTAAAGGTTTCAAGAAAACAATGTTTCCATAGTGAGCATTATCCAAGTCAGGAATTTGACCGCCAGGAGTTCAATCTTGACAGGGCTCAAGGTTGACTCAGCCTTCCATCCTTCTGAGGTCAGTAAAATGAGGACCCAAACTGCTGGGGGCAATATGGTGACTGTAAACAGCTTAGATAGGGCTGTAAAGCACTGTAAAGTGGCATATAAGTCTAAATGTTATTGCTAATCCAGGCCAAATATTCTGCAAATAGTTTCTTCGTGCCTAAATAACCTTGGTAAGTGTATTGTGTGATTTTTTTTGACATATTTATTACATGTTGTTGCTTTATTGCTAAAAAGCCTGGTCTTTGAGGACCTGCTCCCTTATTTATTTGTCCATTTTTTGTAAACTTTCCCTAAATGATTCCTGTTGGCAATATAGTAGTAACAAGACTTCAAATCTATATTGGCCTTGAATTTACGGTAAAAGTCCCTAGTTAAATCTGGGCATAGCAAAGAGCTCACTGTGGCTGTAAGTAAGTTAGCCCCAACTTCCACTCTATAAGAATAGGAAGAAGGGACAATAATTGATATCGCAGGTCTATTCTAGCGGTGAAGATATATGGGTAGCCGTTGACTTACGACCATTCGTTTAGTGACCAAACTCACAACAGCACTGAAAAAAGTGACTTTATGACCATTTTTCACACTTATAACCGTTGCAGCATCCCCAGGGTCATGTGATCAAAATTCAGACGCTTGGCAACTGACTCACATTTATGACGGTTGCAGTGTCCCCAAGGTCAGGCAATCCCCTTTTGTGACCTTCTGACAAGCCACATCAATGGGGAAGCCAGATTCATTTAACAGCCGTGTCCCTAGCTTAACAACTGCAGTGATTCACTTAACAATTCTGGCAAGAAAAGTCGTAACATGGGGCAAAACTCTCTTAACCCATGTCTCGCTCAGCAACAGAACTGTGGAGCTCCATTGTGGATCGTAAGTCGAGGACTACCTCTATGCTGAGAGAAACTAAAATACTGCACAGCTGCTAATTATAGGAAATGCCTTAGTTGGCTGCAGTTTAGTCTCCCTGAAAGAAATTTGCTTTTCCACTTCTCCTCACCGGATGAAGTGCTTGCGGTTCAGGCGACAAAACATGATGAAACCGTTCACGCACTTCTTCTTCAGCGGCAGGGGAGACGAGTCGTGGATGCGTTTCTCACTGCCGGCTGGTGGGCGCCGGGCTCTCCTGCCCGCCTTCTTCTTCTTCTGCTTCTGCTTCTTCTGCCTCTTCGGCTGGGTTCCCTGCGGCGCCTTCCCCCTCTGGCAGGGGGTCCAGGTGCTGTCGCTGTCCTCCTCACTGGGGGATGCCGGGCCTTCGGGTCTCACTGGGGGGGCCTCCTGAAACTGCGAGGGGCAAAAAGAAGCCAGGGACATGGGAGCTGATATCCAATAATTGCCCGGATAATAAAACAGAACTTGATCTAGGATGAACATAACTTCAGCCATGTTAGGATGTGGAATTTACTAGCCAGAACAGTAAAGCATAACCATTGGCCAGTTGATTGATTGGAGAGGGTGGGCTCCTGCATGTGGCCATCTATGCTGTGATTGGTTGTGGGGTGCAAAGGGGGAGTTTCCCTTTTTTCCCGCCTTTTTTTCTTTTGTCTGGGTTCTGTATTGCTGTTTAGATTTACCTCAGGATGTGCCTGACTATCTTGGCTGCTATAAATGTTAACATATATGTACAACTATATGTAGTTATATTGTGTGTGTGTGTGTGTGTGTGAAAATATTGAAATATTTGAATTTTATAATTTAATATTCTAGAATATATATAATATTTTCTCTCTCTCACACACACACAAACATATATAGAGAAATATATAACTACATAACTACAAGTTTGTGTCAGTCTCCCTGACTTTATTTTGGACACTTGCTGTGGAATTCCCTGACAAGTCACTTAATCCCTAATTAAATTAAGATGTAATACAGGTAGTCTTCGATTTACAACAGTTTATTTAGTGACCATTCGCAGTTATAACGGCACTTTAAAAAGTGACTTAGGACCATTTTTCACACTTATGACCATTGCAGCTTTCCCATGGTCACGAGATTTATATTCAGATGCTTGACAACTGACTCATTTTATGACGGTCGCAATGTCCTGGGGTCATATGGTCACCTTTGGTGACCTTCTGACAAGCAATGGGGAAGCCGGGTTCACTTAACAACTGTTACTAATTGAACAACTGCAGTGATTCACTTAACTGTGGCAAGAAAAGTCATAAAACGGGGCATAACTCATTTAACAACATAAATTTTGGGTTCAATTGTGATTGTGAGGGCTACCTGTAAGATGTACTTGATGACATTTAATTAATGAAGAAATACCGTACAGGAGTAAAACATACACTAGATCTAGTACCAGGGATTGTAATGTCCTTGGATGTCAATTTCTATAGAGTATCACAAACCTTCCCGTCAACATCTTCCTCTCATAAAACCTCTTTGAAATATGAATAAATACACACATGTACTAAAATGATCAACATATCTTAATTACTACACTAATATGAGTGGATGATACTCATAATAGTCAGCAAATTAAGAAAGCAGTATAAGATTATTACAAACATTATCCAAACCCCCGTAGAATTGATATGGCTGTGGTTTGATCATCCCGCAGGGCTCATTTTTAAAATTCCTGTACAGATGGGTATGTGGGTCTTAATTGCCCATAAACATTAAAAAGTATATAAAACATTTCAAATTTGCAACACTTTTGGTACCACATATTTGATTCAAATTAAGGATTTCATTATTCTATGGTATTTTAACTGTCTCTTCTGTTGGTATTTAGGTTAAGGTTTCATTAAAAGTTGGTAGGATTTGTGAAACTCTTACTAAAATAAATGGGAGGAAGGTGACCTTGTCTGAATTCTACATGTCTTTAGTGAGACAGAAAAATTTATTTATTTATTTATTTTTGGGACTTATATGCCGCCCTATCTCCCGAAGGACTCAGGGCAGCTAACAACAATAAAAAAACAACAATACAAAAATTAAAAAAGAATTAAATAACAGCCCCAAAATAAATTAACTACACAGTTAAAAATTAAAACATATTTAAAAACCCATCATCAATCCAGGTCAGCCTGATGGAAGAAAAAAGTTTTGAGGTCGCGGCGAAAGGACCGGAGGTCCGGGGCCATCCGAAGCTCAAGGGGGAGTTGGTTCCAAAGGGCTGGTGCCATAAATTTACAAAATGACATAAACATTATGTCCATTGTGTCATGAAGAGTCAGAAGTGACCAAAAGATTGAACAATCACAACATCTATTGTTTCTAACCACTGTGTTCATTAGTGTTTCTTATTATCTTTTTTGTTCAATCTGTATACCTTCCTTCCTCTGTACACCGCCCCGAGTCCCTCGGGAGAAGGGCGGTTTATAAAAACTAATAAATAAATAAATAAATAAATAAAGAGGCTGCCTCTGATCCTTTAACCAATATACAACTGATTTACAGCTGCAGTACCAATAGGGTCTCAATTAATTTCTTCAGTTCTGTTTTAAAGCCACAGCAATATGGGTGACAATGACTACCTTTTGGACAGAAAATATATATAGTATATAGGAGTAGGCCTTAATAAGAACATTAGAAGATTCCATGACCTGATTTCTCTGGCTCACAAATAACCAGTTCCATTCTTCACAAACCATTTCCCACCTCTTGGATTTGTTCTCTCCATGAGGATATTATTTCATTCACTCTTGACATGGGGCTGGACTCGGTTTTACCTGCTTCACTGTAGGAAAGGTAACAGTGATCCAGCGTGAATGCTGACTGCAAGAGAAGGAAGAAATCGGAGGGATGGCATTGTAAATGGAATTAATGAAGGCAGGGGAAGGAAAGAACAGAAAAGAATATTAGGCTTAAAATGTAAGATTTTACATGAACGTATATAACAGTCACCAACACAAAACCCTATCTAAAATACCATTCAATCTTGTTTCCTTATCATTTAAACTGAAGTTAGTCTTGGATCAGTTTAACGATGCATGATTTGCAGAGTTGCTTACTTAAACTTAGAAACACTATTAAAATAAAAATAAATAAGCATGCAGCTGGGCACAGTAAGAGCCAAAAAGTTTGACCGCTGAAGAAACTGCATATGGACCAAGATATTATACATGGTAGATCTTAAGACAGCACATGGCTCCCAAAGACATTCTAAAAAATGTTTCTGAAATGCCATAGTAACTGTGTTTAGTTTTTCTTTCCTGTTCTAGAATAATTTACTCCTATGTCTTCTCATTTCTTTACCCTGTTGAGAGCGTGTCTCTGGCACACAACTCAGATGCCAAGGGTGGCCTTTATCTTAAAAGAAACCTGCATATTCCAGATATAATCCAATGCCATCAACTGCAACTGACCAAACTCGCCAAGGTCTTCAGAGAATTATTAGCTACCCTACATTGTAACGGAAGGTTACAAGGACATTGATGGTCTTCTGAATGCAAAACCTCTGCTCCACCATTAAGCCATTCTTAGCTTCTCAGACTGCTTTTCAGGCAAGTGCACATACTAGTACATAAAAATTTTTCAATAGACAATTATACCATATATGCAATTAGCCTCAAGCCAAGTATGTTAACCAATCTCTACTGAAAAATATCCTGTGTGAGTTAACAATAGGAAACATTGTTGCATTAAGTTATTCATTAACTTTCCCAAGTCAACCTTTGATATTGCAATCAATTGCAAAGGACAAGTGTGTGAGAACCCCCTCAGATGGAGAGAAGTAAAAAGGACACACAACAGACCAGGCTGCCTTTTTCATTCTTGGCTATTTATATCTGGAACAACAATACAGCGACACAGGACGGGGAGATTTAAGGTGTCAGACTAGCAGCCGGGAAGCCGAAGTAGAAGTCCAGTCTCAGCTGCAGAAATCCACTGGAAATTGAATCATGGCGACTGGACTTTTCTTGCTGGTTTGAAATGTTTCGCTGCTTATCCAAGTAGTTACCAGAGTCTGAGCAAGTTGGTTAGGGGGACCCCAAATATGTCCTCCAGGGTGGTTTCATTTCTCACCTAATCTGAACAGGCTTGTTAGGTGAGTAGGCAGAGTTGTTAAGAGTTCTAAATCCTTTCTCCTAGGTGGATACTGCTCTTGCATCAGTCCTGAAGGAAGATGTTATGCTGCTCTTGTATCAGTCCTTAGGAAGATTAAGACCACCAGGGAGGTGGTCTTAACAACCGCCTGGATGACTGAGAATCTTCATGGACATATTCCTACAGAAGTTCACTATGTGACTTTGGACCAGTCACACACTCTCAACTCAATCTGCTTCACAGGTTATTGTGGCAGGGAAAATCAGGAGAAGACTATGTACAGGTACTCCTCGACATATGACCACAACTGAGCCCAAAATTTCTGTTGCTAAGTGAGTCATTTGTTAAGTGAGTCTTGCTCCAGTTTACGACCTTCTTGCCACAGTTGTTGAGTGAATCACTGAAGATGTTAACTTTGTAACACGGTTAAGTGAATCTGGCTTCCCCATTGACTTTGCTGGTCAGGTCACAAAAAGGGATCACGTGAACGTGGGACACTGCAACTGTCATAAATATGAGTCAGCTGCCATGAGTCCAAATTTTGATCACCTGACCACAGGGATCCTGCAATGGTCATAAGTGTGAAAAATTGTCATCAGTTATTTTTTCCAATGCCATTGTAACTTTGAATCATCACCAAATGAATTGTTGTAAGTTGAGGACTACCTGTATTATACAATTGACTGTTCATAAGTCAGAAGTCTTGGGATTATTCATGGGATAAAGCAACAGTTGCTTCTTCAAACTGCCACAGTTGTTAAGCGAATCACTGGGGTTGTTAAGTGAATTGCATGGTTGTCAAGCAAATGCAAGCCTCCAAAATTTGATCGCATGACCATATGGATACTGAAATGGTAGTAAGTGTGAAAAAAGATCCTAACTCACTTTTTTCAATCGTTTTGTAACTTTGAACAGTCACTGAATGAATGCTTGTAAGTTGAGGATTACCTGTACACTGCCTTGACCTCTTCTGTGAAAGGGAAGATACGAATCTAGCAAATAAAGATATAAATCTAGCAAATATACCAGAAACTACACATCATGTTGCATGATGGAATTTGTAGTTCCACGTTTCTGGAAAACAACAGATGGAGAAAAGCTGGAATTCAGACTCTGAAAGCTGCAATAGACGAATAGAAGATGAAGAACGAATGTAATATAGGAAGCTGAGTAACAAAGTCCTTACCTTTCTCAAGTGTGTTCCAGCAGGATTATGAGAAAAACTGCTGGACTGAGGAGACAAATGCACATCTTCGAATAATACTGCAAAGAAGCGAAATGTTCTTTGAAAAATGTTTTAAAAGTCATCTGCTTCCCTCATCCCATTTCAAGAGAAGCAAGTTTTGTCATTTGCTCTCCCATTTCCCTCTTTTCATCTCGTTCATATGTCACATTTACTGGAGAGTAACATTTCTTCTTAAGAATCACACTGCAACATTGCAGATACCTGCCTCCGGTGATTCATAAAGTCTTGGGGCGCTCCATGTTTAGTTCCCACAGAAACTGTTGTCCATAACAGGCCAATAAAGTTGACAGTTTTAAAATATTCCACTTCCCGGGAAATCTTTCTAAATCCACTTGTTCTGCTCATATTTAAAGAGGAGAACAAATCAGCTCAGGAGGGAATGGGCCTATGGTTACAAACACATCCTTTTGGGTAAGAAACATGATAAGCTTTTGAAAAAAGGCTGCCTATCAAACTGATCTCACCCAGGTTAAGGATTCCCTCCCTCCTTGCCGCCAATTTACCTGGAGAAAGTTCCTCTTGAACACCTTGGAGAATATGTGGGGGGAGGAGCCGAGCAGGAGAAGAGAAAAGCGAAGGGCTCAACCCCAAATCAGAGCAGCTGTGGCTTCGGGTTCCAATCCCAGGGGAACACAGCTGCATATTTCCCACTGCAATGAATCAAATTTACAGGCTACTATTTACAGGTAGTCCTCAACTTATGACCTCCCAAAATTTCTGTTGCTAAGTGAGACATTTGTTGAGTGACTTTTGCCCCATCTTATGACCTCTTTGCCATAGTTGTTAAGTGGACCTCTGCAGTTGTTTAAGTTAGTAACCTGTTTGCCTTGATCCCCACCAACCCTTCGGCAGCGCTTTTTTGAACTTTTCTGCCTATTTTCAGTCAAACACTTACTACTGGAGAACTTCATAGGGGACTGAATGGAGAGCCAAGGACTGGCTTTGGGTCCTTCTTCCTCCTCTTCTTCACAAGAGGAATAATAGTGCACCAGCTCCTGCCTGAAAACAATTGAGATGCTTATCAAGACAATGAAGAAACAATATGAGACAAGAAAAGGAAGGAACTACAGGGGATTTTTCCTATTTCGGGGGAACAAGATGTAATTAATCTTTTAATGGCTGCTTTTGGCTTACAGAGGTTCCATTTGAACACCATCCTCAAAGCTTTTTCAGTTACAATTTTATTCTCCCCATCTTAAATTCCCCTCAAACCACCTATTACAAAGTAAACTTCCTGTTTTGAATGAAGGCAGGTAAAGAGGTCTAACTTGTATTAATCATGTCTGATAACACTTGTTATTAGATAAAATTAACACAGTAAGACACAGTCAAATGTAAGTAAGCAACTGAGGTCAGTAATAGGAGGTCTAAAAAAACCTGTGTTTCATCTGCTTTAGAATGGAGATGGCGTGCTTCTTGACTTCAAAAAGTCCTTGCCTGTTTTAAAAAGCCACAAACATTTTACAAATGGTCTAATACAAACCCACAGCGATTTAGGAATTCAGTTTTACAAAATATGAAAATACAGCACTCAATTCCTACCTCACCAATGTGTGTCCAGGGCCCCCACTATATTGATGCGGTTTATTGTAAGCCATTTGTGTTGAATACACAGAAAATGTATTCTCATCCTTACATTCCTGGTCACCATCAAAATTCCAACCTGTCAATAACAGTTTCAAGGATAGAGAGGGGAAAAAGTTAAACTCGTCAGAATTTTATTTATATTCTGTGGATTATAAAAAATAAGTTTTATTGTAAACAAAATTGAAATAGAATAATGTTTTTTCTATGTTAAGAACATGTTTCTGAAAATTGATAAAAGACAGAGCTAAATCACGAAGGAAGGAAGGAAGGATTACATGCTCATGTATGCATGCATGGGTTAATATTTAATATAGATGAAACAACTCTGGAAAATAAAAAATGTAAAGTATCCAGGGTGGATTGTTTTTAACAGACTAGTGGATTTAGCAGAGATTAACAAGGATGTTGCTAAACTACTGCATGCCATGGGTTTAATGAGAAAATCTATTTCAAGCAACCAAAAATATTTGCATCTTAACGTCAAGTTCTGTCTAAAAATACTTCAGCGGGTGAGGGAGCCTCCCTATTAAAGTGACTTATTGGAAACTAGCAGAATATTTTTTTTCCTGTCCAGTTCATAATTATTTGGAATTCATTGCCATGCCACACAGACAGTAATGGCTTATATAAACATATGGAAAGGATATATTCCTTGCCTGTTAGTAATTAGAGTGAAGCAACTTGTTTAGAGACACATGGCAGGGTAAAGTACTGACTGCCAGACCTTGGGCTGAACATCAGGATTGCAAACATCAAACGGCTGCTGATTGGTTATTGTGGGAAACAGAACGCCAGACTAAGAAAATGGTTGGTCTTACAAAACAGAATTTCTTATGTCCAGACACCGACACAATCTAATAAATCATTTCTTTTCCTTTGATGGAAACAAACCCTCATTAACCTCTCCCATATTACAAGATAAGATGTCTGACACAAAAGAGCAATTTATTCTCTACTGATTTTTTTTTACAAAGCAACAAAGAAATTGCACCTGCAGGATCAAATGGGAGTCCAATTTTGCTAATATCCAGATTAGTGTTTGCAGGCTGGTTAGGCTCTGGTAATGGACCCTTAAAATTGGGAAAGGAAGTTGATTGCTTCTGGAAGGATGAAAGAATAGAAGACACATCTCCCACATCAGGCAGACTCTCTTCCTCCAGGTGTGGGACAGCATGGGCAGAGTCCTTTCCAGCCTCCAAAGCAAGGTACTTGCACACTTTTCTGTTGACACCACCACGCCGGTCTATAAAACAATGATGATGCAACCATGCTCAAGGAGCTGAATCTCAGGTTTGACGGTATCTGCCTCATCAAAGCAGGAGCCATAAGACACTTCTCCCGTAAGAAAATTCTGCACTGAGTTTATCCAGCTGCAGTACCAATTTCCTTAGCTCAATCAGTTCCCACATTTTTTATTTCCCTTTTTAACCTCCCCAGAAGGGCAAAACCCCACATATCTACCGGTAATTTCTTTCTTGGATGAGCTATGCAACTATTGCACAATACCTGCTGTCCATCAAAAAGCAACAAGCATATTATGTCACACCCATTACCTGCCTCTGTCTGGTATCAACTCAAGATCCAAATAGAGGACAAGAAATGTCTAAAACTACTGAGGTCATCAATGGATGTGAGCCATGGGCTGTAACAGACAGTGCTGCATTGGCTGATCATGCAGAGGAAGGAAGCAAAACCTACAAAGCACAACACATCGAAGCAGCAAGTGTGGAAACCCCAAACTTGTGGAATACTTCCCAGACCTGATTTCCGGGTCCGTCTCTTCTTTCTGGGTTTCTTGTAGACGCCCAGAGGTTTGGGATTTTTTGCCCGTGGTGTGACTTCTCTGTGCTCTCTCTTCAGGGCAGGTGTCACCACCTGCTGAGATCCAACTGCTTTTAAGAAAGAAAAAATACGGACCACAAGTTTTGCTCAGGTACTGTATATCCTCTGCACTTTCTAACCATGGGTGTTCTCTGCCTCTATTCTGGCATTTCCTACCTTTTTGCTCCCTGCCACGACCTTGGAGCAGTGACCTGGCTCTATCAATGCTTGTCTGCAGATGTTCAATGTAGCGAAGGACTCGGAGCAGGATTTCTTTCTATTTAAATATTAAAAATGCAAAATTAAAGAACAGAAACAGGAAAAGAAACATCTGCCATTTGTATTCAGTACAGTTTGGAATCAGGACATTAACACTGTTGTGCAATTGGGCCCAATTTGAATTTCTGTGCAGATCCAAAATTATAGAACATTCCTTTAACATTTATGATAAATTATATTATTATAATACCTTTGTCAACCTCTTACAACTGGTCTGAAGTGGTATGGGTAACATCTGAGCCAATTCTTTAAGCGTGTTGGTGTAGTTATTGCGTTTCCTTCTATTAAAAAGAGAGAAGGAATGTTAGATATTTCTTATAAATACATACATAGACTCCCTTTCTATATACATTAGCACTTGCTATTTTTATTTTCCAGATGCAATACTCTCATTGTCCAAATACAGAATTTAGCATCCTAAACAACCTAGTACCATCCTTTGGATGTTATTAAATTGTCAAATATTAATATTTAATACATTAATATCACTGGAAGAACTTTTAATGCCTTCCATTTCATGCTATTCAATGCGACAGTCTCAGATAGATGCATATATGTACTATATCATATATAACTTAGGGCTGTATTAAAACAATTTGCTTAACTTGATAGTAGTGGTTATTAACATCACCATATTATCATCATCATTGAAAATGTTGGATTTTAGGTTGCTTTCTTTCCTTACCTGTCATCACAATTTTGTTTGAAATTGTTACTGTTTGCTTGCATTTCCTCAGAGCAAACCCACCCTATTTGGTTCCACATCTGTAACGAGAGAAGTGAAGAGAAAGTTTCTTGATTCCTGGATCATAAAACACAAGAGGAAAAAAACCTGTGATGGGGAAAGTGAAAAGAGTTTGAGAGGAAACCTATTAAGAAACTGTTTTTCAACCTTGGCAACGTTAAGATGTGTGGACTTCAATTCCCAGAATTCTCCAGCCAGCATACTTGCTAAGATTAAAAAAAAACATTGCTATAATAGAAAGGGCAAATTGCATATATAATAGAGTAAAGGAATTAGGAGTTCCTCAGAGGAAGACCCCTAAAACAAAGAAACTGTTCCCTGAATGGAATGCTCCATTTTGGAATTAAATGGAAAAGAATGCTATATTTTCTTTGCATGGGCTAAATGGAAACCAGACCTACAGAGCTCATATACCAAATATCTACTATATATATGCAGGGGCCTCAAGACTACAATATATCAGCTATGAAACTCATTCCAGACACCAAGAAGAGCTGCCCTCCAAAGAGAAGATCACAAGTGGTACAGTTTTGTTCCAGAAACAGGATTTGGTCAAAGCACCAAATTGATCAACACTCAAGAAAGTAATGGCTATTATGCAATTGTTCTGTTGGAGGATCCCGAGGAAACAGACGTTGTAATTGCTAATGGGAGGAATAAAGTGCCACTGTGATAGACAGGGAACCCTGAGATGACTGGGGGAGAACTATAGAGAGGAAAATTGGCTATGTTTTAAATAAATAACGAAATTCAGTTGATCCAATGGGGGGAAACACCAGTACAGTAAAAAAACAACAACAGTGAATTTAGGGATTCAAAATGGCAGTGAAGCTTCTAGAAAGATTCTCCAGGAAGAACAGAAAAGTGGAGAACATTGTGTTATACGAACTATATAAGAGAGAGACAGCATGAGACAGCCTAGGGGAACAGATTTGTTTTGGGGGGGACCCTATAATAATCAAACAGCAGTTAATAGCCCATCCAAAAGCTAAACTTTGGTTAACTTTCCTGCGCACTACAAACTGAAGGCCAGAATGGAAATAACAGCCACTTGTGACTACCCTTAAAAATCCTTTTTTTGAGAGTGAACCCAGGTCCCGCCTGGAAGTCCTGGTGGATAAAGATTATTTGGGAAGGGGGCAGTATAGAAGTAAAACTTTCTTTCCAAGAGGAGAAAATAAAGGAAGATGTCAACAGTCTAGATTTTGAAAATTAGCCACTTTCATCAGATTTTGCTGGAAGGCTTCCCCTCAGGAGAGGTCGGTCCAAAGTTGGTAAGGATGGCAAATAGATGTCAGGATCAGACGCAGAAAAGGGGAAAGAAAAAGAAGGAAAAAGAAGGGAAGGGGGGAAAAAGAAAGGGGGATTGAAGGAAAGAAAAAAAGGGAAGGAGAAAAGGAGGAAGGGGAAGGGAGAGGGGGAGGAGAAGGAGAAGAGGATGATGATAATGATGATGCTCATGAGGCAGAATATAGCTAATTCCTCTCTATGAGGGCATCGAAAGCCCTTCCCCGGCCTGTCTGAGGAACAGATCCATCTAAGGGATTCAGCCAAGGGATCTCCTTTGCGCCCCATTTCAAGCTCACCCTCGTCTTTGACCAGCTTGCTCAAAACTGAACCCCCCACCCAAGACTTATAAACCACGATGGGCAGTACCATGCATCCTGACCATCATGGCTTATTCCCAAAAACCTAGTTTGGCTGCTCAAAGGCTACAAACCATCCACCCAGGCTTGGCCTGAGTTAGAAAAGAGAATCCAGAAGAGCTTTAGCCAAAGAAGAGGATAACAGTCGATGTATATTTTTTGAGGGGAGGGGGGGCAGGAGGAAAGGAGAGGAATAAAGGACGAGGACCCCCCCCCTTCCTCAGATCTCAGTAAACTAGCAATGGGGGGGAGACATTCATGGAAGGGAGGAGAGCAGCTGATACGATCTCCTCAGGATACCTTCGCTGCCTTTGTGGCGGACACGAGCACGAAGGGAGGGGGGAAGGGGGAATTGGAAGCAGCAATCACAGAGGCGCGTGCCCGTGCCAGCCCGGGGCCCGCGCAATTCAGTGGCGCGCGCGGGGGGGGGGCGCGTGCCGGAGTGGGCGGAGAGGGAGAAGCGCTCGCGGGAGGGGCGGAGTTTGCCCATGAAAGGCCAGAGCGGCGGGAGAGGCAATCCCCCCTCCCCTCGCAGGGCAGGCGGAGGGAACCGATTGGTTCCTAGGCGGAGGGGGGGGGAGGAATTTAAGGGAAAGAGAGGCTGGCCAATCCGCGGGCGTGGCTCTCGTTCCCGCCAAAAGGCGGGAGCAGACGCCAGTATAAAGGCGGGGGTTGGGGGCAGCGCTGCTTTTTTTTGTGGGATGGGATGTAAGGGTCGGTCCCTTTTGAGGGATGGCTGCAGAGCAGCCTCGATCATCCGTTGCTGTTGATCGATAGAGCAGCGCTTCTCAAGCTTCTCGAGTTGAAGATGGGTGGACTTAAAACTCCCAGAATACTCCAGCCATGCCATTTGAAGCACTAATTTATATACTATATTTCAGAGGGATAACTGTGGTACTATTAGACTTATCCACGAATAAATGGTGGAATGTTGTTGTTAGCTGTGAAGTCGTGTCCGACCCATCGCGACCCTATGGACAACATTCCTCCAGGCCTTCCTGTCCTCTACAATCTTCTGGAGTCCATTTAAGCTCACGCCTACTGCTTCAGTGACTCCATCCAGCCACCTCCTTCTCTGTCGTCCCCTTCTTCTCTTGCCCTCAACCTTTCCCAGCATGAGGCTCTTCTCCAGTGAGTCCTTCCTTCTCATTAGGTGGCCAAAGTATTTGAGTTTCAGCTTCAAGATCTGGCCTTCTAAAGAGCAGTAAGGGTGGATCTCCTCTAGGACCGACCGGTTTGATCGCCTTGCAGTCCAAGGGACTCGCAGGAGTCTTCTCCAGCACCAGAGTTCAAAGGCCTCAATTCTTTGGCGCTCAGCCTTTTTTATGGTGCAACTTTCACTGCCATACATTGCAACTGGGAAAACCATAGCCTTGACTATGCGCACTTTTGTTGACAGGCTGATGTCTCTGCTTTTTAGTGTGCTGTCTAGATTTGCCATGGCTTTCCTCCCCATGAGCGTCTTTTTTTAAATTTCTTGGCTGCAGTCCCCATCTGCAGTGATCTTGGAGCCCAGGAAAATAAAATCTGTCACTACCTCCATTTCGTCCCCATCTATTTGCCAGGAATTGAGAGGGCCGGATGCCATGATCTTGGTTTTCTTAATGTTAAGTTTCAACCCAGGTTTTGCACTCTCCTTCACTCGCAACAAGAGGCTCTTTGGTTCCTCTTCACTTTCTGCCATTAGAGTGGTATCATCTGCATATCTTAGGTTGTTGATATTTCTTCCGGCAATCTTAATTCCAACTTTTGATTCATCTAGCCCTGCTTTTCTCATGATGTGCTCTGCATATAAGTTAAATAGGCAAGGCGACAGTATACAGCCTTTCCGGACTCCTTTCCCAATTTTGAACCAAAATGGTGGAATATATTTACACAAATGCATCCCAGCCTGACACGCAAATCATGTATATGCTCAATAAAAGTCACATTTAATGCATTTGCCAAAACTGGTCTGGTAAAAGATATTTGCAGGTCCTGATGTTTCTAGCCTATTAGGCTCCACTATTCCATTTATGTTTTTATTTACCTTTGAGGGAAAATAAAACCCACACAAGCCATAAGTAATTGGCATAATGCCAATAAAAGGATTTAGCCAAGAAATAATATGAAAGAAAGCATAATCATATGCGGGGGGGGAGTTTTCCAAAAATAGATATTTTTAATTTTAGCTTGAACCATGAGATGGCCAGCAAATAAATTTGATAATCTTTGAACTAAATAATATAAATACACACTTGAGAAAAAGGGCCCACCCAAAGAGAGGTTGCTTCTCCTTTCATTTGCTTTGAAATCTTCTCTGCCCCCAAATAATGAATGTTTATTCAAACAATATTGATTTAGTTCTCCAAGGCAATTGTGGTTTTCATACAACTATCCTTCATACCCTTTTGTGTAACAAACAAAAATCAATCTCTGAAATTTCACGCACATAAAGCTATCTGTTTTGCAGATAGGAAAACTAGCCTGCAATGAGTGACCTTTTCACCAAGTTTATATTCCTAGATTATGCTTGTATTTTGCTGTTTGGGATTGTATATTTATCCAGGCTGTATTCACAGCTGTGCTTGGTTCCTTTCACCATCTGAGCAGCTTAACAGGTTTAATGAACTATGCATTCGATAAAAGCTTTTACAGTGCCTTTGATTTCTTTCTACGCAGATAAAATATATATTTTATATAGGCTTCCCTGATGTAAAAAAATTTTTTAAAAAACTTTTAGGAGATACCTACTTGCTGAATTTTCCTAAGTAGAGAATAAACACATTCTTTAGAATTCTGGTATCCAATTTGTGGTGATTCCCCCCCCCCCCTCTGTTCCTTTAGCTTTAATACTAACACCACAAGCAAAACAAAGCAAGAGGATGTAATGTTTACCTTGAATTGAGTTTCTTTGCAGGGAATTTTTGTTTGAATGATGTGGCTTTTTCACAGCAGCTGAGAGGCTGAAAAATTAAGGGGCTTTGAGATAGCAGAAGATCAATCCCTACTTTATTTCAGGGCTGCAACTCTGCAATATGATCACAACTTTGCTACACATCTCATCCCAGAGAATCTAAAATGTGTTTGTTGTTCCTGTACATCTTTTTTCTTCCTCCCTTTTCTGCAGTAAAGCAGAGTTTGTTTGCTTTATTATTTTTGCAGCAGCTTTTGTATGCCGACTGCGACCTATCAGATCTAATTTTTATAAACATCAGAAGGCAGAGGCAGCAGAGGAAGAAATGAGACGGAGTTGGACCAGACGTTTCTGATTGCACAGGAGGTGATTTTTGGAGGGTTGCAGGTGTCGATTCTCGCTTTTGATGGCACCCCTTTGCATTGGGGGATGACAGCTAAGATCGTTAGGTAAGTCAGATACCAGCTTTAATTGGAGTCTTCCAAAGAAATCCTCTCCCTTGTCGCTTCTTTGTAAGGAGTATTTATTTTCCAAACTTGAGGGTGTGATTCTAAGCTCTTGCTTTTATAAGACTAAATCTTGCAACATACATCACCTTCCGATAGAAGAGAATATTTGTAGCTCGGGGTAGAACTGTGGGCTAGCACTGATGAAGTTAGTTTGGAAATGAAACTAAATAAAACTAAGAAAATAACCAAGCTTAGGGAGCACCAAGGACCCCATAGTTCTCCTCCTCCTCCTCCTCTACACAAACCTCAATCCCTTAAAGCATTGATGATGTTACTTAGTTGGTAAAGAAATGTCTACAAGAAAATAACCAAGCTTAGAGAGCGCCAAGGTTCCTACATTCCTCCTCCTTCTCCTCCACTCCACAAACCCCACTCCCTTAAAGCATTGATGATGTTAACTAGTTGCGTTATGAAATGTCTGCAAGGAAACCACCAAGCTCAGAGAGCAGCAAGGACCCAAAATACAGCACCTTGTGTCAACTCACAAATTCTTTGTTTGTCTCTGTGTGTTGGAACCGTGACACCTTCTAAATCTGATGCTTCCTTGCTATACATGTGGACAGTTTAAATGTTTCTGATTCACAGATGTGGGTAAAGCAGTGAGTATGACGGCAAAACCTGGCGGAATTTTCAGCGGAGTTTTCTCCTCCTCACCCAGCCGCATTTTACCGAGGCTTCCTTTCCTCAAGCATGGAAGGTGATGGGACGACGATCTGCAGAGTTTCAAAAAACGGAAGGGAAGACTCTCCTTGACAAAGTCCAAATGGCTCCACTCTTGTAATGGGTAGCTTGGAGAATTCATCCTTCGTGAAGGTGCATCAGTGCTCGCTAGCCACTAACGCAACCTCCCCGGTTGTGGTGGACATCCCCTATTTGCTAAGTGACAGCCTGACCGCTCTGCTGTCCATCGTGGGCAATCTGTTCATCTGTACGGTCATCTTGCGGAACAGGAAGTTGCGTTCCACCGTCACCAATTATTTTCTGCTCTCGCTGGCTGTGGCAGACTTCCTGGTCGGGGCGGTGGTCATCCCCTGTGCCCAGTTCACTGATGTGGGGTTGCCCCAGTCTAAGCCACAGCTGTGTCTCTTGATGCTATGTTTGCTCTTGATGTTTACCCAAGCCTCCATCTTTGGGCTACTGGCTATTGCGGTGGAGAGATACATATCCATCCTGAAACCGTTCCAGTACCAGTCTCTCCTGAGCCCTCGCAATTCCCTGCTGGTGATTTCAGCTTGTTGGCTTCTGTCGATCTTGACCAGCCTGGTGCCTCTGATGGGCTGGCACAGCCCCCTGCCCTCCACCAGGGAATGCCTTTTCAACAGCATCATCACCAACACCTACATGGTCTACTTCAACTTCATGGTGTGCATGCTGGCCCCCCTGGTGGTCATGCTGATGCTGTACGGACGCATCTTTTTGGAGGTCAGGTGTCAGATCCGGAAAGTGGCCGAAGGGGAGGTTAATATCAGTGCTCAAAAGAGACGCCAGATCATCGTGCGCAAGGAGGTGCGGATGGCCACTTCGCTCTTCCTCATCCTTTTCTTCTTCATTCTGTGTTGGCTGCCGCTTCACATCCTCAACACCGTCATGCTCCTGTGCCCGACCTGTTGCATCCCCAGTCAGCTGACCCTGGCCACCATAATCCTCTCCCACGCCAACTCTGCCATAAACCCGGTGGTCTATGTCTTCCGCGTGCGATCCTTCCGAGACGCCCTTGAAAGCACCCTGCTCTGCATCTGCGGCTCCAGCCCGCTTTCCACATCTGGGAGGATGCCCACCAACATGTTAGAGGTGCCGCCACTTCGTAACACTTTCCTGCCAGGCAAGTGAATTTAAAAGTCTGGCGTTTGGGTGGAACTAGCAAACCATTCTTTAGATTGGGAAGGAAACATCAGAGCCATTAATGGTCTCTCCACAAGAGGGCAGGAAGACTTGAAAGGATTTTTTTCTTTGCTGTTTGCTTTCTTTGCTGTGATGGAAAACCCTGAGCATCAGCCAGTGACCAGCTCACTGCACAATTATTCTTCACAATGGTACCAGGAACACTGCACTGGACCCACTTCCCCAGAACTAAGTAAAACCTTGGAAAACTAAGGATTTGCTTTCTGGATCACGTAGCTGTTGATGAGTTGCATTTACTGAGCAGGTGCTGAGTAAGGACATGTTCTAAGACAGGGTTGTCCAACCTTGGCCACTTTTAAGACTGGTGGACTTCAACTCCCAGAATTCCTCAAGGCTGCCTGAGGAATTCTGGGAGCTGAAGTCCACAAGTCTTAGAAAGTTGCCAAGGTTGGACACCCCTGTTCCGGTCTGAGTACATGACAAGCCTTGCTACTGATCTCACCAATGTTCAAAGGCAACGGTTTGTGTCACTTCCCAGAAATGCAGGGTGGAAGTACTTTTCCATATTTCTATCTTCGTTCCCCCATGTGTGATGAAAAGTCTGCAGTAGTCCTGCCAAGACCCTTCTGAAAAAGACATCTGTCCCGGTACAGAGTTTGTTCCATGTGACCCTGAGATTTTGCTTGATGTATTCAGCTGAGTGTTCCCTGGGAGATAATTGATATTTTAAATAAATGTGTTTTTATGTAATGGTGATGCTCCAAAAGACATAATCAGACGATGCATGAAGTGGTAAAAAGGTCCAATATCAAAGCAGTAAAGACACTTTCAGAGGCTGGGGAGAATGAAAATTGCAGTGAGGGTGACCCCTGGGCCTAAGGAACGAGCTGGGTAGAAAAGGCACATATGGACAACACACTATGGAAAAGAAAGTAGAAAGAACACCAGAATTGCAGTAATTTGAGGAATTTTACTATGAATTACTTTTTTCTCTTCCACACAAACTTAATACTGAAGAAAAACTTCATCCTTCAATTTGGCTACAAATATTACAACACATCAAATCTTAATCTTTTATGGTTAAATTTACATTAATTTTATTTTTTTACGACACCCAACTCCAATTGATTTTTGAGACTGTAGGTGTGAGGGTTAAATTAACAAGTTATTTGTGTTAAATTTATGATACTGTGATATGAGACTTCATAGCAGACATAATAAATCTCTGTTCTCCAGACATTCAACCCCAAAAATCTGGTACTTGCTTACAGAATCAAAAACTGAGATCAGTTGCTTTATTGCAAACAAGAAGTCCTATATTAAAACTCTGTATTGCAGGAGGGTAGCAATCAAACTATGTGCATTTGTGTGCGAGTTCAGCGTTTAAATCCATGGCCTTTTGAGTGAATTGATTTTTACCATTTTCCCCCCTTGAGAATTAGACAAATCCGCTTGGTATTAGACTATTTCTTGCCTCGCCACTTTCAGCTCTTAAAGCTAGAGATTTGGGGTCAGGATTAGGATAATTTTTTTTCTGTTGGTGTTAGGGTTCGATCAGGGGTATGATAGTATTTAATGGAAAATGCTGCAATTAGTAAATATATCCCCAAATATCCCTTCCTTACCAGAGATTAAAAAAAAATCAAGCACCTTAAGGAGGCAAGAAAAGGGCATTTACAGGACTGAAAATACTTATTTTCTTTGAACTAAAACACATGTAGGCATGACCAGTCTCAAACCTCTGGATAAAAAACTCTGTTCCACTCGGCAAGACATCTGGCTGCCAAAATACTCTTCATTCGGTCTGATCCAAGAATCTTTAAGATATGCTGCCTAACCAGGTGGTGAAGACATGAGGAAAGAAGGCCAAAATGACTTGCCCTGTCAGAAATGGGATAAAATTTGTACTGTCTCCAAGTGCAAACAAGTTTTATCCAACCTCTAACCATCTAACATCACTAGATGAGGGAAACCCAGTTATTTGTAAGTCTCTCCAACAGCATGAAACAGTGGCTAGAAGCGCCTGCGCCAGTAAATAAAAAGCAAATTCAACAAATTCAACAAAATGTTTATTACAAAAAGGGGGGAAAGGAAACACCAAAACTCCACCAACAAACTCAAATGACGGGAATTTCATGAGCCAGCACACCTCAGAACAATGCGTTTGTGACAAAAGAAACATCTGAAGGAGAGCCGAGTATAAGATATCCCTGCCTTCAAACTAAAGGCAACAGATTCCAGTCTCTTGACAAGGATCCTGTATATGGCATCTTAGCGCTGCCAGGCTCGTGACCCACCTCGGCCTGTTTACTTGCCAGCAATAAGGGGATTCCTTAGCACTACAATGACGGAATCTCCCCGCAGAAACATCTTTGAGATGTAGCGGTCTTTGTTGACCGGCTTGGACTTCTTCTTGCCTTTCCCACTCTTGGGCACCTCGGTCCACATCTCCTTGACGTTCTCCAACACCATGTTGCAGTGCCTAGTGGAAGAAAGGACTGTTATACAGAGGCAAGATTCCACGAAAGGCTTCTGGTAAATTCCCAACAACCCTGCTGTTCCTCGAATCCCCCCCAGAATTCAAGGCTGGAAAAATAGACGGATCTGAAGCGGGAAGAGAACTTTGAGTCCACTGTGTCATGTGTTTATGCTACCCGCTGGTAGCTACTTTAAGGAGTTATGAGCTTTCCTGGGAATTCACGATAGCCACATCATTGCAGTCCATACGAACCCCACCTGAGGCCAGGAAAAGCACCAGTTCTGACAGCTGTGTGTGTACCTATGCTGGATCCAAAGCACCTTTGCTTCTCGGGAACCCCACAGTTGCATACAGGCAGTCCTCGGTTTAGGACCACAACCGAGCCCAAAATTTCCATTGCTAAGAAAGACAGTTGCAAACCTAGTTGCGCCCCCATTTCATGACCTTTTTTGCCACAGATAAATAAATCACTGCAGTTGTTAAGTGAATCATGCTGTTGTTAAGCGAATCTGGCTTCCTCCATTGGCTTTGCTTGTTGGAAGTCAGCTGGGAAGGTTACAAAGGGTGATCACACGATCCCAGGACAGTGCAACCCTCATAAGCGCATGCCCAATTTGGATTAGAATAGAGCAGTCCAGATTAGGTGACCATGAGGATGCTGCGACTGTCGTAACTCTGGAAAACAGTCATAAGTCATTTTGTCCACTGCCAATGTAACTTTGAACAGTCACTAAACGAATGGTTGTTAAGATGAGGACCACCTGTATTTGTCCTGAACAAGAAACCTCAAATGAATGAGAACACGACAGAATCGTTTCACTGAAAATATAAACTAAGCCCGGAGATAATCTGAGGGAATGCAGATGTTTCCAGATGAGAACCTACCTATCAAAGGCCTTGACTCGCCCCAGAAGCTTCTTGTTATTGCGACAATTGATGAGCACCTGGGTATTATTTTTAACGGATTGTGTCAGCACTGACAGAGGCCCTGTGTTGAACTCTTCCTCTTCCCGTTTTTGCAGTTCCTCGGGGGTCATCTCACTTTTGGGCTTGTTTAAGAGGCTCCTAAAAAAAAAAGGAAATAAATACGTAATGTTAGATTTTGGGGTTATGCCATAAGACTTTAACTGGATTGAAATAAGTTCCCTTAATAGCGCTATACTCCTTTTAACAAATTATTGGGGGGAAATGCAGTAGATAAATTATGCCCCCTGTTCAGATAACCACCATGCATAACCAAAGGGGAACGAGAGGCAAAGTCTCGTATTAATCTCTCCCAGTAATTCTGCAACAGAAAAGCACCAACTTCTGTCCTGCACTAATTTAGAACAATTACCAACAAGATGCTACACATATAAATCTCCAGACTACAGCTGTTCTTCAGAATACAGTAGAAAGTTATTACTACTATTTGCCTACTTAGGGTCCCTGCTCTCTAGTTTCCAACTACAAAGACACAAACTTACTGTATATCTTAAAGAGAAAAAAAATGTATGGATTGCAAGGCCTGGAATCTCCACCTATGTTTTCCTCCAAGCAATAGCCAAATAGGTCCAGAATAATGGGAGCAATGATCTGTTACATTAAGAAAGGGCTGTTTGATGGAAGACGGTATAGCTACCAGATATTGAAACCAGGAGTCAGTGCTGAATCTCTCCTGGTCAAGCACAGCAAGGTTTAAAAGCTACAGCTGTCCCCTGAAGTGGGAAACCCACTCCCTGTGTCTGAGGGCAATTGAAAAGACATAATTTATTTCCTTATTTCATTGAAGTCATTATGGCCACCCAATCCTATTGACTCTAGAGACTGCGTTGACTCTAGAGACCTACGAATCAGCCAGTCTGGTTTTAACTCAGTACATGCCCATGGGTTCATTTATGGCTTTGTATGCCTTGGAATCTGAGAAAAACAGGTTGAACCAAGGTTAACTGCAGAGAAGAACATTCCTGAAATGTAACCATCAGTCATTACACTAACTGGTAATCAGCATACTACAGAACCGAAAAATATAAATAGAAGAGAAGAGAATAACAGTCAGAAGAGACCTGGGAGGTCATCTAGTCCAACCCCCTGCTCAGGCAGGAGGCCCTATGCCATTTCAGACAAATGGTTGTCCAATCTCTTCTTTAAAAACTCCCAGCGTTGGAGCACCCACAACTTCCGCAGGCAGGTTGTTCCACTAATTGTTCCAACTGTCAGGAAATTTCTCCTTAGTTCTAGGTTGCTTCTCTCCTTGATGAGTTTCCATCCAAATAAAATTCCATCCTTCCAAATAAAGGAGCTCTAAGGCTCTCGAGGAAATGGTGACTTGATGAAGTGCATTGTTTCCAGCATCTAGCGCTCTCTCCCTTTTCATCATAAGCTCTTAATTGTATAATTTCTCTGAAATTTACCTTTTTATGCTGTTTATTGTATGCTCCTCCAGAGTCACGTTTTAAGGGGGGGCATAGAAATACGATCACTCAATAAGTGGGTGCCAGGGAAAGATCTACACCCCCACCACAAAGCCCCCCCCCAAATTGGGTGAGTTCATCCCAGCCATACAAGGAAATATCCCCCCCCAAAAGCAGGAAGACTGGAGGGGGGGGGAGAACGCAGACCATAAAGTGAGAGGAGGGAGCTATTCCAGAAGAGAGAGAGCAGTCTTTCAAGAGGCGCGTCTATTCCAAGATTTACGGTAAGGCACATAAGAAGCCTCTATACATTTTTTACACAGACACAAACACACAAAAACACGCGCACACATACAAGAAAGAGAGAGAGAAGTCCGTCGCCCCCCCCCCCAGCCCCTTAATCTCCCTCCCGCCTTCCTCACATGATGCCGCTGCGAGGGATCCACCGCTCGTTCGAGAATCGACTCCGGCGCTCTGAGAAAGGAACACTTTCCGCTTCCGGGCTAAAGCCAGGGCGCGCATGCGTCAAGGCAACAGGGCCAGGAGGGGTTGGGCTCACTCTAGCGGCAGGCGTGGGAACGGCGACGGCGAGCCCAGCAGGTCAAAAAACCCCAACACACCACGTTTTCCACCGCGCATGCGCAGGGGTTCTGTCCGCTGAGGGGAGGCGAAGCGTGGGGAACGCGAAGCGTCCACGCGGGAAAGCAAGACGGTCGTGCCTGAAAGTGGCCGAACAGAAAAGAGCTTGCCTTTCGCTCCATTTTGTGCCATCCTGGCTAAACTGACTGGACTTGACTGAACTGACTTGCTACAACAACCCTGCGCGGTGGGCCAGGCTCTCATGAGAGACCCGTGGCCGAGCGGAGTCTGCAACCCAGCCCTTTGGTCAAATAGACCCCAGTGGCTACTGGCGGGCTCGGTGAATTATTTATTGCACATTTATTGCGTAAATGTGTGTGCGTGTGTGGGGGGGTATAGGATGCTCCCTGTAGCAGTTTTCCCCAATAACCACAACCCTGCGACGTGGGCTGGGCTGAGGGGAAAAACAGCAGCTCAAAAGTCAGCCAGCCACTTTTCATGCCTGAAGGAGGATTAGAACTTGGCCTCGAAATTCCAGGTCCAGCAACTTCCCCAGGACACCAAACTAGCTAAAGGGGCAGCTGGCATCCCTGGCTTGTGGTCAAAAATGGCCCTTTGGGTCAGCCTTCGAAGCACCCCAACCGTCCTCGTTGGAGAGCCCAGCCTTTTCGCTTCTCCCCTTCGCTTCTTCTCCGCTTCAGGTCCACCTCTGCATTTCCACTCTTGGACGTTGGGGCAGACGCTGGCTTGGGAAAGAGGGACCTGCCCCCCCCCACACTTTGAGGAGAGGAGAGGATGCCGGGGCCGTCTTTCCTGGTTACCTGATCTACCACGGAGGGATGTTTGCAACACCGCAATGGAACAGCAAGTTGAGGTTTCTGCTGGGAATCCCTTTAAGCCTAATGATTGATTGATTTGTATCCTGCCTTTAATATTTTTACAAATAACTCAAGGGGGCAAATGTACCAGGTGTGCCTTGTCTTATGACCACAGTTGAGCCCCAAAATTTCTGTGGCCAAGCAAGACGGTTGTTAAGTGAACTTTGCCCCATTGTACGAACTTTCTTGCCACAGTTGTTAAGGGAATCACTGCAGTTGACAAGTTAGTAACTCGGTGGTTAAGTGAATCCGGCTCTCTCATTGACTTTGCTGGTCAGGAGGGGATCACGTGACCCCAGGACACTGCAACCGTCATAAACACGAGCCAGTGGCCAAGTGCCCGAATCTTGATGTGACCACAGGGATGCTGCAACGGTTGTTAAGTGTGAAAAATGGTCACCAGTCACTTTTTCAATGTGGTTGTAACTTTGGTGACTAAATGAACTGTTGTAGGTTGAGGACTACCTGTGCTCCTTTTCCTATTTCCCCACAACAACCCTATTGAGTGGGTTGGGCTCAGGGAGAGTGACTAGCCAAAGTCACCTAGCTGGCTTTTGTGCCTAAAGTGGGACTAGAACTCCCCGTCACCTGGTCATTGGCCCAAAGTCACCAAGCCGGCTTTCTTGCTCAAAGCGGAACTAGAACTCACTATCTCCTGGTCATTGGCCCAAAATCAACTAGTTGGCTTTCCTGCTCAAAGTTGGACTAGAACTCACCATTTCCTGATCATTAGCCCAAGGTCACCCAGTCAGCTTTCCTAGCTAAGGCAGGACTGGAATTTATGGTCGTCTGCTTTCTATCTAGCCCAGGGGTAGGCAACCTCGGCTCTTTGATGACTCATGGACTCCAACTCCCAGAATTCCTGAGTCAGCATAGCTGACTCAGGAATTCTTGGAGTTGAAGTCCATGAGTCATCAAAGAGCCGAGGTTGCCTACCCCTGATCTAGCCTGATACTTTGCTCATTAGACCAAATTAGCTGTGCTTATTGAACCTCTGCTACTGCTCGCATATCTGTAATTCTCTCTTTTGGAAATCAGTTTTTTTGCTCTGGTACCTGAATACTTCATGTCCCATTTATGGAAACATAGAAGACTGACGGCAGAAAAAGACTTTATTTCCATTTATGTAATTGGGGGAGCTGAAGTGTGCTAGGTCTAGACACGTTGATTTGAGTTGGTTTAGCGCCTTTTCAAAATCTAAGCACCTTGTCCAAAATAGAGATGAAAAACCAGTTCTCCTCAACTTGACTCCCAAAGCAACATTTGACATTCAAACATTGCCAGACTTTTTCAGGCAGGCTGCGGTAAGGCAGTGCATCCTCACCAGCTTGTTTACGCAAAAGGCCTCTGCTGCTGAGTTTTGCAGCCTTTTTCTTAAGACTTTTGATTCAGAAGAACTCAATCACCTGTTTCTTTTGTAGCCCACCTTATAATACAACTTTTTCATTCGCTTTTAAGAATGGGGAAGACACAGAAGAAGATAGATGACCTTGTCTGGGCTGAAAACCTGAGCTGGCCGGGCCTGATTAGAACCTGAACAAAAGTTCCAAGTTCCAGAAGGGCCAAAAACTGGGCTGAAAAATTGAGAAAAAAGTCCAGAATAAGGCCATAGCAAATCTTACTTCCCCGTGTTGCACAGAACGGACATGTCCAAGTTGTTACCAAGACTCACGTTGAACTCATAGACAAAAGACTGCTTAAGCTGTCAGCTCACAAGATGTTTTCATTTTAAAATAAACAGAGTTGCCAAAACACTTGCCAGTCCCAGAAACTACAAATGGGTAGCAGGGATTATTCATTGGACTAGAATGTGGTGAAACAAAACAGTCAAGCACAAACAAATGAACTCTGGAAAAGAGCCAAAAGACTGAACGAGGGTCAGGAATCTGACCTTAAGCCAGGATTTTGGCCAGCTGGGGCTCATGGGGCATGGAAAAGAATCTGTATCTGCTGCAGGCAGGGCTTTTTTGTCAGAACGCTCAGAACGGAGTTCCGGCACCTTTTTCTTTTACAAAAAAAGCACTGGCTGCAGGTAATCCTTGAGTTACAACAGTTCATTTACCGACCGAAGTTACAACAGCTCTGAAAAAAAAATGACTTATGACTGTTTTTCCTACTTAATGATTGTTGCGGCATCCCCATGGTCACGTGATCAACATTTGTCTGAATTGTTATAGGCCGGGTCTCCTGCTTGAGCAGGGGGCTGGACTAGAAGATCTCCTGGGTGCCTTCTTGTTATTTTACAATTCTCCTACACCTTCCGCTCTTTCCTGTATTCCCTTCTGTAAGATGAGAACAAGCTGACTTTTTCAAGGGGCCCAGCCCCAGATCCCATGACGCCCTCTTGTGGACAGTGGCCATGGAGAGCCCCTCCCAGGATTTCCCCCTTTGCCCCCCTCCCTGGAATTCTGCAACCCCAAAACGAAGCCCCCTCATCCCCGGCCCCAGTTGATCCTGGAATGTTTTGGTTGTTTGGAAGGGATGGGAGTTGTAGTCTGAAATGCAGAGGGCGCCCACTTGGGAAAGGCAGCCATCGGAAGGGCTGGCCAGGCCAGGGGAGACGGAAAGCCGGTTCCTGGGGGCACCCAGAGGCTCTGCGCCTTCTCCCCGTTTGCTTCCTTTGAGCGACTGGGGGGCTTCGTCGTAAGAGAAGGAATGGTTAACGAGTGGGTGTCTCCCCCCCTCCCCAAATACATCCTGCCTTAAGCGCCTCCACCGAGAAGGACCACCCGTCCGTCTCCCCTCGCGGAAAGGGGTTTCGCAGCCGGAGAACGGAGAGGTTTCCTCCTCGGCCCGCCAGGGGGCGCGTTCACACAACCGCTCCGCCGTCCGAGATGCTGGCGGGCTCGGCCCGGGAGAGCGCCCGGACAGGTGTCTGCGGGACGGCGGCAGGAGCAGGTCCCTCGCTTCGCCTCGCCAAGCCCTTGGCGGGGAAAGGGGGAACTCCGTCCCAGGGGCGCTGGACTACAAACACCCTCCTCCTCCTCCTCCTCCTCCTACGGCCGATGAGGGCTGCGGGTTTTGGACCCGGCTCGGGACACTGGAATAGTCTGAGCCGGTTGCTCTCCCGAGGGGTGTGTGTGGGGAAAAGCCTCTGCTAACCTCCTAGGGCTTAATTCGAATTATCCCATTTGAAGTACAGTAACCATATAAACCTGGAGGCGGGCGTCCGGGTTTGGGGGGCGTAGGGAAAGCAAAGGGGCCCAACCAACCCTACCAAGGCACGGGGTGTGTGTGTGAGATCTCTTCTGTCATCGCCTTCCCTTGTCCACCCGATCCTCTCCTGTACTTGCGCTTCGTGCAAGTCTCGATGCCAAGCCGCGCCCAGGGTAGCTTAATCCGGACTTGCAGTCCTGCAAGATGCTGCAGACTCCGAAGTAGGCTGCCTCCTCCCCCCCCCCCCCCGCACTCAGCGGCCTTCGTCCCCAGGTGTCTCCACAGAGGCTCCCACCTGTCCAAAGAAGCCGGCGCTGGCTCAGGGCAGGCTCTGCGCGGCAAAGCTGCCTGCGCTGAATCCGGCCTCCCCCCGGTCGCGCCCCCCCTCCGAGCTCCCATCCGCAGCCGCGGGGGGGCAGCCTCGACCCAGCCAAGGGCCCGCAAATGAGGGGGCCGAGCCCCCCGGGCGGCGGAGCGACAGCCTTGCGCCCAATGGCCGCGCAGCTCCGCCGAGGGAGGCGTGCCGGAGAGTCGCGATCCTGCCCGGCCGGAGGGGGTGGGGGGGAGCCAATGGCGCGGACGGGGGAGGGGCGGTGGGAGTAGCCCGGAGGGGAGTGGGCTTCGGGGCGGGGGGCCGGAGGAGCGCGGGCGCAGAGAGCGGAGGGAGAGCGCGCCGAGCCCAGCAGCCGGACCCGGGCGGGAAGGGAAGGACGGGAAGGAAGCGGAGCCAACCAGCCGGCCAGCCATGGAGAATGGGCTGCAGGGTCCCAGGTAAAGCCGGCGGAAAAGCTCCCGCGGCCAGCTCCGCGCGTGGGGCTGCTGCATCCTTTGCGAGGACGGGCAGGATGCGCCAACGGCGGCGGGCAGGGGAGTCCGGCTGCTCAGGGGGCAGAGGAGGCCGAGGGGTAGGGGTGGGGGGGGGTTTCTGCAGGGGTCTCCGGACCCCCGAGACGCAGGCACGCGCGCGGAGCGGCCAGGTGATGGAGGAGTTCGCGGGGGGGGGCAGAGTGGCGACTCGCAGACTCGGCAAATTCTTGAATAACATCCGACCCCTTAGCCCCCCTCCCGCCGCGTCCCCGTCCCCTCGTTTGGTCGAAATTTGCGTCGGGAAGCCCCCCCTTTTTTCTCCCTTTTGCACAGAAGACCCTCACCCCGTTCTACAGCCGCCCCTTCCAGGTAAAAGTGTCCTGGGGGAAGGGTCGTGGCATCCTCGGTGGCTGAGCTCCTTTGGAATGTGGATCGGAGTGGGGGTGATAAATAAACTGGCCAGGTTTGTCATTGAAGACATATATATCCCTCCTTCCTCTGCCTGTAGTTCTGTGGAAGAAGAGGAAGGGGGGGAAGTCTTCTTGGCTGCAAGGAGACCTACTAGATTACAGCAATTAGAGAAAAGGGGGGAGGTGAGCCCCTGTTGGGCTGCCCGCTGTAAGTGTGAGGAGCCAGCCAGATCCCCAAGGCGGACTTTTCCCTCTACCCTGGTTGTGTGCATGCAATTCAGCCCCCCCCCCCATGCATCTTGTTTACAGTGCGGCAGGCTTCCTATCATGGCCTCTGCCTGCTGCCTTCAGACCCCAGATGGGTTATTTAATCGTGTGGATTAGAAGGGGGGGGTGCAGGGAATCCGCCCAAGAGAAAGGGAGGGGGAGCAGAGGTCTCATGAAAAACTCTTTTTCAAAAATATCTCTGCTTGGATAGTTTTGCAGCATTCTCCACTTGTGTGAATATGTGAGTGAGATATAGTCTATATATGAATGTGTGTGCGTGTCTCTGTGTGTGTACACACACACACACACACACACACAATTGTGTTTGTCTGCATCAGTGTCTATGAGATACATAGATAGATAGATAGATAGAGATAGATATTTGTATGTTCATACCGAAAGGCACTCTCAAAGGGAAAAACGAGCAGCAAGGGAACAAGAGTGCACAGCTTGCAACTGGCAGGGATTTTGGTACAGTAGGATTGTGGAGAAACGGAGCCAGCCAATCCCTACATGTCACTTCTTGTGGCAGTCATATTATTAACAAGCAGAAATTTTGTGAAAGAAGCCCATTTTGTGGTCGTGTTTAGGAATGTTGGTCTGGCAACAAGCTTTCATAAAGGTTGGAGGCTTCAAGTTTAAGTCGCCAAGAGAGTTGGGGAGGGGGAAGAGAGGGGGGCTTCTGGGATCGACCGGCATTGCCAGGAGTGCTCTAGGCACCCTGAGTTTGAGAGAGGGTTTAAATTTTTTGGGGGGGAAAAAAACGGTCTTGAAGCCATACCGGCAGACCGGCTCCCGTAGTGTGTGGGAGATAAGGTGATCAGGATGTAGGTCAAATCCAGCCGGATCTTCCCAAAAGTGGGTCATGGAGAGAACCGATGGGGTGGCAGGAGGCTTTGGGGGCCAGAAAGGAATGAAAACGACCGGCTTGGAGCCACCTTCCACCCGGTGTGTGCTGTTCAGCTTGCTGGGAGGAATTTGGACCTCGATAAATAGGTTGCTTGGGGACCATGCAATTGGGTCCTCGCCTGGCCGGTTGGCAGGGGGTAGTGTGTGTGTGCCCGCGGGAGCGTCGTGTGCTGCCCCGCTCCTCGGCATGGCTCCCGGGCTGCAGAATTTGCCGCACTGGCTGCTCTGCCTGGGGAGGACAAACCTGGCACCTTTCCACCCGTAGCAGGCACGGGGCCAAGGCAGACCTCGCTTGGCCCCTCCTCTCCTTCTTTTGAAGTGTTTGCTACTAGCCCATAAGAGTTCCAGTCTCCGGCGGAGCCTGGCTGAGATGAGCGGGGAGAGCTTCCTGCGGGGCGGAGGCGTGCGTCGGCCCTGACCATGACTGTATAACACAGGGATGTCCTGGTCAAAGCATCAAAGGTAAGGAGAAGCTTTGGTGAGCTGAAATGAATAAGGCCATTTCAGCCACTCACCCTCTCTGTCCTTGGGAAGAAGGCAGTGGCTCTGGGGAAATCGGCACCTGTCCATTCGGCTAAGGACCCGGGATCGGTCTCCTTCCCTCCAAAGGATGGTGGCTGGGGTGGATTAAATCCAGCCCTACTCAGTTCAGAATCCGGAGCTGATCTCCTGCCCACCCTGGCTACTTTTCAGAGCTCCTGAGCCATCCCTGCCCAGAAAGGGCACGGCTCCTGCTCGTTCCCGGAGGGCAGTTCTGGGAGTCCCCGGACGTTCACCTTAAGGAGAAGCCGTCGGCAACTTTGCAAGGAGCCCTTGGTGTGTTTCCAGCACCGCATCAGTCTTGCAAACTCTCGCAGCCTCTGGGACCGTTGTTTGGGGTGCCCACGGCTCTGCCCAGCCAGTGGTTGAAACTTCTGGAAAGTTGTTTGGGCTAGGAGGAGGGACCTTTTTAAAAGATTAACCCGCTGCCTGGTAAACGCTTTGCACCGGCGTAATCCGTTGCTCCCGGATTGGCCTTTTTCTCTTCTGCCTCACATCCTGGCACTGCTCCGGGTTCTCCCCCACAGCTCCGTGGGCACCCTCTGGCGGCCGCTGCTCGCTGACTCTTGCCTTCTGCTTCGGCCTTTTCCCCTTTGCAGGCATCTCGACTGGCTGCTGTCCCAAGCCAGCCTCCTCCTCCTCCTCCTCCCACGTGTCCTTCCTCTCCCCAGCCTTCGCTGTGGGCTGTTTTCCTCCGGGCAAGGAAGCCGGTGGCTCTCGTGTGCCGGAGGCTGAACACATGACAGGTCTTGTGTACATCACGTGTTCCCGGCCCCGTGCCAGGCCGTGACGCGGTGGGTGGAGGTAGGATCCAGTTCCACATACGGAGAGGAGCCCGCTCAGCTCGGGGGTTGGCAAGGAGTCGGCGGTCAGTGGATGGCAGCGACGGATGGGGCAGTTAGGCAGGACGCTGGGCCCGAGGGCGCCTTCCCCCTGGGGGGCTCTGGGGCAGGTAAGTCCGGGCACTCTTCGGCCGCTGTGGCTTTGCCCTCCACCGTCCCCTCTCCCTGGCTCGCGTCTGCTTGCTTCAGGACCCTCCAGGCTTTGCTCCGTTTTCCTCCTACGTTTTGATGTTCAGCTTTTTTGGCAGATCTCCTCCTCTTCCTCTCTGTTTTCTTCCTTCTCTTTCCCCTTCCCTCTTTCTCTTCTGGCTTTTCCATCAGTTCTACTTCTCCCGTTTCTTCTCTGTCCCCTGAGCTGCTCTGGCACATTTTGTTCTTCTGCGATGTGTTTCGTTCTGGGCTGTTTCTTTGCTTGCTCGCCATTTCGTAGATCTTCTCTTTCTTCTCCTCTCTCTGTTTTTCACGATCCATTCCTTCATCTTTTGTTAGTTTCTTCCTGTCTCTTTTTCCCGTTATTTTAATCTTTCTTTCTTTCTTTCTTTCTTTCTTCTTTCTTTCTTTTTCTTTCTTTCTTTCTCTTTCTTTCTTTCTTTCTTTCTTTCTTTCTTTCTTTCTTTCTCTTTCTTTCTTTCTTTCTTTCTTTCTTTCTTTCTTTCTTTCTTTCTTTCTTTCTTTCTTTCCTCTTTTTTCCTTTCTTCTTTTTCTTTTCCTTCCTTCCTTCCTTCTCTCTCTATTCTACTCTGTCCAAACCGAATCGGCTGTCTCTTTCCAGCCATATTCAGGCTTCTGGCATTTAGGCCCTGGTTGGGGTGCCTCTCTCGGCTTGTACACCTATTCCAAGCAGTGATGCACAATTGTTGCTTGCAAAACGACGGTTTGCCTCTCCATGTGTGAAAGAGTATAATGTCAGGCACGTGAACCTAGAACCTGAAGGAGGTTGGTTTGATTTCTGTTATTCTCTTCCTTTTTTAATTTCCTGTCGAGCTCCTAATGGGACTGGGTGGATCTAGGCCAGAGGCGCTTTGTAGGGGGGGCTGAAACTTGAGGGATGAGGATGACGACCCCTTGGAGAATCAGAGCCAGAGCAGGACGTGGGTCTCCGGAGAAGATGGGTCTCGTGGCAGTCCCAAAGGTGGGAGCGTTGTGAGGACTCTTTGCCGATCTATCTGCACCTTGAAGGTCTCAGTCTTCCCCTTCTGTGAATTGGGTTATAGATCTACCCAGTACGGCGCTTTTAACACTGGCTTGTTTGTGGCCTTGTATGAACCCAGGGGGGCAGCAGACGTCGGCCTTCCCATCTCACGCTTAGCAAGAAAAGGGGACCAGGAGGTGTTGCGAAGGAGAGAGATATTTCAGCCTTCACAACGTGAGAATTGTGGCTTTGTGGGTGCCGTTATTTATTTCCTTTTCGCTTGGGCAGCGATTCTAACTAGGCCAACGGGATCAAAAGAAGAGCGTAGCGGCAGAGGAGTCTCGCATGTGTCGTATCTAATACAGGAGTCCCCCCTACACCTGGCAGACTGCTGTAAAGGCACGCGGGCCAGCCGCCAAGGCCTTTCGGAGCGTGTGACTGTCGGACAAGCAGTGATTAATTTTCTAAAATAAGAATCTGGGTTTATATGCACTGTAAAAATCAGCAGGGTCTACGTTGCAAGCTCTTGTGCCACAGATGCAATGACAGGATCGGATTATGCTCTTGCGACGGAAATCTTCTCTGTACATGTCCAGAGGCACTGTTTTGCCAGCTGCAGGTTGCTAAAAGTTTCAGATTATGGTGGGAGAGAGAGAGAAAGAGAGAAATACATAATAGAGTTAAATAGATGTGAGAGAGAGGAAAGAAAAAGAAAGAAAGAAAGAAAGAAAGAAAGAAAGAAAGAAAGAAAGAAAGAAAGAAAGAAAGAAAGAAAGAAAGTATAGATTGTCCTTGACTTACACAACAGTTCTTCTAGTGACTGTTCAAAGTTACAACAGCAGTGAAAAAAGGGACTTGAGACTATTTTTCACACTTATGACCGTTACCCCCCCCGGTCACCTGATCCACATTCGGATGCCTGCCTAACGGTCCATGTTTATGACAGGGGTCAGGCGATCCCCTTTTGCAACCTTCGGACATTTTCCCAAGTACAACTACAGTGAATCGCTTAACTGCTGTGGCCAAAAAAAAAAAAGTTGCAAAACGGGACAGAGTTCACTTGACAAGTGTCTCGTTTAGCGACATAAATTTTGGGCTCCGTGGTGGCCATAAGAGAGGACTGCCTGCAAATACAGAGCATATAAATAACAGAATGCAGAAAGAAAACAAGTAAACAGATTTTGTCAGAAATGCCCTAGGGTCTCCTGCTTGAGCTGGGGGCTGGACTAGAGGACCTCCAGGGTCCCTTTTTCCAGCTCTGTCTGTTCTGTTTAAGCCAACCCCAGCCACCCGGGAAACTGGAGGGGCCCGGTGTGAAGGAAGACCTAGAGAGCCCCAGAGCACAATGTAGGAAACGGAAAGAATTCTGGCACGGCTCCTCCCTGCTGAATTCGGGGAGCTTCTCTGCTTTAATGCGCGGGCCGATTTCTTTCGCCAGACGAGAAGCCGAGCGCAAATAATTAAGGTGGGCCCCCAAAGGCCGCGTACAAGATGTGCCAAACCACACCCTTGGAAGGGAGGCTTGCCAAGGACTGCCCCAAATAACCTGGACGGTTGAGGGACTTGCCCTCTTTCCGGTCAGCCTGGCCCCTCCGTGTTGACCGGCGGGGATGGTGAGGCATCCATCTTTTCAGCCGGAAGGTTGGGGGGAAGGGGGGGGGTTGAAGAGGTCCTGGATAAGCTGGTGCAGCAGCTGGGAAGCACCGGTGGGTCCTCCAGTTATGACCTCAGTTGAGCCCACGTTTAGGTTGCTAAGCGACACGGTTGTTAAGTGAAATTTTGGAAAAAAATGAAGGGACACCATTGGATGAAGAGGGAATCAAGACAATACTGGACTGTGCTGGAATGGACAGACTTACGTTGAGAATCGGAGAAAAAGAAGATACAGAATATTTTCAAACACGGGACTTATTTCATCAGGGGCTGGAAAAACGGGACGGAGAGTAATAACTCAACTTGTATTACTAAGCAACCCAGACAACACGTTGTTCATTAAGCACTAATGAATTGTAATAGTAGAAAATAAAAAAAATATGACATTTTAAAAAAAGTGCATCTTGCCCCATTTTGCAACCTTTCCTGCCACGGTTATGAAGTGAATCACTGCAGTTAAGTTAGGGACACATTGACTTTGCTTGTCAGAAGGTGGCAAAAGGGGATTGTGGGACCCCGGGACACGATGGTTGCAGCCCACGGTCACATGTTCAAACTTGGCAAAAACCGGTCGTCGTGTCCCTGAGTCATGCGGTCACCTTTTCTGGCCTTTGGTCACCTGACCCTGGGGAATGCTGCAACGGTCGTGTGAATAGCGGTCATTTAAAAAAACAAAAGGCACTTTTTTTTTCCGGACCCTTTGTAACTTCGGTCACCCAAGAAATTGTTGTAAGTCGAGAACTGCTTTGTATTTGCAATTGTTTGTTTTCTGTGTCTCTCACCAGGACCTCTAGAACTAGAACTAGTAGGGATGTTTGTGGGGTGGGAGGTCAAAAAAGTCAAGATGGCAGCTGCAATCGGGCACCTGAAGCCCCGCCCCTTCTTATGACATCACACGCCCCTCGGGTTTAGCCTCTGCTTTTCTCCCAGAATTGGCAAATGGCATGTAAGAATGCTGGCTTCTAAGACCCCTAACTGTATGCGATACACAATATTTTGTGTTGTAAGATAGATTGTGTTCCTCTCCCCGCCCTTCTGCCATTATACAGTCAGAGACTCTCTTCCTGGTTTTTAAAGTGAGAATAATAACCTGCAGAGCATAAGTAAGCTTTGAGTAGGAGGCCAAGGGCGTTTTCAATTACTCTATCACATTTCTCCTTCTGTTGGCTGGGTCCTGATCATCGATCTGGAGACTATTGTGCTCCAGGTTGTTGGTTTTTTTCCTGGGTAACAGATGTGGGGCACACTGCACATTTTTTGTCTGCCTCTTTTGAAGTTTAATGCTTATTGTTGTTTAACTTCTGGCAATTCTTTCAACATTCGTCACTCATTTTGGGGTGCATTTACCTCCAAATTTATTCCAATGTTATGTACCCCAGGAACGTAACATCATCTTTTTAATAGTTTTTCCCCTTTTTGAATGTAAGTCGCTCAGAGTTGTTCCAAGGACAGCCTCTCGGTCTAAATAACAACAATTGTGTTATTATTGAATTGAGAAAATTCTTTTCTGGTTCAGGCATCCCGCTAAGTAATCTATAAAACACACTTGGCACTTTGTCTCCCGTTAGAGTTGTTGCTAGAATTCTTGAGAGTTCTGGTTTAAGGTGTCATAAAAACAGCCAACCTTGTTTGCTTGCCATCAGGGCAAACTATGTTTGGGATTAACCATCTTTGGTATAACTCTCAGGATTGGGCACCTCTTGAGTTTTGATGCCAGCGACCCCGATGTTTGTCCAGAGTTCTACTTACTGGGAGATGCAGTTTCTTTAGTTACTATTCAAAGGTAGAACAGCAGTGAAAAAGATGAGTTATGATGGCTTTTCCCAGTTATGACCATTGCAGCATCCTGATGGTTGTATGTGAACTTTAAGACGGGTGGACTTCAACTCCCAGAATTCTAGCATGCTAGTCAGGGAATTCTGGGAGCTGAAGTCCACCCGTCTTAAAGTTCACATATACCCATCAGGATGCAAAGCCATCATAAGTTGACAAGGTTGAGACACAGTGTAAGAGAGCACTAACCGAAGGAGGCAGATCTGGGGATCACGTTTGGAGTTGAACTTAGTCCTTGGGGTATCCGTGGGGTGAGGTCCAAAAAGTCAAAATGGCACCCTCAGTCATCGGGTCCTGGACACCCCATAGGTTTTCTTAACCCCCCGTATTTCCCCCCCACTTCCCAAGAGACCCTCACCTGCCTCCAAAGCTCCTTCACAAAATCTCACTTCAGACCAGGTGAAACAGCTCGCAACTGCCGCACCGGGTGTGCACGACTCAAGCTTGTTTAGCGGTTCACCCACCGCACTTCCTCTGCTAATTGCTGGCTGATTAAGGAGAGGAGAAAGGCCACCCCTGCCTTCCCCCCTTTAATTGCACGCTTGGAAATCCAGCGTGGTTGTGTGTACACAACCCACTGGCGCTGGCAAGGCCAGATCACTCCCTGGGGGAAAAAAACCCATTAATACCAGTAATCCTTACAATAGTTCGAAGCTATACCATCACTGGAAAAAGGGACTTATGACCGTTTTTCACCCCGACGGCTGTTGCAGCATCCCCGCAGTCACGTGATCGAAATACAGACGCTTGGCAACTGACTCACATTTATGACGGTCGCAGCGTCCCACATCATGTTTTGCGACCAGCTGACAAGTGAAGTCGATGGGGCGGGGAGAAGCCACTTCCGGGTTACTAAGTGAACAACTGCAATGATTCACTTAACGACCGTGGCGAGAAAGGCCATCAAACGGGGCAAAGCTCACTTAGCAAAATGTCTCACTTAGCCACAAAAACCTGGGGCTCAGTTGTGGACGTAAGTCGAGGACTGCCTGTATTGTTACGATCCCGATGGCTTCGGAAAGGGGGGGAGGCTCGACATGTCCACGGAGGAGCTGGGGCAGCGCCAGCTTCCTCTCGTCTCTCTGCTCTCTTTGGCATGAAACCCGTTTTTATCCTGGCACCGTCTCCCACCTGGTGTGCGCGATCTCATTGCCTCCGTCTCAGTCACCCACCGGTGACTAATCCCTCTGTTTGCGGGCGGGGGTCTTTTCGGCTGCAAGGAGGGAGACATGGAGGCTAAAATGAAGGAGCAGCAGCGGAGATGCTTGCAGCCTCTTCGGTGGGGGGAGGAATCCAAAGTTGCACGGTGCATTGAGCAGTGGGGCGCGGGGGGGGGGGAGAAGCAAAACTGGGGTGAGAGCAAGAGGGGTGGGCTGCATCTGCATCTGCTTTTGCCTGCCTTGCCTCAGTTTCCCAGGCTTGGGGGGGGCGTTTGCACCCTCCCCGCCTCTCTCTCCTCCAGCCTCCCAGCCCAGCCTCGGCAGCAGCCCAATGCCTGCCCAGTTGGCAGAGGGCCCAGGGCTCTGCGTTGCAGCCGGGCGTCCAATGGCAGAGCCGTGTTCCCAGCCGAAATTAGCAAGCAAACAGGAAAGAGGCCGGCCGCTGGTTGGCTGCCCGTGGCCTGCCCTGTCCCCCCGCCCGTCGCTCGGCTCACGTAGGCCCGGCCCGAGCGAGGGGCCTCTGGGCTGCCGTTCAAGCAGGCGGGGGTGGGGTGGTAGCTGGAGGGCAGGGGAACGGCTCAGGTCTCTGCAGAATCCAGAAGGCATGGCAGTGCAAGCAGCAGGCCTAGGCTGGTGCACGGCAAGCGGGCTTGCCAGGGTGTGTGGCAAGCAGGCAGACCGCGCCGCCGCAGGGCCCCGGAGCGTGGCTGCCCGCGTGGCCAGCTCGAGCCCGCAGCCTCCCCCAGTCAGCCGGGCTGGTGCAAAGACAGCGCGCGAGGGTCTTCCAGGCGGTGGGCTAGGAACTTCCCCGCCCGGCATTCTGCAGAGGCATCATTAGCCAGGACTACCAGCCGGCCTTTGGGGGAGGCACTCCCTTTCTACCCAGGAGACCCCCTCCTCAAATCTTTCTGCCTTCCCCTGACTTCAGCCTGCTGAGCATGCATCTCTTGGTCAGGAAATGCAGCAGCGGGGGCTCGGGAAGGGGTGGGGAAAGCATAAGCTGGCTTGCCGGCTGCTTTTCCTTTGCCTCTCCGGCCTGTTGGAAGGTCAACCAAGGTTTAGCATCAATATTCGGAAATGCCTCCTTTGGGGAGATTTCAGCTGGGGCCGCTTCCGAACCGGAGTTTTTGCAAAGAGGGACGGGGTGGAACCAGAGATCTTTACAACTGGATTTCAGGGTGTGCGGAGAAAATCCTCGGCTTTGTAGACCAGAGGAGTAGCATGGTTTCTCTGTCCTATGGGGCCAGGGAGCTAGACTAAAGTTTCCATCAGCCCCTTCCAGCACGGCTCAGGGATGATGGGGGTTTTTGCCCAGCCAGAGCTCTTCTTGAGACTTCCTCCCCAATCTGTAGTACTGTTTCTCAAACTTGGACACTTTAATGTGTGGACTTCAGTTCCCAGAATTCTGAGAGTCGGTCGCACGTCTTCAGATTCACTAGAGTGCCGACTAGGGAATTCTGGGATTGAAGCCCACCCGTCTTCGACTTTATTAGCATGCTGGCTGGGGAATTATGGGAGTTGAAGTCCACTCCTCTAAAAGTGGCCACGTTTGGGAAACACTGCCCTATAGCCCCCATCACCCCACGGCTAGCTTGATCATTGCTGGGTCCCCAGTGCGGGAATCAGAGCTCAGCTCGGTTCATTTTGACAGGGCAGTGGGTGAAGTGGCCAAGCCAGGCCTGGCATCTCCTGATCCTGGCGCCGTCCGCAAGGACAACTGTTTCTCGGTGGCTGTAGGGGAATTCTGTTCCGGATCCTTCTGCCGATTCACACGCTGCGTATGTTCTTGGCTTACTTCCCTGGCTCAGCCTGGGAACAGGCCGTGGAAGAGCGCCAGGGAAGCTCTGCCTTGCCGGCCATCTGCATCCATGGGGGGGCTGCAGCCCCCCACCTCAAGACCACCCGAGAGGCACCAGGCTTTCCCCCTTTCTGCAGAGTTGCCGAAACAGACCGCTTTTGCCCTGGGAAGCCAGTCCGGGTGACTCAACCGGGGTGTCTTCCACCCGCCAGCCCTCTGACCCAGTTGGATCAGCGCCTGCCTCCGAGAAAGAGAGGGCATTTCAGGCTGATTCTGCAGCCGGGAACTGCACACCCACGCCCGAGGCTGGTTGCGTCTGTTGCTCTGCAGAGAAGCTGGTTAGGAGTTTCTGATAGCTTGCGACAGTTGCCCCCACATCTGTGCGCAGCACCTGTTGAAACTCCAAAGTTGTGTGCACTACAACTTCCCGTAGCGCTGATGTGCAGCAACAAGTGTCCCAAATGGTGGCCTGGCTTCCCAAAATATCTTTTTAATGGGACGAGTCCAGATCCTCGGGCCAAGCGTCTGAATTTTGATCACAGGGTTGCTGCTGCAACGGGCGTAAGTGTGAAAAACGGTCACGGGTGGCTTTTTTCCCCTGCGGCCTTGTAACTTCGGTCACTAAACGAAGGCGTCGAGGACTACCTCGTAAGGTGCTTTCCACGGGGCAGTTTGCTTTCCTCTCATCACGAGGGGAAATCAGGGGGAAGAGTTGGTCACCCCCAGGAGAGGGTCCACGCTTGGTCATGACAGAACGGCTCCTGCCACGAGTTTGGGCTGATGATAAATTTAGAATTTCCGCCCAAATCATGCAGAATACGAGGCTCTCCTCGGGCTCTGTGCCAGGATTAATGAGTTGAATTTGTAAACGGGGCTGCAGCGATTCCCCTAATCTGCGGCAGTCTTTCTCAAACCTGGCAACTTTAAGATTGGGGGGGGGACTCCCAGAATTCCCCAGCCAGACATTCCTTCGAGGAAAGCTATCTGAAATCTCCTCCAGTTTCTAAAGAATTGTGAGCCTGCTCCGTAAAAGCAGACCCGAGCCAGAACTGGCTACAGAAATTTGGCCTAAAGCTGCTTCTCCTTTTTTGCCAACATTTTTCGGTCTCCAGAATTGTGGGGGGGGACTCTGAGCCCCCCAAAGATGCCGCCAACTCTGTACAGCCAGTTGTCCCGATCCCTCTGTGCCTCGATGTCCTGATTTAACATCCCAGCAAACAGACTCTAAGCAGGCACTGCTGTTTGGTTGCTTGTTCCTTGGCAGTCCTACCCTGTTGCCTGCCCCACACATAAACACACACAAACACACACACACACATACACCAGTGTGTGCGTTCAGGTAAAAGGTGGCGTGGCCCTCCCTTCTGTACATAAACAGGGCTCTCCAGATGTAAAGCCGGAGGGCGTGGAGCTGGATGGCTTGCCAAGAACATCGCGTTCCCACCCAAACCACAGGGAAGAGGCTTTTGTGTGGGAGTCAGGAACGAGGTGTGTGTGTGTGGGGGGGGGAGAGGTTTGGCTTTGAAGGACACTTAAGAGCCCCCCCCCCCCGCAAGAGGGACTGGGCAGGGAGTTTGCCGGTGCCACTATGCAGGGTGGAAAATTTGTTGCAAATAATGTTTAAAAGCCTTTGGGATCGTCTGTTTGATCTCTGTGTGGTTGAATAGGATTCATTTGCCGGGGGGGGGAACGCTCTGTGCATCTGGAGGGGGGCCCTGGCGGCTTCCCAGAGCGCCCGCCAAGGTGTTCCAAAGATTTTACAGAATAACCCAAGTTGGAAGGGGCCTTGTAGGTAGGTCATCTAGTCCAGCGTTTTCCAACCTTAGGAACTTGAAGATGCGTGGACTTCAACTCCCAGAATTCCCCAGCCAGCTATGCTGGCTGGGGAATTCTGGGAGTTGAAGTCCACGCATCTTCAAGTTCCTAAGGTTGGGAAACGCTGATCTAGTCCAACCCGCTGGTCAAGCGGGAGAGCCCGTCCCTGGTCCCTGTTCGTTTTCGGAGTGGTGCCCAAGGATTGTACGAGAGAAAGAGAGAGACTTTCTTTCTCTCTGTAATGAATGAAAGTCTCCTCCTCCTCCCCCCCATCCATCAGCCTCCTTCCTTCCATCCCCCCCCCGTCTCTCCTCCCACGACCGAGCAGTTGGCACCCGTCCCTGTTTCCAGTACACTGTGTCCTGCATTGACGTGGACAGAACAGCCAAAGGCTTTGCCAAGAGCACGTGCAGCAGGGTTCCTGCTTCGCAGTGGGCGGGAGAGGAGAGATGACACATGCACACACACACACACACACAGACGCACACTCGGAGGGGAGTGGGTGGGGACGGCTTCAGGGCCCGGGTGCCGCAGAGTCGGTGAGCCTTTGCCGTGCGCTCAGGCTCAGCAAAACCCGGCACAGAGGGAGCTTGGCTGGGGGCTCTATTTTAGAAAGGGGGAGTGTGGGGGACCCTCCCCCCCTCCTTCCTGGACTGAGCTCGATTTGGGTTCTATGGGGAGGGGAGGTGTGTTTCCCCCAATTTGTTGGCAGAAAGCCTCTGTCAGTGGGGAGAGTGCCCCTAAGCATGCACAAAGTTTTTCTTCCCCACTCACGAAGCGGACTGGGGGATTGTAAAGCTGGGCAGGGGGTGTTCCTGGCATGGCGTGAGGGCTGGGGGGCGGCTGATCCAGAGCCTGTGGCACCCCTTTGCACCCTGCAGGCCGTCTGGATGCTCCAGTCCTTAAAGATCGAAAATGAAAATCAATCAATAGGAGGGGTGGCAGGTCTCGGCAGCCCTCTGGGACGCTCGAATCCTGAAGATTTAAAATAAAAGTGAATTAAATAAATACGGCAGATATCAGGATGCACCAGCCCTCCGGGACGCTCCGATCCTTAAAAAATAAAATTACAATATATAAATAGCAAAGATGGTAGCATACCCCAGCCCCCATGGGGCTTCTCGAATTGGGAAAATTTAAAATACAAGTGAAATAAATAAATAGCAAGGACACAGCAGCCCTGTGGGACGCTCCAATCCTAAAGATCAATCTGATGGGGAATCTGGATATATTCCTAACCATCCAGGTGGATGGCCAGTCTGAGCTTGTCCACCCAGCCCCGTGTCTCAGTGAGGTTATTAATTCAATGGTCAATTTACCAAATATACAGGACTTGCTCACCCTTCTGCCATAAGGAACCCAGTATCGTCGGAACAAAACATTGGCCGGGTTTCCCCCACTGTGTTTGTGGGGCAGTGGGTTGTGGGAAGACCCCAGCCCGCACCAGAAGAGTGTAAACTGACCGTTAAAGCAGAAGCCCATTTATCTGAGCATAGTTTGCTGCAGGAAGACAACTGTTGTGCCTTCTTGACCCAGGTTAAGGGCGTTGTGTGGACCCTCTCGGGGAAGCCGAGAAAACTGTTCCTCTTCCTCCAGCTGTTTTCCAGGACGGAGGCCCCCTGCCCCAGAGGGAAATGTGGGGTGGGGGACCGGGAAGACCTCCGGCTTTGGCAGGCGGCGTAAAGAACTATTTTCATTTGAAATCTCCATTTATCCTTGCCTCCCAGGAGATCAAACCGCATCTTAACATTCACCGACTGTCCTAGTTGAAAGAAGGAAGTCATCTGGATGGAACAATTGAGGAGGGGGCTGTCTGCAGTGGCAAGCGGGGGGAGGCTGTTGGCATGTCAGCAGAGCTTTCTCTGCCCACCCACCCCTTCTCTCTCTCCCTCTCTCTCCTGCCCCCTTTTTCGGTTTTGTGCTAATGGGGGGGGGGCAACAGCGTGCCCCGGCACCCGTTGGTAACACGCAGCATGTGCGAAACTCAGATATCCTCAGTGGAGGAAGCACATTGACGTCAGAGGTGCCTGATCTCAGCTGAAGGCTTTGAAAATGCGTGTGAGCTTTTGCGTCGCCAGTTGCTGACGAAGGATGCCTCGTTGCGTGCAGAACATGTCCCCGGAAAAGTTAGGGTCCTCGGCGCAGTCCTCATCCGCCACCATAGAGCACCCGAACACTGGGGAGAAGGGGTGAGTGGCAGCTGCAAAGGGGATGGACGTCTCCCCTGCTCCAATCGTGCGCTCAGCCACTCGGTCCCCCGTGGCTCTCTGCCACTGCAGCTTTGTTCCCCTTCAGGAGATTTTGTCTTTGGAGAACTAAAATTAGAACAAAGGGGGGGGGGAGAGAAAACACTTGTAAACAGCTTTCCAGGCAGGTGCTGTAATGTGGGCTCTTGCCCGCAGTCTCTCCAACCTAGATTTTTTTTAAAAAAAGAACCTTAAGGACTAGAAACTTGAAATGAGCATGGGTGCAAATGAAAGTCGAGGTTCCAGGAATGCTGCATTCCCAAGCAAGCATTGATAGACAGGTAGTCCTCGGCCACCATGGAGCCCAAAATTTCTGTGGCTAAGGGAGCCATTTGTTAAGTGGGTTTTGCTCCAATTTCCTTGCCGCCGTTGTTAAGTGAATCAACTGCAGTTGGTAACTTAGTCACACAGTTGTGAAGTGAGTCTGGCTTCCCCATTGACTTTGCTGGTCAGAAGGTGGATCAGGTGAGACTGCGACCGTCGTAAATACGAGTCAGCGACTACGTGTCCGAATTTTGACCCTGGGGGGATGCTGCAACGGTTATAATTGTGAAAAGCGGTCCCAAGTCCCTTTTCTTCAGGGCCGTTGTAACTTCAAATGGTCACTAAATGAACTGTTATAAGTTGAGGACTACCTGTATTGTCCCCAATTGACTGTTCCCTAAGTCAGAAGTCAACGGTTGTTCCTGATTTCTTCAAACAGCCACATTTTTTAAACGAATCACGCAATTGCTTAATGGGTTGCACGGTTGTTAAGTGGATCCAGCTTCCCCCTTGACATTGCTCGTCAAGAAAGATGCAAAGGGGGATCATGTCACACACACACACACACACACACACGGGACACTGCGACGGTCATAAACCTGGGTCAATTGCCAAGCACCCAAATTTTGCTCACCTGTATCAGGGATGCTGCAAAAGGCGTAACTTTGAAAAACAGTCCTGACTCACATTGTTCAGTGCTGTCGTAACTTTGAACAGCCACTAACCGAAATGTTATAAGTCGAGGACCACCTGTGTATATATGTGCCGGCTTGGAACTTGTGCATCCCGAGCAAAACTTTTCACTTCCAGGAACTTCTTTCTCCAAAATAAACCTTAAGTCGCATCAGCGCCTTTCCTTACAGATTCTGCAGGGATGGGGGGGAAGATAAGAGGGTGCCCCTCCCCCAAACTTCCTTTTCTGCTGCTTTGTGGGGGGCCCAGGCTGCGTAAGCATTCAAACTGGCCGCCTTGGTTTGCCCAGCCAGCACAGGAAGTCCTCGACTTATGACTGTTCATTTAGTAACCGTTCAAAGTTACAGCAGCACCGGAAAAAAGAGACCCAGGACCCATTTTCCCCGCTTACAACCGTCGCGACGTCCCCCGCGATCACATGATCAAAATTTGGACTCTTGCCAACTGAGCCCTATTTATGACGGTCGCAGTCTCCCGGGATCATGTGGTCCCCCTTTTGTGACCTTCTGACAAGCCAAGTCCATGGGGGAGCCAGACCCACTTAACGACCGTGTCACCAACTGAACAACTGCGAGGATTCACTTCAGAGCTGTGGCAAAACAGGTCGTAAAATGGGGCAAACTCACTTAACTGTCTCGCTTCGCCATGGAAATTTGGGGCTCCCTTGTGGCCGTAGGTCGAGGACTGCCTGTAGCCACCTTGTGCCCGTTTACGGCTCCCATCTACAACACACCTATTCGCCAGTTGGCACGTGGGGCTGGCATGAGGCCAGCCCTGTTTGCCGCCAGTCTGGTGACGCCCACGGTTGGGCTGGCTACCAGCCATGCCCCTTTGCTGACCCTCATTGTTTGGGAGGCAGGGACAAGATAACCACTGTGCCACATGGCCCAGGGTTGCTTGTTCTCTGCAAAACAGAGCTGCAGGTTGGTGGGCAGAGTGCCAGGGCCCAGAAACGGAACAGGCTGTGCCCAGAAGAGAACCGGGGAGGGAGGGATGGTGAAAAGAAAGAACTGTGGGAGGATCAGGAAGTAGAAAGTCCATCTTGCTCTGCCCGGGAAGCCAGAGATCGGCTATGTGGTGGCGCTGGAAGTGGTCGAGGGGCAGGAGGTGGTGCAGGTAAGGGGCCTCTGGTGTTTGGGGCAGGGCCTTCTGGGACACGGCAAGCCTCCGTGTTCCCCACCTTGTGTTGGGTTTGTGGTATGGAGGAACCATCTTTTGACGGATCCCTCTGGGCCCATCAGCAGAAGTCTTCGGGGCTTCCCAGCTGAGTTGAGTGTCTTAGAAAAAGACTGCGCTCTGGTGGACTTCCAGAAGATCCTAGAACTTACTCAAGGCATTTCCAAGACAAGGGACTCCAGTATGCCTAACCCCCTCGAGTGGAAGCATGCTGGGAAGCTTAAAAAAAAACCTTGGTGAAGTTCTGAGGTTCCTTGAGTTTTGAGGTTCTTTGAGGTCCAGGTCTCCTTGGATCGGATCTCTCTGGAGCCAGCGGTGGTGGTGAGCCCTTAGTCTTTTCATGGCGAGCGGCTCATTTCTGGAATTTGTGAAGGTTGAGAGGGTTGTTGGCTGACATTTTGGGGTGTGTGTGTGTGTGTGTGTCCGAGTAGACCTGGCCTGGCTTAGGAGAGCGGATCCAGGACGCTTGGAGACCTTTCCAAAAGTTGGAACGTCAAGAAGATACATCCGAGGGGAAAGAGGAACCCAAGAAAGCTGAGATACGGGCTACCTAGAACCCGATGGGGCTGAGAAAAGAAAGAAATATGGGTTCCAGAACTTAGTAGGACAAAGGAGGAGGGGGAGGAGGTCGATCTGGATGGGAGGGGAAGGCTAATTTAACCTTAATTCAGGAAACGGAGAGCGTGCAGGGACGTGTTGTCGAGGAAGCAGTTAAGTCGAGGAAAGTTCCTGTTTTTCAACGGGCGGGCGTTCCCCCTCCCCTATTTTTGCTCGCCTCGGTTGCTCGATCTGCTGGGGAAAAGTCCTGCTTGGGAAGGGTTGACCCTATCGCACCCCACCTGTCTCGGTTCCTGCGTGTTTTACGACAAGCCGGGTTTGTGTGACGTTGCTTGGCTCAGGTGGCCAGGTGTATTTATTTACACGTAGTCCTCATCTTAACAACAGTTCATTTAGGGACCGTTCAAAGTTACAACGGCCCTGGGAAAAAGTGACCTGTGACCGTCTTTCACGCTTACGACCTTTGCCGCAGCCCCAGGATCACGGGATCAGAATTCAGACGCTCGGCACCTGGTTCATACTTACGACCGTCGCGGCATCCCCAAGGCCACGTGATCCCCTCTTTGCGACCTTTCCACCAGCAGAGTCAGTGGGGAAGCCAGATTTCACTTAACAACCGGGTTACTCACTTATCCACTGCGGGGGATTCGCTTCGCAACCGTGGCGGGAAAGGTCGTAAGAAGGGGCCAAACTCACTTTACAAGGGTCTCACTTTAAAAAAAAAAAATGTTGAGCTCCATTGTGGTCGTGAGTCAAGGACTCCCTGTATTTCTCTAGGTCACAGGGGTGGGAACCTGGACTCCTTTATGACTTGTGGACGAATCATAAAAGAGCCGAGGTTGCCTACCCCTGTCCAAAGGTCAGCCAGTGGGGTTCAACAGGTTTCCCCAGCCTGACCCAGCAGCGCTGCATTTGAATTTTTTTTCCCCTTCTAAGCCAGGGCTGTCCATACTTGGCAACTTGAAGGCTTGTGGACTTCAAACTCCAGCTTTCCTGGCTGGGGAATTCTGGGAGTTGAAGTCCACCCATCTGAAAGTGGCCAAGCTTGAAAAACACTGTTTTTTGGTTTTTGGTTTTTTTTAAAAAAGGTGTATTGTATACAAAAGAATGTGGGTTAGTGGCCTGTTAGTTGCCCATTTAATATACAGTTCTAGAGCTAGAAGCAAAGAGAACTTCAGAAAAGGACTGGTAATTTGGTACGTCGATTTATATTTGCAACCCGCTTTGCTTTCTGGTATTTCTTGTGAAAGCAGATGTTGGAGTAGAGGAGAGAGAAAACCAGAATTTGAAATGCCCATTTGTTTATTTTTTTATTGATTTACTTTATAAGTCAGCGAGCAGACATCATCTTTCTTCCTCTTTCTGTTTTTCCCACCACAACAACCCTGTGAGGTGGGCTGGGCTGAGAGCGAGAGGGACCTAACTGGCTTTCATGGCTAAGATAGGACTAGAACTCATCATCTCCTGGTGCTTGGCCCAGAGTTACCCAGCTGGCTTTCATGCCTAAGGCGGGACTCGATCTCAGAGCCTTTTGGTTTCTAGGCCAGCACTCTAACCACTAGGCCACACTGCCTCTCACCAAAACCCTGGTGACCTAATGAACTTCCTGCCTAAGTGAAGATTTGAACTCGGATCTCTCTGAGTTCTAATTGGTGTGTTTTCCCCATTAATGTGCCTATCCAGCAAGTTCCCACTCACCGGTCACCGTCTCACTTCCACCTCTCAGGTCCACCACCGAAATCCGGAAGGAGAAATCCCGAGACGCAGCGCGATGCCGACGCAGCAAGGAGACAGAGGTGTTCTACCAGCTGGCCCACACCCTGCCCTTCGCTCGCGGGGTGAGCGCCCACCTGGACAAGGCCTCCATCATGCGGCTGACCATCAGCTACTTAAGGATGCATAAGCTGCTGAATTCTGGTAAGGGTGGCCCCGTTTCCTGGAGGAGGCCTACATCGAAGGGGGGAGAACAGGAAAACTACGGAAGACCCCAAACAGCCCTTCTCAGAATGACAGAGTTGGAAGGGACCTTGGAGGTCTTCTAGCCCAACCCCCTGCTGCCATTTTTTTTTTGCTGCCATTTTTCAGCAAAACTGTCGTAAAAACATGGTCCTGTAATTGCAGGACGCGGCAAACGGTCGTAAATGCGGCCTCATTGCCGCGTGTCAAAACTCCCAGGGATTCTGGGAGTTGAAGTCCACTAGACACAAAAGGGCTGCGGTTCCCCCAGCCCTGCCTGAAAGGAATTTTTACAAACTCTGTTGATGCAGGAGAATGGCGAGATCAAGTCAAAGCGGAGGAGCAGGTGGATTCCTACTATCTGAAGGCCTTGGATGGCTTCCTGATGGTCCTGACTGAGGAAGGGGACATGATCTACCTCTCTGAGAACGTCAACAAGCACCTGGGCCTCAGCCAGGTGAGCAGGAGGAACTCGCACAGGTGGGAAGGGGCCCTTCAACCCAAGACGAGTCAGTCTGATCAATGGTTAAGGCACCAGGCTCATGAGTACTAGTCCCATGTTAGGCATGAAAGCCAGCTAGGAGACTTTGGGCCAATCACCAGGAGACGGTGAGTTCTAGTCCCGCCCCAGCCATGAAAGCCAGTTGGGAGACTTTGGGCCAATCACCAGGAGCTGTGAGTTCTAGTTCCACCTGAGTGACTTTGGGCCAATCACCAGGAGACAGTGAGTTCTAGTTCCACTTAGGCATGAAAACCAGCTGGGTGACTTTGGGCCAGTCATTCTCTCTCAGCCCAACCCACCTCACAGGGTTGTTGTGGGGAAAATAGGGGGAGGAAGGTGTGTTGGATATGTTCACCTTCTTGAGTTATTTGTAAATATAAATAAAGGAGGGATACAAAGAAATAAATGCAAATAAAAATGAGCCATTCTCGTGAATGTTGGATCCTGGAAGCATTTTGGGAGGGAAAAAAAATTACGACAATGCATCTCTGTCAGTCTTTGCTGACAGTTTCTGTTCAAATTTCAGAGGGGTCAACTTCAAAATTCCTCTCCCACCCTTGCAGGCTGATTTTTGAATGGATCTTTTTGTTCTTCGGGTTTAGCTTCGATTTTATTTTTTAGATGATTCCGGAGAGACGGAATCGGGTTGGGAAATAAGTTTGAGAAGGCGATGTTATACATTCCAGCAAAGCTGGAAATGAATCGAATCCCCCGTTTTGCTGAAATCTATTTCAAACGAGCTGTTCTTGCTTCAAATGCCTTGGTATTTTTTCCAAAATTCCCTGGTGGTTTTTTTGTTTGTTTGTTTCCTCCCTCTAACTTTTCTTTCCTCCTAAACGAAATCACGTTCCTGTTTTTGCTGAATGAACAAGGGCTTTTTGCCAAAACTTCGCCCATAATGCTGTCTTTCATCCTGTACCTCCCCCTCTCCTTGAAAACCTTTGCAAGCTTTTAGTCTCCGCCTCCTCGTCATCTGTTGCGAAATTTGAGCTAAAGGGGGGGAAAAAAGAAAAAAAATTCTCACTCGGGGTGGGCCCAAATGTCTTTGGAAACATTTCTTCCCAAGCTGGAATGGGATTGAAAACTTCTGAATGTTGTACAGGGGAATGGGGAGGAAGGCGTTCTGATTGGCTGGCTCTGGGGAGTCCCGCCCATCAGTTGGCGCCCGGCAGATGTGATGGGCGCCCAGCCTTTCTCCTGCATTCCCTGGCTGATGATCGCATTTTATCCCGCTTCCTTCCGCTAGTTGGAGCTGATTGGCCACAGCGTGTTTGATTTCATCCACCCCTGCGATCAGGAGGAGCTGCAGGACGTGCTCAGCCCCAGGCAGGGTGAGTTCAAAGGAGGGATGGGGGATCGCAGCGAGGTCCCCTCTCCTTCAGCCCTTTCCTTCTCTGGGCAGCCTGGGCTGCACTATGCAACTCTGCACGGCTGCAGAGTTCAGATGGTAGGTAGGTTGCTTAAGATCCCCTAGCATCAGCTCCTTCTCCTCCTCCCCCTCCTTCTCTTCCTCCTCCTCGTCCCTTTTTTCCTTCCTTCCTTCTCCTTTCCTTCCTTCCTTCTCCTCTTTTTTCTCCTTTTCTCCTTCTTTTCTTTTTTTCCTCCTCATCTTCCTTTCCCCCCCCCTTTGTAGCCTCCTTGAATTAGATTGGTGATTCCCACCCCCACCCCCGTGCATTTTGCCCTCTTTTGAAACAGAAATGTAAAAAAAGCAAAATAAAACATCAAGTTAAGTCTTCGATAATCTCCAGATACCCATTTTGCTCACACGCGTATCTGATTCCCCAAAGCCGGGAGCCGGGACCAAACATTTTGGGTGCGTCCCATCCCGCTCCCTTTCCGCTCTGCCCGTTGGGTCCATCCACGCACCCCCAAAATCTTGATCAGCATCTGATCCCGGCTGTCCCCAGGTTTCTCCAAGAAGGCGGAAGTGAAGACCGAGCGCAATTTCTCGGTGCGCATGAAGAGCACTCTCACCACCAGGGGGCGCACCGTCAACCTCAAGTCGGCCACCTGGAAAGTGAGCGACATTTTTTTGGGGGGGGAGGAAACGGAAGCAGATTTGAGCCCCCTTCCCCCGAAACAGCATTCTAGAGGCAAAGAGGACTTTTTGAGGGCGGGGGCTGTGCTTTATAGAATTATGAAATAAATATGAAATCTGAGGTGCCTGCCATTCCCAATCACTTTTGACCTCCGGTGGGATAACTGTGAGGAGCGGGCACAGGCCAACCCCCTCTCCCCCCAGGAGTCGCTTAGCGTGCTTCCTTTCGGCTTTTGCAAAAGATGGGAAGTGGAGAAACTGTCCGGGGAGCCTCAGTTTGGGTGGCGCTCCGTGAATCCAGTGATGGAAAACCAGCTCATCCTGTTCCCAGAAAAGCACCTGCAAAAGCAGGGCAGGGTGCAGGCCGTGCCCGGCCTACCACCGTTCGTTTAGTGACTGTTCAAAGTGACAACGGCACTGCAAAAAGTGACTTATGACCATTTTTCACACTTACGGCCGTTGCCGCATCCCCAGGGTCACGTGATCAGAATTCAGACCCTTGGCAACTGACTCCTATTTATGAGGGTTGCCGTGTCCTGCGGTCCCTTTTGCGGCCTTCCTACAAGCCACGTCAATGAGGGAGGCCAGATTCACTTAACGACCGCGCTGCACGCATAACAACTGCGTCGATCCACTTAACAACCGCCGCAGGGAAGGTCACAAAAGGGGGCAAAATTGACTTTTAAGAACTGTTTTGCCTAGCAGCGGAAATGTTGGGCTCAGCTGAGGTCAGAGGCCGAGGTCCGCATGTATCCGATTGCCCAATTTATATTTAATCTTATTAAATGTATATAAATAAAAAATATAAATAGATATTATTCATTATGGATTTACTCCGTTTATTTATTGCCACCCGTTGCATAACAAAACGACCGGGCGACCTTTTGGGGTTAGGGTGAGCCCATCTCAGCATCCCCACAAGGGGCCGGCCAGAATAAAAGGGGGGTGGGGGGCTTGCATCTGTCGGTTGCCCTCAGCTTCCTCCCTCTCCCCTTTCAGGTGTTGCACTGCTCCGGGCACATGCGCTGTTATGCGCCTTCCAAGCCGGCCGCGGGGAAGGAAGGGGAAGGCGGCTTTGCGGAGCCTCCGTTGCGCTGCCTGGTGCTCCTCTGCGAGGCTATCCCGCACCCCGCCATTGAGACCCCGCTGGACAGCGGCACCTTCCTCAGCCGTCACACCATGGACATGAAGTTCACCTACTGCGACGACAGGTGAGCAGGGAAAACTGGCTGTTGGCTGGGGAATTCTGGGAGTTGAAGTCCACAGGTTTTAAAGTTGCCAAGGTTGGACACCCCTGCTCCAGCTTAACTCAGCCAGAATATTTTTTTTAAAAAAAATATATTTTATTGATTTTTTTTAACGTAATCATCATTCAGGTTTGGTAAACAGCGTGTTGCCTGGGGTTATATTTACCAACAGTCAGCAACAATTAATTTCTATAATTCCATACTGCACATAAGGGCTTTCCTTGATTTTCTCTTCTTCCAATCATATTCTCTTTTATCAACCTTAAATTAGTACATTTCCTACCAACTTTAGTAGATAACAGTTGAGTATAGACATTTTTCCAGTATTTCTACAGGTAACAACCACATCGATGTAAACCTTCTTTTCTAATTAATCATTCAGCCAGAATATTTCCTGATCATTATCCCATTTCTCCTGGGCCAGGATTGTCGAGATGGCTGGTTACACCTCCGACAGCTTGCTTGGCTGCTCCCTCTACGAGTACATCCACGCCTTGGATTCGGATTCCGTCAGCAAGAGCATCAACACCCGTAAGTTCGGCATGGCCGGTTCTTCCTGAGTTTTGGGCCTGCTTGGAAAGAGCCCCTCCCTGCCGCAGAAATAAAAGGGGGAAGAGCAGGAAAAGGCAGACTTGACAGAGCACCCAGGGAGGGGTCCCCAGCCTGTGGGCTCTGGCCCACTACCGGTCCGTGGCCTATTCGCAACCAGGCCGCCTGAGTGGCTGGCTGGTGCACGCGTGTGTCACAATCCCAAGTGAGACAACGGTCTCACTTAGCAGCAGAAATTTTGGGCTCAATTGTGGCCGTACGTCGAGGACTACCTGTAGATGCAAACCTAAAGAACCGAATATTGCAATGGAGGGACGAGGAGTTTGATGCCCCCAATTGAGAGAGTCTTTTGGGTGACGCATCACCCGGTCGTATAGGAAGAGGGGGGAGCGACCGTCCACTCCGCATCCAGACAATGGCGGCTTGGGAGGGGTCGTGTGGAAGGGGACTCGGGTGTGAGGAAGGGGCTTGATTTCCGCCTGGACGTCGTTCTCTCCTCCCCGCAGGAGCAAACACGAAGCGAATCCTGTTCCGCCTTACCGTCTCTCCCCGCTTATCCATTTGTCTGTCTGTTTTAGACTGTCTGTCTTTCACTCCCTATTGGTAGTGCTAAGCAAGGGCCAAGCTGTGACCGGGCAGTACCGCTTCCTAGCCAGGAATGGTGGCTACATCTGGATCCAGACCGAGGCCACCGTCATCTCCAGCAGCAAGAACTCCCAGCCCGAGAGCATCGTTTGCATTCACTTTGTCTTGAGGTCAGTCCGGAGGAGGTCAAAAACTTCAGGATGGGGGCCGTCCCCAAACACCAAACCCCCAACCCCTTAATTCCATGTCTTCCAATCCCCAAGCCTGCTTGGCTGCCTTTGAAGAACTGAGGTGTAAATAACCGCCGAGTCTTTTGAAATACAGGTAGTCCTCTGCTTAACGACCACAATTTCCGTTGCTAAGCAAGGCAGTTGTTAAGTTGCACCTCGTTTTGCAGCCTTGCAATTGTTGCCCTGCAATTGTTAAGCGAATTATGTCATTGGATTTCTCCATTTTGATTTTACCCCGCTTTACGACCTCTCTTTCCACCGTTGTTAAGTGAATCGCCACGATTGTTAAGTGACTCTGGCTTCCCCGTTGATTTTGCTTCTCAGAAGGTCACGAAAGGGGATCATGTGAACCTGGGATGCAGCGACCGTCATAAATGTGAGCCAGTTGCTCAAGCGTCCGAATTTTAATTGCGGGAAGCAGCAATGATTATGTCGCTTTTTTCCATTGCCGTTATAACTGTGAACAGTCACTAAATGAACGGTCGAAATTCAAGGACTGCCTGTATTAAATGAAACATAAAACATGCTAAATATTATAATTGTGAGATGTTTCTCTGTGCTCAAATGGGGCTGGGGCAGGGGTAGGCAACCTTGGCTCTTTTATGACTCCTGGACTTCAACTCCCAGAATTCCTGAGCCAGCATGGCTCAGCATGGAAACCTCTCCCTTTTCCCTCAGTGTGACTGGCTCAGGAGTTGAAGTCCAGGAGTCATAAAAGAGCCAAGGTTGCCTACCTCTAGGCTGGGGGGACAGCAGTGCCATGTGGCCCTTCCAGCCACTCTCAGCAGGGGGCGACATTGTGTTGGTCGCCCAGCGCTCAGATGCCATAGAGTTTTCTAAACTTGGAACTTTCAGACATGCGGACTTCAACTCCCAGAAGCCCCACATGTCTGAAAGTTGCCAAGTTTGAACAACATGCTGTTGAGAGCCACAGAGATGGCTTTGGAGAAACTATCTCCATCCAACTTGGCGCGTCTCTTTTCCATCCTGGCCTACCTTGAAGGGTTCCAGGTTGCCCCCATCTCTTTCTCTAGTCAGGTGGAAGAGAATGGCCTGGTCCTGTCCCTGGAGCAAACGGACCGCCAAGGGGAGCATCGCCGGCTGCCCCCGCCCTGCCTGGAAGGGCTGGACTCCGATAGCGCCTTGGAGGAGATGGACCCCAATGGAGGAGACACCATCATCAACCTCAGCTTTGGTGAGGAAAGAGGGTGGTAGGAAAGGGTGGGGAGGAGATCCCAGCTCCCCTTCCCCTAAGGTAACCCTCACTGCTTGCACACTCCAGAGCTTCGTGGTCCCAAAATCCTGGCCTTCCTGCGCCCAGCCAACATCAGCGAGGAGGAATTGCAGCTGGATCCCAAACGCTTCTGCAGCCCGGATCTCCAGAAATTGCTGGGGCCCATCTTTGACCCGCCTGGGGCCCAGAACTCAGCAGGGGGGACCCTGCGGGCAAAACCCCCTGCCCCGATTCCCAAGCTGGCTCCAGTGGTTAAGAAGGCGTCTGGAAATCACGGACCAGTAAGCCAGCCTGGAGGGCCGTTCTGGGTTGGGGATGGCTTGAGTTTATTTATTTATCTGGCCATCCATCCATCATCTCATCTATCTTCATTTTTCCATCCATCTATCTATCTATCTATCTATCTATCTATCTATCTCTCTCTCTCTCTATCTATCTATCTATCTATCTATCTCTATCATCTATCTATCTATCATCTATCTATCTATCTATCTATCTATCTATCTATCTATCTATCTATCTATCTATCTATCTATCTATCTCACATATACAGAAACAATTACATCCACGTAATAGATATGGTTTGATCTGTTTGTCTACCTACTATCCATCCATCCATCCATCCATCCATCCATCCATCTATTTATCTATCCCTCTATCCATCTATCGGTCCCTGGTTAAAAGTTGCTGGGAGGGAAGGGGCCAGAGCCGTACACACTTCTGCCCTATCTCTGTTGATCACCTTGTGGTAACTTTTCCCTGTCTACATGGGCCTTCCCTTGACATCCCGGGGGGCGAGGAAGGCAAAGGCCCTGTTTGGGGAAGGAACTGGCACCAAGGGGGCGGCTTGCACCAGCCTTCAGCTTCTCCTCCTCTCTCTCCTCCTCTGCCTGAAGACGGACGTGCCAGAAGAGTTGGTGTTTGACATGGAGAACGTGCAGAAGCTCTTTGCGTCCAACAAGGAGGAGCAGAGCATGGAGACAGTCCTGCAGGTAGGACCGTGGGTGGGGCAGAGAAGGGGGTCAGTTGGGAGGTCTGGCTCCCACTTCCACTGGGAACGCTCTGCTCCCCCTTGCAGGATTACGAAGGCCTCGACCTGGAGATGCTGGCCCCATACATCTCGATGGACGACGATTTCCAGCTCAGCAGCACCGACCACCCACCCTGGCTGGCTGAGAAACGAGGAGATCCGGGAGCAGGAGCCCGGCCCGCTTCGCCCCCTCCCAGGCCTCGGTCTCGAAGTTTCCACGGTGTCTCTCCGCGCCCACCAGAAGCGCCCAGCCTTCCCCGCTGGGGCAGCGACAGCAGCTTGAGCCAAGGCCGTCCCGCTGAGACACCCCCGGCCAACTCGCCCTGCGGAGAAGGCCAGATGGTGGAGATGGTGGCGTCGGTCAAGATCCAGTCTGTGCAGGACGGGGCCGGTCTGAACGGCCACAGGTCCCCCTTGGGCGGGAAAAAGAGGTCAGGCAGTGACTTTCATTCGGTCAGAATTTGTAGGGTGGTTGGCCGCGATAACGCAAACCAGGATGAGCTCTGTTCCCGGGCAGATACAGGTAGTCCTCCAGTTATGACCCACGACTGAGCTCAAAATTTCACTTGCTAAGCGAAAAACGTCTTAAGCGAGTTATGTCCCATTTTACAACCTTTCTTGCCTCCGTTGTTAAGCAAATCCCTGCAGTTGTTAAACTACTAACCCGGTTGTTAAGTGAATTCAACTTGGCTTGGCTTGTCAGACCTGTCGCCAAAGGGGATCACGTGACCCCCAGGGTGCTGTGACCGTCATAAATACGAGTCAGTTGCCAAGCCTCTGAATTTTGATCACCTGACCCTGGGGACGCGGCGACGGCTGTGTGAAATGGTCCCTTTTTCACTGACGTTGTAACTTCGGTCACTAAATGAACTGTCGTAAGTTGAGGACCGCCTGTAATCTCAGCTGTGAAATTCCATTAGTAGTAGTCCTTAACGATGGCAACAGAGCCCGCCCATTACAGTCTTATGCCGTAACGGTCATAAAACATGAATTTACAATTTTGCAAGAGTCCTTAAGCCAACCGATGGTTTGCTACAGGCGCAGTTGTGCCCCCCAACCAGACGGCAAAATCCTTGTAAAACGTGGTCATGTGATCCTGAGGCTCTGCAAAACAGCCACCAGAAGTCCAGTCATGTGACCACCGAGGGTGCCCGATCGTGGGAACTTTGAATCTGAGTAGCGAATCCCCTTTTTCGGGTCAGTTGTAACTTTGAACGGTTCTTAAGAGATTCGTCGTAAGTCAAGGACTGCCAATATAAAACTTTGCCAAGTGAAGTTTATAAGCGTGACTACACAAATGCTTCCACAACAAGGAAAATGGTGAACTTTTTTCATTTTTTAAAATTTTTATATATATTTTTTTCAAAAAATCATTTTCAGCAAGCCGTTTTATCCCTCTAAAGGCTGGTGTTCTGGATGAAATTAAAATTATAATTGTTTTGAGGAAGGGAGGCAATGTTTTGTCAGTAATTTTTTCATATGCTCATCATCAAGCGCCGTTCTTCTCAACCTCAGAGGCTTTAAGATGAGTGGACTTCAACTCCCAGGATTCCCCAGCCAGCATGGGAGTTGAAGTCCACTCACCTTAAAAATCCCCGAAGTTAAGAAACTGTGATCTAAAATAGATGCCCTTCATTAACCCTTTTGTTTTCAGAGAAGCTCACCTTCGGATTGTGTGGCAGAGCCCCCCTCGTTTACCATCCCTCCCTGCAGACACCCCAGATTGAACCCGTGTCTGGCTAAAGTTTTCTGCTCTTCCCCCAACAGGACTCGGGAGATTAGCCTGGATGAAGAGGGGGATCTCTTCCTGGAAACCAGTCCCCCCAAGCGTGCCCATAACCATGAGGCTGAGGGATTCCTGATGCCCTCGCTTAGCCTGGTAGGTGCCCCATCCATGGGAGAGGAGATGGCCAGGATATAGCTGGCACATCCGCTGATGCCCATACAAAGCTCCTTTGTGATAGACAACCTTCTGTTCTGCCAGGGCTTTCTGCTCAGTGTGGAAGAGTGTCTGGATGCCCGGTCCGAGCGGGGCTGCGGGGGCACCGTAGCCCTGGGCAAGAAGCTGCTGGCCCTGGAGGAACCCATGGGTGAGTGCCACGGGGCTGTGGGGTTGAAAGGTTGTGTGAACAAGGCTTGGTGGGGTCAGCACAGAACCCCTGGCCTGTCGCTTTGACCTGGCGGTCCTGAAGGAACTTTTCTCATGTGTTGGGCCCGATGGCAGCTGCTTGTGGGATAAAAAGCATAAAGCTGATCCTTACCTCTTTGGGTGGATCTCTCCCATGTCCCGTTTGGCTCCTAAGAGTCAAGTGGGGTCCTTAGCGCTCTCTGAGCTTGGAGGTTTCCTTGCAGACATTTCATGACCCAACTAGGTAACGTCACCAGTGCTGGAAAGGAGTGGGGTTTGCCCTCTTTTTTTTATATGCTAGTGGCTGGCTCTGACATTGTGGGTGCAGTGATCTTTTCTTGGTCGTTAAACAGAGAACAAACCATACTCCCTTCTAGCATTGATCATGGGATACCAGGAAGAGGCCCAGTTGATGGTCGGCAAGGGCATGCTTGTGAACCCTGGGAGATGTAGTCTTGTCAGGCACAAGAAACTGGATCCATTCACAGAAGGTCCAAGTCAGCAGCTTTATTGTGTTCTACCTATATTACAAGAATCTGCCCAGATTGCTTGCCTTCCCTTGGGATCAACTAGACAAGTGCCCATGGAATTTAGGTGGAGTCAGCCTTATGCCTCTTGCAGCTGTGCAAGGACTCAAGGCTAGTTCCCCGCTTGACGCCTCCTCCTCTGCTGGCTGGGACTTTCCCGACAGTCTCAAGACATCTTACCATGGCCAGATTTGAGGGGGAAGCGTCAAAGGAAGGTCCCAGCTCCTGATGACCTCTCTCTTGCCCTCCTGGCTCTCTGCCTCCAGGCCTCTTAGGAGACATGCTGCCCTTCGTGGTGGATGGACCAGCGCTCTCCCAGCTGGCCCTGTACGATGGCGAGGAGGAGGTCTCCGGGCGTGGTGGAGAGCACTTCCAGCTGGGGGAGGAACTCCTGGTGGAGCTGGACCAGGCCACCTGAAGTGGCACCCTTGACCACCCCCCTTCCACACCTTCATCCCACACTCCTGCTCTGCAGATGGGACACCCGGAACCAAATCCAACCCAATGCCCTCGGGGAGGGGTTCCTCCTGGCCCCCTTCCCCGCCCGTCCACCCTCCACTGGCGTTCTTAGGACTCTTCCTACCTCAGTCCCGTCCCTTCCCCCGGGCATCCCCTCCCCTCTGTAGACGGTGGGGAGGAAGGCTCTGCCACCCCATTTGGTGCTTATCCACCTGAATGTTCTTGAACAACAGGAAAGGGGGCGAGGAGTGGGATCGATTCATGGAGGGGGTCTGCTCTCTTCATCCCCCAAAGGAAGAGAAAGCACCACAGAGGGATCCCCCGGAGGAGAGAGAGCGGTGCAGCTACCCCCCCCCGAGACTCAGAAGCCCTGGGGGGCTGTATCCTCGCCTCTGTGCTCAGCTCGCTAGGACAGACCCTTCAGCGTGCGCCCAGGCTGTGAGATCAGCCCTTCCTGGGGCAAAGGGCAGGTTAAAAAAGTGGGGGGACCTGCATTGAGAACAGGATGATGACCATCCGCCATTAGCCTCTCGGGGGACGCCTCGCCACGACTTCCCCAAAATACTTACGGTGCCTCCCGTTGGCCTCAAACCCAGGTCTGCCATGGTGGAAAGGAAAACCAGAGCTCCTTGGAGCTTCTGCTCCTGAGAGGACATTTTGGCCAGACTGATCGTTCCCCTTGAGATGGCCAACATCCGAATAATCAGTCCCCAGAACAAAACAGTGGTGCTTCGGCCTTCTCAGGGCCCAGTTAAAGATCTCTCTTATGTTTACAAAACCCTCTCCATCCTGCCCACGTTCGGCGCAGAGGAATTGGGTGCCGTGTAAAAACAAAGCAAGCTGGAAAGAAAACTCAGATTTAAAAAAAAATTAAAAAAGCATGCCAGCTTCCCTTATCAAGCAATCACCAGGTGAGTTTTGCATGCAATAAATAAGCAGATCCCTGACTCAGCCAGATGTCCAGGCAGCCAAAGCACATCTGGAAACAGCCAGATTGGGAAAGACTTGAAAATTTTGAAGCCTGGGGGAGGGGAACTTGAATAGGAAAGAAACAAAAAAAAAATCCCCAACATCCCCCTATGCAATATTTTGAACCTGCCAGTAATCAAAACTTTCCAGAAAAAAAGGGAAACGATTGCAAAATCCTAAATCCTAGAAAGGGATTGCAAAGTCCTAAATCTGAAGATAAATTTTCAGGAGCCTTAAAGTATGGCCTGAAACTTCTTTTAAAAAGACCATTTCCAAGATGAGCTTTTTGCGGTGAAGAGGAGAACGGCCGTCCTGTTTTTAAACTTCATGAGGGACGGCCTGCCGCGAAGATCTTTGATAACGAAAAACACTTTTCGTTTAAGTGAGTTTGAACCGGTGCTACGAAATGTTATCCGTTGTTAGAAATGACATTTTTGTCGATATTTCGATCACTTTTTTTTCCTACTTTTAACGAAAGGGGAATCAAAATTTCCCTAACCCTCACCCGTCATGCTTACTTGGAAGTAAGTTGCGCTAACACCAGTGCAACTCAGTTCGAAGTAATGATGTACAGCAGGGTTTTTCAAACTTGGTTGCTTTAAGATGGGTGGACTTGCAACTCCCAGAATTCTGGGAGTTGAAGTCCACCCATCTTAAAAGTTTGAAAGACTGGCGTATAGGAATTACACCCAACTTTTTTAGAGCCCAATTTTATGAATGTTTTACTTAGAAGCTCTTGCCATGGTGCTCAGTGGGTCTACTTTACTTTCAACTCATTCGATTGCAGTCTGATCGGCAGCATGGAAAGGCAACTCTCTTTTCGCCCGTGTGGAAAATGGTTTTCAAATGAAATCACCAAGTTCCACTCTTAGAAATCAACCCAACTCTTTGCAGTTGCATAAATCCCCTTCGGGCTTAAAAACGAGCTGCTTTTCCATTCTGCAAGTCCACTTCTTCTGGACAAGCAGACATTATCGAAACATTGATTCGCCTTCCCTCTTGTCCCAAGAAGCCCCCCACCCCCTAAAAGCTTTAATACTTATTAAAGAGGTTGCACTTAACATTACATAATCTCGAAAGGAGAATGTTGGCCAGTGTGCAAGTCCCGTTGTAACATTATCCCAGTGAATAAAGCTTGATTTAGACTTGCTTGCAACTGCCCGTGGGCATCGGCACATATCTGTGCTGCAGACGGGGTGGACAGGTAAGCATGGATTGCAGATGGTTGCCGATAGGCCCACAGCTCCCAAATCCCAACTCTGTGTTGTACGGAGCTGCACATGCTTCATGCCGATGGTTTGGACATTTTCTGTGTTTTAGGCGCTTTGTTCTTTGAGCGCCACGTAGCCAGGATGTCAACATGCACAGAATTATAAGTGCTCCAGCTACGCCGTAATCTCCAAACGACTGGCGGGCACGCTCCCTGACGTGCAGTGACACAGAAGCCTAAATCAAGCTTAAAACACTTGACCGAATTGCATCAGATGGTGACCAAGTTTCTCCTTTCTGTGTGGCACTTAAAATCCCCGCAACCCTTGGGATGTTATATCAATAAATGCCTTTAGCAGCGGGCTGGGAGGGAGGTACCCAATATTCCCAGTTTAGAAAAAAAAATAAGTTTCTTGTTTTTGTTTATCATTTTAGATAGATACACACACACACACATATGTGTATATATATATATATATATATATATAAATCCCTCAGTTGCTTAGCCCTCGGCCTTGCTACTTTAACAACAAACTTTGACCAGCTTTTGCATGTTAAAGGTTGGATTTTGCACCCGGTCCCAAACCAGGCTTAATCTGCACAATTCACTCCTTCCCACCCACCCCTGTGCAAATCCTTTGGATTTAAAAAAAATAAGGAAAACTGAGTGATAGGAGACAGTGTAAGCTAAAACCAGTGTTTCTCATGCCTCCCTTAGGTGTGTGTGTGTGTATCCCGTTGGTGCGTGTGTCTGAGTAAGGTTGTCGTTTAGCTGACCAGGAACCGAGGGACCCCCCCCCTCTTTCCCACAGCAGAAGTGGCCTGGTTCCCCAGCTAGATAACAGCTCCGTATTTTTAGAACTCTTAGCCAAGTTCTCCCATCCCTCTTGGTGCTTTCTTCTCCTCTGCCCCCCCGCCACACACGTGGGGGACACTCAGTAGGGGGGAGAACCCATCCACAGGTGTTAATGGGCTCACACAGGACGGGCAAGTCCTGGCCCACGGTCTACGCACGATTGCCTGTGTTTTCCAGAGTGGGGGCCTGCTCCCATCCAGCTGGGGAATGACCGTTTTGCAAAGATTTTTGGGGTCTGCCCCCTTGCGAGGTGGCAACGGGACGGGTGAGCTCTCTTTTGCAGGGTTCCCCCCCCCCCCCGTTCTCTTTCCCGATCAGCCGCGAAGAAAACCGCAGTCTTAAGAGGGGCTGGCCCTGCCCTAGACACCACCTTTGCCTCGGTCATTGTTCACCCGTGCCTTCACGTCGACAACTTCACCAGCTGCCACTGTGAAACTCAAGCCGACACGAATCCGGCCCCTTCCAATCGTTTCCCGGTTGAGAAGGGAACATTGACTGTGGTCAGTGGAACGGGAGAACGTGGCTAATTCCCAGACCGTCTGCACAAGGTAGATTCCACCTTGGTGCCACGGAGCGCGCAAACCCCTTTCCCGACGTTGTCGTTGATTGGCAAGTTTTGCAGTTCGTCGGAAGGCGAGAAGATGGCCGAAGGGGGTTGTGAGGAGAACCTGCTCCGATTGGACCTACCAGCTCGGACTGTTCCCTTTCGTCGCAAGCCAAGCTCTCACGCACACCTACGTGTACACCAAGATACAAACGCACACACCAATGCAGTACACCAAGCACGCGCAATCTCACAAATCGACGGGCCACAACTGGCTCAGGCAGCTGTTTTGTTTTTTTTCCAAAAGCCGCACTTGACAAACACGCACAGAACAATAGAATTTCAAAGCCAGGTGAAGAACGCAAGATAAGATGTCTCTCTTTCTCTCTCTCTTCTCGTTTTTGTTGAGTTTGTTAGGATTCTAATTTTAAACCCACCCCCCGGCCACAGAGCAAAGGGGTGTCTTTGCCTCCACTGACCGTCCGCTGTTCCATTTTGCTTTCTTTGTATCGTGTAACCTTCCGGATCCATTTTCTTCTTTTTTTCTCGGAGATCCTAGTGGGAAAATGATGGTTCTCTCTGATTATTGTTGCCGTTGTCGTTTTGCTGTTATCATAGGAATTGTAGCTTTTTAACCGATCGTCTGGCCCAAAGCTGGACGCCGCCACCGCCTGCCCGGTTCTCCTCTGAATGTCCAGCAGACCAGCTCCTCTTGGGAAAGGAGGAGCAAGAGTTGGTGTCTCTGGGTCTCCCCTGCCTGGGCCAGCGCCCGTGTCCACAACCCTCCCCTCCTGGCCTGCAAGGGGAACGTTTGTACTTCTGGGGACGGGTCGTGCAATGTCTGCGACCTTTGGTGCTAAGCTCTCCCCCTGAGCAACGGTGCTCCGTTCCTCCTTGAATCTAGACCACGTTGTGGCCATGGTGCTCTCATCCCCTTTCCGAGTCACCTGGGACGGCTGCCAGCCAACAAGAGCAGGGTGACCGATCCCCCGCCCGATCCCGATGGAGATCTGACCTCAGGCTGGCAGATGCCGCCCCAGTGCCGTGGTGCTCTGCTCTCTCACATCCTCCTCCGCCACCAGATGACTCAGTGGTGCTAAGTCCCCTGACCCCCTCGGCTGTTCGAGTTTGCCCTGGCCGGGACAAACAACGGATGGTCTTCCAGAGACCTTCAGAAGAGGAAGAGATGGGGGCAGCTCAGCGTGCCCCCCAAAAAACACCCGTCGTTGGTTGTAATCGCTCAGTTGCTGGCCATGTGGTTCCCTCCCTCTGCTCTGCGGCCGGTGGTGGACGATGGGTCATGGGAAGCGAGTGGTCGCTTCCCTTTGGTGCTGGTTGCCATCGGACCCAAAGCAGACCATCTATGGAGATTCTCAATCTTCCAGGTCATGGTTATCCCAAAGGTGCTTTTAAAAAAAGGCAACTGGGCTTACTTTTTTTTTTGTCTTAGAAAATATTTTGCTTCTCACCCAAGGAGCTTTTCCAGAACTAAAGAAGCTTCTTAGATGAAAAGCAAAATGTTTTAAAAAAAAAAGCCAAGGAAATCCAGTTGCCTTTTGGGGAGAAAAAAACGAAAAGCACCTTTGGGCTAACCTCAAGCACTTCAGACACCAGGTTGCGCCAGTGATCTGCTTTCCCCAACTCAGGGCTCTCCAGATGGGTTGGTCTTCTGCTGCCATCATCTGGGCCAACTCTAGCCATGCTGGCTAGGAACATGGCCAGCAAATATTCCGAAGTCTGAGGGGTACCAAGCAGATGAGATTGGGGTACAGCAGGGTGACCCACCTGCAGTCTACAGGCTGCACCTCCCACCGTTTCCTAGACTGAGAAGAGGGAAGCTTCACGGGTCTCTGGAAGACCACCCGTTGTACACCGTTACCACCCAGAGACACAACCTCCTGTTCTTCTGGCCGCCACTTTTACGCACACATATTGCCTCTCGCCCATATTGTTGTGCCAGCCAGCACTGATAAATTAAGGCTTGAAGTCGTCTTCTTGGGAAGCTTTCTCCATTGGACAGGTCTCCTTGAAGCTCAGCCTGCTCAATGTTCTCTAGTCCCAAACTTTGAGATCTGCCTGGAAGAGCCTTGTTTTATCTTAATGCTAGTGAATCCCAGCTACCTGGCCAGGTGCCCTGTGCAATCTGGATGTACACCCCGGAGTTGGGCCCAGCATACTCGAGTCCTCCAAAGCGAAAACTTGATAAGGTTCTCTCCTTGTCCTAAAGCCTTTGGGAGTGTGCACCCATAGTTGGGCCCTTCTCTTCCCTCAAGTGCCTCGTCAATTCCCAACTGGGGACGGTGGGTGTCAGTAATTTGTTTCTAAGCCAGGCAAAACAATGCTAAGAGTTATTGGTGGTTTAGCATGGTGGGACCCCCAAACATTATCTCACCTGTCATGTAAAGCAGATCATGGCTCATTTGCTTGGTCACGTCCAGTTATACAAACCTAAAAATTACATTTTCTGAAACCAGATTTCAGGTTTAATTGATATAAACTGAGAATCCACGCTATGCCATCTCAGGAACATTAACTTTGGAACACGTTCGTGTTCCAATTTTAGAAGTCGGGAGGAAGAAGAGAAGATTGCCCTGGTGGTCAAATGGGGACATAAAGAGAGGTAAAGTGTCAACAGAATTGAATTTATCACCTGGAGTTCACCTTAATCCAGAGTGACCTTGATTTTAAGATCAGGTTGGTGTAGATAAGGGGTCTTCCCTTTTGACCTTGGACAATTGGGTTGAAGTAGAGGTTAGCTCTCTTAGATACGCCCAACTGGGGAGGTGGTGCAATTTTCCCCCCCATCCATTCCTCTCTTAAATTCTTATTGCACTTGAGCAATCGATGCAGGTGAGTATTTTTGAAATTGTTCACCCTGAGATCTGACAGTAATTTCCCCAGAAAATCTTCAACCTCAAGCTGGCAGAGAACTTCGTAACTCAAATGTTTCTCAACCTTGGCCACTTTTAAGACGTGTGGACCTCAACTCACAGTATTCTGGGAAGTTCACCCCTCTTAAAGTGGCCAAGGTTGAGTAATACTGCCAAATTAAACCTATGGCTGAACACCAGACCTGCCTTTGAAAATCTGGCTGGCACGGCAAGGACTTGGGGAAGGCTTTTTCAAAGGAGAAACTGGACAGGAGGCTCCAGCGTCTTTTAAGGCTTTGGGATCTGTTCATATATAATTTTTATATATATAATTATTATTATTTCCTCTATCTTTGTGTATGGTTAATTTCCCCCCACCCCTCTCTGTGCCGGGATCAGGTTTGGCCCCTGTTATGTCTGTATGTATCACTGTTGTGAAACATAAAATATGTCTGGTAACATGCAAAGGACTTTTGTCTCTGTGTGTTGTGTTTTTGACCTCGGAGGAGTCGAGAATAACGAGCGCCAGCAACAGAGACCTCTTTGGGGGACAGGTGGGAGGAGAGGAAAAAGCAGAAGTCACCTTTGTTGAAGCGGTTTACAAAAGCGGGCGTCCTCAACGTACCCCCATATTGGAGCCATCATTCTGTGGCTAAGCCAGGTGCTTGTTAAAGTGAGTTGCACCTGATTGGATGACGTAAGAGCAAGGACCCACCTTCAGTCACTTCTTGCAGTGCTGCTGTACCTTTGAACCATCGCTAAGTGGCAGTCCTCCGCTTTACGACCGCAATGGAAGCCAAAAATTTCTGCGGCTATGTAAGACAATTGTTCAATGACTTTTGCCCCATTTGGCCCCCTTTCCGGCCACAGTTGTTAAGTGAATCACTGCAGTTGTTAAGTTAGGAACACGGTTGTTAAGTGAACTTTGGCTTCCCCATTGACTTGGTTGGTCAGAAGGTCTCATGTGGCCCCGGGACACTGCGACTGTCATAAATAAGAGCCGGTTGCCAAGCGTCCAAACTTTGAGCACCTGGGATGCTGCCACGGTTGTAAGTGTGAAAAACGGTCCTAAGTCACTTTTTCAGTGCCGTTGTAACTTTGATCACTAAACAAACTGGGAAGAGAAAGTACTTGTAGGTGGAATGGCTGCAAGGTTGCTTTTAAAAATGGGAAGCGTTACTGTGTTAATCAGAAGGCTCTCTGGAAATAACCTGCCTTGTAATCCCGTAAAGCTAATTCTGAAGTCCACCTTCCTGAAGGCCCGGACTTGACGGCAGGCAAGGCCCCAGGTACGTCACAAAATTCGGCCAAGCCTGTTTGCTCACGGACAGCTCTCTCCGTCCGTGGTTGAACTTCTGAGCATCAGAGAAAGCTGCAAACGTTGGCGCTTCCGTGGAGCTGATGAGAACAGAACCCCAGCCGAATATCTGCTTCGACTTCACCCAGCAGAAGGTCCGAGTGGGGGTGATGGATCGGTAAGAGTTGAAAAGTGTCCCACGCAAAGAAGAGGGCAATCTGGAGGCCGGATCCTGCTCCCTTCCTGCACCGTCTTGTCTTCCCAGCAACAAGGCAGAAGTAGCGTCACCAGGAATTGCTGCGCGTCAATGCATGATATGATGGTGGCGGTGATCCTTTCTAACCACCTCAATATGCAGAGAGGATCGCAAGCTTCAATGTCCAGGGAATCAAACAGCCAAATCTGCTTTTTGTGTGTGTGTTTTATCCCCACCCAGTGGTAGCAAAGCAAAACCGCAGGCAATTTAAGTCACCCCTTCAGAGAAACTGAATTCCTATAGTCGAATTTAACAATCAAAACTGAGTCCAAAATTTCAGTTGTTAAGCGAGACATTTGCTAAGTGAGTTTTGCCCCATTTTACCACTTTTCTCACCATGGTGGCTAAGTGAATCCCTGCAGTTGATAAGTTGGCAAACTGGTTGCTAAACGAACCTGGCTTTGCTCGTCTGAAGGTCACAAAAGGGGATCGTGGGATCTTGGGACACAGCAACCGTCTTAAATGTGAGTCAGTCGCCCAGCATCTCAATTTTGATCACGTGACCCTGGGGATGTTGCAGCGGTCATAAGTCTGAGAAAAACAGTCATAAATCACATTTCTCAGTGCCGTTTGTAACTTTGAATGGTCACTAAACAGACTGTCAAGGACCACCTGTAGTGGGAGTGAAGTGAGTTCACTACAGAAATAAACATCAGTATTTCCCTTTTTTTCCTGCACAGAAGATGGAATACACAATAATAACTACCTTTCTCTGCCTCCCCCCCCCCCGCCCCTAAGTCCTACAACAGGGGTCTTCGAACTTGCCCTTTTATGACTTGTGGACTTCAACTCCCAGAATTCCTCAGCCAGCGTGCCTGGCTGAGGAATTCTGGGAGTTGAAGTCCACAAGTCATAAAAGGGCCAAGTTTGAAGACCCCTGTCCTACAACGTTGAAATAGAGAAAACAAATTCTCCAACTGACAAATACTTCGGACTTTAAGTCACCTGAAAGCTACTCAACATCACTTCTGACTAACAGTCACCAGATGTGACAAAGTGATAGGGAAGATTAAAAAAAACCACATTGAAATATAGTCAGGTTGCATGGAAGTTAGTTCCTATACATCGGTTCACTGTCCATGAGGCCCTGTATGTATATGGTCTTAAATATGAGATCCATTCAATTTACAAGGGTTGGGAACTGAGGAAGCCCAGCATAAAATGCTCAAAAGACACGTCACCCACTTGAGCAGCTTGTTCTAAGAGAAAGTGAGCCAATTAAAACTTCCTGAAAAGAAAAGACATGGATAACCCACATTTTCACCCCAATTTACTGAGCTCCCTTTTAACAGTGGTGACTTGAAAAGCTAAAAGCAAATAGGGAGGATTGCCAGTTTCTAAAGCAGTCTACTTGAAAGATCTAGAAGAATTCAGGGGTGAAAAAGCAGATCCAATGTTGTCTTTTACATGCCACAGAATATTTAAATATAGATTTGGGTGCGATCCAAGAAATTGCCACCCTTTCTTGCGATCCAAGAAATTGCCGCCCAAGCTAGAAAAATTGGAAATGCTAATAAAAATTAAGAATGAAGAGAAAGCAGCAAGAACGGAGAAATAATATGGCTGTCTAAAGCAACGTTTTTTTCAAACTTGGCCACTGGAAGATGAGTGGACTCATAGCTGGCTGGGGAATTCTGGGAGTTGAAGTCCACTCATCTTCCAGTGGCCAAGTTTGAAAAAAACCTGCTACTTTAGGAAATTGCACAAATGTCATTCCTTTCCTTTTGTCAACCATGCTTTCATGGCTTAGCATAACATTAACCAGCCAATCATGGTTTAGTGAACCAATCATGGCTTAGCTCGCTTAACTCTACTAGAAAGAACAACCTGACCGGGAAATATCGCCTGCAGGTGATCCTGGCTAATCCTCGTCCTTATCGTTAATACTTACCGCTCCTTTCTCATTTGACACCTTTCCTATAGCCCAACATTGCAAGCCACGCCCAACTACCCGAGGAGGCCCCGCCCCCTACTTCGGCAGGTGCGGAGGATTTCTGATGCGCCAATCGCATCGGCTCTTACTCCTCCGTCATACCACGGCAGCCAATCCGGACTCCCGGAACAGCCCCGCCCCCGTCCTAAACGGCTGCCCTATCCCCAGGCTTGCTCTGCCTTTTAAGCGGCGCTCTAGCCCGCGAGGGACGAAACGCTTTTTTTCTTTGGTAAACCCCCCCCCGCCCTGAAGAGCGAAGCGGGGCTTCTGCGCATGGGCGGCACGCGCCACAGCCCCGCCCGCCGCTGACGCTTCCGCGGCAGGCTCCGCCCCCCCGCGCTTTTCCCGCTAAGCGGAGCTTTGCGACGGGCGGGCTTGACGGCTGCTGGGTTTTCCCCCCCTTGCCCCCCCGTGGCTGGTTGTCAGGGCGCCTCGCTTTACGGCCCGGCGGCGATGGCGGAGGGCGAGCGGGCGGAGAACGGCAACGGGGGCGGAGGCAGCGCCGAGCGGCCGCCGCAGGAAGGGGAGCCGGGGGCGCTGGAGCGAGCCGAAGCCCTCAAGACGCAGGCGAACGATTACTTCAAAGGTAGCCGGGAGGGAGGGAGGAGGCGGGGGGAGAGAAGGAGGCAGGGGGCGGGGCTGGGGAAAGGGTGGAGCCTGCGGGGCGGGGCCAAAGGTGGGGAGGGGAGGAGCCTCCTGCTGGGCGGGGCCAAAGGCCAATAGAATAGAACAGCGTTTCCCAACCTTAGGAACTTGAAGATGCGTGGACTTCAACTCCCAGAATTCCCCAGCCAGCATAGCTGGCTGGGGAATTCTGGGAGTTGAAGTCCACGCATCTTCAAGTTCCTAAGGTTGGGAAACGCTGGAATAGAATAGCATAAGATAATAGCTGTATTGCCACTTTGAAGGTACACTGATCAGCATACATTAAAAGGAAATTCGGTTGCATGCAAGCTTCCTCGCGGTCTGGGATGGACTCCGTGCCCCATCGTCCCCTGCCGGCATGGTGTGCGATGGGTTTTGTAGTCTGGGGTCATACCTCCTGCTCGCCCTTGGAGACTTGAGACTGTTGCCCCTCCTCATCCTTTCTTTTTTTTTTTTTTTTTGGTGTAGCCCTCGTGGCTGATGGGCCTTGCAGCCCAGGTGGTGTTCTCCATCCCTGGGGCAGGCGGGGACTGCAACTCCCATCCGACTGGAGCAGGAGGCAAACAAGGCTGGGTGTCGGAGGGGCCAGGGCCGGCTGACCTGGAGGAAAGGGCTTCCCACGCCCAGGCAGGGGGGTCCTGGACTTCGGAGGCCAGCAGGGAAAGCGCGAACCTCTTTTGGGGCCTGGCTGTGCACACATGATGGGGCTTTGACTTGGCTGTGAACGATGGGAAGAAGCCAGTGGGGAAGGGTCTTCCCTGTGAAAGGAGCCGCTTCGTTCAACTCCAGTCTTGGGCAGGCACAATGGACAGAGAAGAAGAGGGGTGACCCGATAGCCAGGTTCCAGGATTTGAGGGGCTGCCCCAAAGAAGAGGAAGGGATCAAGCTCTTCTCCAAAGCACCAGAGGGCAGGACGAGAAACAGTGGTTGGAAACCGACCAAGGAGAGAAGAAGCAACCTGGAATTAAGGAGAGACTTCCTGACAGTGAGGACAATCAACCAGTGGAACAGAAGTTGCCTCCAGAAATCGTGGCCGCTCCATTGCTGGAGGTTTTTAAGAAGAGACTGGACAGTCACTTGTCTAAGATGGTATAGGACAGGTTCTCCTGCTTGAGCAGGGGGCTGGACTAGAAGACCTCCAAGGTCCCTTCCAACTCTATGATTCTAAGCCCACCTATCTTAAAGCATGCTGGCTGGGGAATTCTGGGTGTTGAAGTCAGAGGGAGAGCCAAGCTGGAATTAAGGAGAAAGTTTCTGTCAGAACAATTAGCCAGTGGAATGACTGGCCCCCAGAAGTTGTCAGTTATCATTTAAGAGAAGGGGATGCTGGCTGGTACCCTGGTTTGTTAGCCCCTCTTTGCCTGAAATAGGAGTGGGCATGCAGTCTGAGGCTTAGGCCTACCTCCAAGCAGCCTTGATCTTATTTGGAGAATAACCTGTTCCTGTTTTGGTAGTTTTGTGGGTCAGGAGGAGAGGAGACAAACTGGTTTGCTCCATCCTGGCCTGCAGCTGCCAACAGGCTCAGTAGAAGAGGAGAGAGCGTTCCTGGCTTGGGTATTCCAGGGGTTGAGGTCCACACATCTTAGCAAGTCCTTGCAGGAGTGTAGGCCCTTCGGGGTAGGCCAAGTCAGGAAGCAGACACCACAATAACACCTAGGATTCTATTGTAGGGTTGTAGGGTTTAATCACAGAACTATCAAGGACTGGCAGAGTCTGCCCACTCTTAATTAAGGTGGAGTTATTCTCACGTCTCCCCCTTTCCCTGGATTTCATTGACCTTTTCTCTCTTACAACTTGTTTACTCATTAGATAGGGAGGCCACTCAAAATCAGAGTGACAGAGCAACAGCTTACAATAAAAAAAACGTAAAACTCTTATCTCTTGGGGATGCTGCTCAGAATTCTTGCACTCCTTCAACAACTTGATCTAGACCAGCAAGTTGAAATCGAACTGGACAAATTGGATTACGAGTTAAGAGCCAGCTTGACTTAGTGGTTAAAGTGCTGGCCTAGAAAGCAGGAGACAGTGAGTCCTAGTTCCGCCTTAGGCATGAAAACTGACTGGGTGACCTCGGGCCAACCATGAGGCAATGGTGAGTTCTAGTCCTGTCTCAGGCAAGAAAGCCAATTGGGGTGACTCTGGGCCGATCACCAGGAGATGGTGAGTTCTAGCTCCACCTAAATCCATGAAAGCTGGCTGGGCGACTTTAGGCCAGTCACACGCACTTAGCTCAAGCCACCTCACAGGGTTGTTGCTAGGGGAAAAATAGGAGGACAAAGGAGTATTAAGTACGGTACGTTTCTCTGCCTTGAGTTACTTAGGATAAAAGTCAGACGATAATATAATAATTATCTCTGTTGATTGCAGGCAAGCAAGGGAGCCTAAAGCACTCACAGTATGGCTAGTTGTCTGGGCACCCACTAGAATTATCTTTTTGGAGTGCAGTGATCCATCTGGAAAATTAGCCCTTAAATCTGTTGTAATCAGCAATTTGCAGAGCTTTCTGAATGAACAGGGGGCCGGACCCACTGTTATTTTTTAGAGCAGGTTGCTTGGTTGGTAGGCTGGCTGAAACAGTGTCACTTTCCTGTAGAGAGAAAGGTGTCTTCTCTTCTCTTCTAAAAGCTGGAAAAAGTTGCCTGCAGAATCAGAAAGTAGCCATTGAATTCTACTTCTTTGCCTTTTGGGGACTCAACAGGAAGCAATCTCCTCTGAGTAGGCTCACAGGAACCCTTGTTCTTAGATTTCTAATTGTTGTCCTTGAAAATTAATTGCTAATGGTGGATTTCTCTGCTTTCTTGCTGATCGAGTGCTTAATTTTTGCCCCCCGGGTTGTCTTTTGATGAAGTTGGTTATTAAACAGTTCGGGCTGCCAGAATGTGGCTGTCTGTTAACCCTTGCCAGGGGCGGCTTTTTCTGTCCTCTTAGTTATTATCTCATTCTGGCTCTCGTGGATCCTTGTTGTGTAACACAGGAACTTTGTCTCTACAACAATGTGCTTCTTTTTGCTTCCCCCCCCCCGACCCCCGTGGTGCTGTGGGATTTGGAGAGGAGAGTTCATGACAAAATCCATGGCACCGAAAACGTTCTAAAAAGGCAGTCAGCACTGGGTAGATATAGTGTTCCATTAGCTGAAGTTTTGCTTCAAGGGTGGGGATTATAAGTAGGGCAAAATTTGTGGGGCTCTTGGTGCTCCCTCAGCTGGGTGGTTTCCTTGCAGACGTTTCGTTACCCAACTAGGTAACATCGTCAGTGGAGTGGAGTGGAGTTTTCTCTCGTTTTAAGAAGCTTAAGAGTAAACAACCAATTATGGAATAACTCTGACGACTCCCTCCAACCCTGACAGCCACCAGTATATAAAATGAGAGCAAACCAGAGAGAGAGAGCGCAGTAGATCTGTTCTTTTCATGCCTTCTTCCTTTCTCCCCCCCCCCCAGCGAAGGACTACGAGAACGCAGTCAAGTATTACTCCCAGGCCATTGAACTCAACCCCACCAACGCCATCTATTATGCCAACCGCAGCTTGGCCTACCTGCGGACGGAGTGCTATGGCTACGCCCTGGCCGACGCCACCAAGTCCATCGACTTGGACAAAAAATACATCAAGGGCTACTACCGCCGAGCGACCAGCAACATGGCCCTGGGGAAGTTCAAGGCGGCTCTGCGGGATTACGAGACGGTAAGGGAGAGAAATACAGGGAGGGTCCCAGAAGGGGTCGGAGCAGGTGTGTATCCCACCCGTGGCCCACAGGGTGCCTGTGGCCCCGGAGAGCCGGCAATTGCAGCCCCACAAGATTGGAACCTTTTAACATGACACAGAGCCCTCAACTTGTAACCGCAGTGGCGCCGGAAATTTCTGTTGCTAATCGAGCCAGCTAATTGAATTTTTACCCCTTTCTGGCCACAGTTGTTAAATGAATCGCTGCAGTTATTAAGTTAGTCACAGGTGTTAAGATAGTCACACTGTTAAGTGATTCTGGCTTCCCCGTTGCTTGTCAGGTGGCCGCAAAAGGGGATCATGTGACCCCGGCACTCTGCAACCGTCACAAATACAAGCCAGTTGCCAAGTGTCCGAATTTTGATCACATTATCATGGGGCTGCCACAACGGTCATAAGTCTGGGGGGGGGAAACCCGCTCCTAAGTCCCTTTTTTCAGTACCGGGGTAACTTGGAACAGTCACTCAATGACAAAGTTGAGGACCAGCTGCTACTTATGTACATATGCCACATATTTTATACGTGGCCCAAGGCCGTTCCTCTTTGCTGACCGCAGCCCGAGGGGTCAGAGGCAGGAAAGTGATCCAGGCCTCTCCTTCCTCTGTCTTTTCTCCCCTGCCTGCCCCAGGTGGTCAAGGTGAAGCCGAACGATAAGGACGCCAAGATGAAGTATCAGGAATGCCACAAGATCGTGAAGCAGAAAGCCTTTGAGCGGGCCATTGCCAGCGACGAGCACAAGCGCTCCGTGGTCGACTCCCTGGACATCGAGAATATGAGTGAGTCAGGGCGGTGGGGAAGGGGCTGTTCTCGGAAAATGTAGCAGGGTCCCCCTCACGCCTCTTTTCGAAGACCTCTTGGGCTGCCAGCCACGAGGTTGTGCCCACCAACCCCGAGAGTGGAAACGAGAGAGGGGCTGAGTCGCCATCAGCAAAGTGGCAAAGAAGAGATGGAAGCCCAGTGGCCCAGCCTCATGGAATTTGGGGCGTAAATGCAGGGGTCTCCGACCTTGGCAACTTTAAGGCTTGTGGACTTCCCAGAATTCCCCAGCCAGCTATGCTGGGAATTGAAATCCACAAGTCTTAAAGTTTGCTTGATGGCTGAGAATCTCCTGGGAGTCTTAAAGTTACCTGGCTGGCTGAGGAATTCTGGGAGTTGACGTCCCCCTCCCCCATATTAAAGTTGGCTGGCTGGCTGGCTGAGGAATTCTGGGGACTGAAGTCTCCAGGTCGTAAAGTTGCCCAGGTTGGGAGGTCCTTGTCTTAGATCTTAGTGCTCAAGTGGAAACTTAAGAGAACAGCAGCAGATTTTGCCAGAAAGTCAACCCTGGTCCCCACGTGGTCACGGAAGGAGAGGCCTGGGAGCCTCCTGCTTGTCCCGGCTTTTCCTGGCCGGCTGCTCTGCTCACCTGCGTCCTTCTCTCCCCTTTTCTTCAGCCATTGAGGACGAGTACAGCGGCCCGAAGCTGGAGAACGGGAAGGTCACCTTGGAATTCATGAAGGAACTGATGGAGTGGTACAAGGATCAGAAGAAGCTGCACCGGAAATGTGCATATCAGGTAACTGACCCTCCCCCTCCCCTTCTGCAGGTAGCCCTCCACTTAACGACCTCATTTGGGACCCCAATTTCCATCATCGGTCAGTCCGGGCAGTCGTGAAACAAGTTGACCCCGTGACTCAATTTTGCAACCGTTTTCACCATGGTCGTTAAGCAAATTGCTACGAGGGTTGAGGAAATCCTGGAGCGAGTCCAGCTGGGAAGGCTGCGAATAATCACGTCACTAGAGTTGTAAATGCAAATTAAAATTGCAGTTGTATAAATTGCAATTATGTGACTCTGTGTGTGTGTGAGAGAGAGAGAGAGAGGGAGAGAATGAGAGAGAGAGAGACAGTCGTAAGGGTGAGTATAGATGGTAAATCACTTTCCCCAAAGTTGCTGAGCACTGCCTGCATTGGGAAAGGCCGCACTCTCCAGCCCGGATTGTTCCGTTCCTCTTTGCTAACCTGTCTGCCTGCTTATTGGCAAATCCTCCTTTTCTCCCCCGCAGATTTTAGTGCAGGTGAAAGAGGTGCTATCAAAACTCCCCACCCTTGTAGAAACCACGTTAAAAGAGGTAAGGGCGTCTTTCTTACCTGGGATTGCTGCTTTGTATGTTTATTACTGTTGCATCCACCAACACAGCCTGCCAATTTTAAACTTGCAACTCGAGGTGGCACTCGCAGGGCTAAAGCAACAAAACAAAACATTGCACACACACACCCCAAAAAAATGGAAGGGGGGAAAAATACAATGAACATTGAAAAAAAATACACGCTACCCCATGATTCTTCCTTTATTCCTACTACTCGGAATATGAAGACTCCTTAGTCCAGCGTTTCTCAGTGTTGCCAGCCTGAAGGTGGATGGACTTCAATTCCCAAAATTGCCGAGCCTGCATGCTAATGAAATTGAAAATGGGTGGGACTTCCGACTTCACCCTGGCTAGGGAATTCTGGGAGTTGAAGTCCACTCATTTTCTAGTTGCCAACATGCTCTAATCCAGGGGTCTTCAAACTTGGCAACTCATACTTGTGGACTTCAACTCCTGGCTGGCTGAGGAATTCTGGGAGTTGAAGTCCACAAGCCTTGTCCTCTCTAATCACTCTCTGGTGACTTTTTTTACCTACCACAAACCTGCTCTTTTTTTGGTAAAAAAGCGGCACCTACAAATTACATATTAATATTTATATGTTACTCATATGTAAGGGTGTAGGTCTATAGGTATGTTGTATATAGTATGTTTTAAATGTGTGTTATGGGTGTGTACACTTTGAGAGCAAGCAACTAAATTTCATTTTTAATGTGTGCCATTGTGCCCACAGGAAAAAATGACAATAAAGGTTATCTATACGCACACACACACACACGTTAGCTCCACTAGCACATCCCATTTCCACCTATTTTCTTTGAACTTGCTTACCTGTTCAACAAGCACATCCTACCAAGGGTCTTCTCAGTGCTAACAGAAATAATCAGTCCCCCCCCACTTTCCGAGGAACTAATTAACCTCTTAGGGCTGGTGATGGGGACCCTGTAATTAAGTGAGCTGGATCGGTGTCACCGCCACGCACAGGTGCGCCTGCTAAACCTGGCTCAGCTGATACAGGTGAGCGTCTCCTGAGCTTGTCCAATTCCACAGCTCTCTTATCTCCCTGAAATTGGGGTCATTTTCGTCTGACGAAGCAGAGCGGCACCTTTGATGTCTAATTGGAAGCGCCAAAGAGGCTTTTCCCGGGTCCCCTTATGAATTCGCTCGCGGCACCAAGTCTCCCTTGGCTTCATTTAGTCAGAGCACAAGAGGCGAAAAAAAAATTATCCCGGTGATACAAGCATTCCTCTCTGACTCATCTTCATGACCTCTGCTGAGTCTTCTTCTCTCTCCTTTCATCTAGACGGAGAAGATTACCGTCTGTGGAGACACCCACGGGCAATACTATGACCTCCTGAATATATTCGAGCTGAACGGGCTGCCCTCGGAATACAATCCATACGTATCTTTTTTTTGTGCGGGGGAAACTCGGTGGGGTGGCTGGGGGCTCTGTGGAGCGGTGTCTTCTGGGAGAGAAGAGCAGTTGTGGAGCTCCTGGGTCCGCCAGCCTGAATAGGATTTGGTGTATAGCCAAGACTTGGGATAGATGGGGCCAGCTGAAGCTACAGGATCCTTCCCCTCCCCCCCAATTACTGGGAGCCCTTCTCTGAATTTCTGGGTGTGCTGGGCAGTCTCTAGGATTCTCCAAACCAGGGGTGGGCAACCTTGGCTCTTTGATGACTCGTGGACTTCAACTCCCAGAATTCCTGAGCCAGCCCTGCTGAGGGGAAAGGGAGAGGTCTCCAAGCTGAGCCAGGCTGGCTCAGGAATTCTGGGAGTTGACGTCCACGAGTCTTCGGAGAGCCACGGTTGCCTACCCCTGGTCCAGACGGTGCTCGGGGTTTTGCATTCAGACGTTCTTACAGAGCTTTTTGAAGCCATGTTGGGTACCAAATATTTCATAGCGGCTAGAAAGATCTTTTTTCAAACTTGGCCACTTTAAGATGGGTGGACTTTTAACCCCTGCTGGCTGGGGAATTCTGGGCGTTGAAGTCCACCCTTGTTAAAACGGCCAAGTTTGAAAACACCGAGTTAAGAAGATTCCACAAGGCTTCCTGGTCGGCGGGATGGCTGGAATCTCCAAAAATGCGACCGGCTCTTTCAGTTTTCCCCATGCGAAGTGGCTGGCATGACCTCAGCAGCTGGCCATCTTCTCAGCTTGGTAGTATGTGGGGTTTGTTTTGGGGGCGGGGGGGATAAGAAGGAGCCTCCTGAGCCATGCGAGTGGGTCCAGAGAGGAGTGGGAAGGAAGGGGGAGGGAGGGAAGAAAGAGGAAATGAGGGAGGGAGGGAGGGAAGAGAGGAAGGGAAGATGGAAAGGAAAGGAAGATTTGCATTTCCCGTGTTATTTTCTTGAACAAGCTGCCCCACCTCAGCTATTCAACGGGGATTTTGTCGACCGCGGTTCCTTCTCGGTGGAGGTGATACTAACCCTGTTTGGTTTCAAGCTGCTCTATCCAGATCATTTCCACTTGCTCCGAGGTAAGCCTCCGAGTCTCCAAAGGTTTTCAGGGAAAGGAGGGCTAGGAGGGGGGGGCTACCTCCCCCCCCCATAACAGCCCCGTGCCCATTTTCTACAGCTTGTGCTGTTCATTGGCACATTTCAGTCATTCAGTGTCCACAGGCAATCCTCAACTTACAACCATTTCTTTAGTGGCCACTCAAAGTTACAACAGCACTGACAAAAAAGTGACCTACGACCAGTTTTCCCACTTAATGACCGTTGCCGCATCCCGCACGGTCAAGGGATTAAAACCCGGACCCTTGGCAACTGGCATGTACTTACGACGGTTGCACTGTCCCGGAGTCACGTGATCGTCATTTGTGACCTTCCCAGCAGGCTTCCCGCAAGCAAAGTCAAAGAGGGAGGCCAGATTCGTTTAACGACCGCATGATTCACTTGAACAACTGCGGCAGAAAAGGTCGTAAAATGGGGCAGAGCTCGCTTAACAACTGCCTTGCCTATCAGTGGTCATTTTGGGCTCCTTTGCCCGGTCAGTAAGTCAAGGGCTACCTGTCCAGCCCCCATCTGGCCGGAGCTGGATGGGTTACTAACTGATCAACTGCAGGGATTCATTTTTAAGAACTATGTATGGCAGGGGTCTTTGATCTTGGCCCTTTTACGACTTGTGGACTTCAACTCCCAGAATTCCTAAGGCACGCTGGCTGAGGCATTCTGGGATTTGAAGTCCACAAGTGGTAAAAGGGTCAAGTTCGAAGACCCCTGAAGTATGGCGAGAAAGGTCGTCAAATGGGGCAAAGCTCGCTTGACCAACGTCTCACTTTACAACAGAAAGTGTTGGGCTCCATAGTAGCCGTAAGTGGAGGACTCCTGGTATTCTGGGTCCTCTGCCTCCTGATTCCTCCTCTCCTTCAGGGAACCACGAAACGGACAACATGAACCAGATCTACGGCTTCGAAGGCGAAGTCAAAGCCAAGTACACGGCTCAGATGTTTGAGCTCTTCAGCGAAGTCTTCGAATGGCTGCCCCTGGTGCACTGCATCAACGGGAAGGTGTTGGTAAGGAGGCCGGGAGGCCGGGCCCGGGTCTGACGGACAAGGGCTGCCCTGGAAAAGAAAGAAAGCCATGGGGGTCGTGAGCGCATGGTTGAAGCCTGGGTGACACGGGTGGTGGCCACCGTCTCTGACTTTAGGGCTCCTCTTTCTCCCCCCCCCAACAGATAATGCACGGTGGACTCTTCAGCGAAGACGGTGTCATGTTAGACGATATCCGGAAGATTGAGAGGAATCGTCAACCTCCAGACTCAGGTGAGCAGATTTGAAGGGGAATGTCCTCAGGTTGTCTAGCTGGATAAGGTGTGTCCTGCTCAGCTGGGTCTCCCCTTTGCCTAAAGAAAGAAACCTTTGGTCAACTTTCCCCAGCCCACCACCTTCCAGCCCCTTTGGACCTCCCTTCCCAAGTTGCCTGATCCTCACGAGGGATGGTCTTGTCCAGGGGTAGGCAACCTTGGCTCTTTGATGACTCGTGGACTTCAACTCCCAGAATTCCTGAGCCAGCTATGCTATGCTCAGGAATTCTGACAGTTGAAGTCCACGAGTCATCAAAGAGCCAAGGTTGCCTACCCCTGGTCGTGTCCAAGATCTCTGGAGGTGGAGGAAGCCTTGAAACTGTATCCTAGGTGGTGTTTGTGGGTCCATATCTCCAGCCCCCTGTGCTTAGGGCTTTGCCTCCTCACCCTATTAGCAGAAGCTGAGCAAGGTCAAAGTATCTCAAGATAGCTTCACGTTGAGGCTGCTGGGGAAGCCCATGGAATCCTGGATTCTTGGTAGAGGAGCACAACCCAAGTGAGATTCAGCAACCTGTTCTTGCCAAGGATGGTCTGCTAATGTTCTGTTTCGTGTTGTCTGCCTTCCTTGTTCTCTTCACTTGACCTCTTGTCTTCTCTTGGGCAGGTCCCATGTGTGACCTGTTGTGGTCAGATCCCCAACCCCAGGTGAGTCCGGCTTTGGCATCCCGGGTGTCCCTCAACTTAGGCTTCAGCTTTTGGCATTGCCTGAGCCCTCCCTCGTCCCTGGGAACCGGGCATGGCGTTGCACACAAATGTGAAGCGTGAAAGACCAGGTCCACACATGGAAGTCCAATTAAACTGCTTTATTGCTCAGAGCCTGTGTGCTGCAATCTTCTCACCTAATGGTTAGCGCCAGCTTCGAGTTAGATAAGGCTCAACAGCAATCCGTGGAGATAGGACTTAGTCTGATTCTAGGCTGATGCCTCTTTTAACTCCGCCCTCTTCCCCAAGTTCTACCATTCCTCCTACGGTCTGGTCTCTCTCCCCCGCACCCCCCAAAAAAAGCTTCTGATTCTCCAAGTTTAGGTGTGGTTCTTTCTTCAGCTGGCATTAATTAATTAAAAATTAATTTTTCAGCTGGCATTAATTAAAGGAGGTAGTTCTGGTTGGTGTGGATGGTTCATGATGCTGCGGGCTACTGTAGGGAGTGGAAAAAATGAACATGCTGTTAGAGATCCTACACACACATGCACACACACACACACACATACACACACACGGACAAATTTTAAGAGGAGGACTAAGATAAACCACTTCTCTACTTTTCTCCACCTCCAGAACTTTTGCCACCATTTGAGAGGGTAAGATACTCTCGAAGGAGACGGTACAGGTAGTCCTTGAGTTATGACTATAACGGAGCCTGTCCATTATGGCCGTAACTCACGGCGGTTACAAACTCGAGTCACCCCATGTGACCGACTGACTTCACAAACTTTTTTTTTTTTGCTATTGATGTTAACGGGTCATTCTGGCTGTTAAATGAGTCAAATGGTCGTTAAGCGAAGCCCAGCCGGGAAAGTCGAGGATGGCCCTTGCCTCACCCCCGGCGTCCCGCACCCGTCATAAAACCAAGTTGGCAAGTGCCCAAGTACCATTGGGGTACTGTTGTGAGCGCCGGTCGCCAGTCCCCGTTGTAACTTTGGTCACTAAACGAACGGTGGCAAGACGAGGATGAGATGGAAAAGGACCGGCCGGATCAGATTTGCCAGAGTTTGGCTGTTTGTGGCTTGCTCTGGTTGACCGGACTTTCTCTCTCTCTCTCTCTCTCTCTCTCTCTCTCTCTCTCTCTCTCTCTCTCTCTCTCTCTCCTCTCTCTCTCTCTCTCTCTCTCTCTCTCTCTCTCTCTCCTCTCTCTCTCTCTCTCTCTCTCTCTCTCTCTCTCTCTCTCTCTCTCTCTCTCTCTCTCTCTCCTCTCTCTCTCTCTCTCTCTCTCTCTCTCTCTCTCTCTCTCTCTCTCTCTCTCTCTCTCTCCTCTCTCTCTCTTCTCTCTCTCTCTCTTCTCTCTCTCTCTCCTCTCTCTCTCTCTCTCTCTCTCTCTCTCTCCTCTCTCTCTCTCTCTCTCTCTCTCTCTCTCTCTCTCTCTCTCTCTCTCTCTCTCTCTCTCCTCTCTCTCTTTCTCTCTCTCTCTCACACACACACACACACAGAATGGCCGGTCGGTCAGTAAGCGGGGCGTCAGCTGCCAGTTTGGCCCGGACGTCACGAAGAGTTTCCTGGAAAGCAACCAGCTCGACTACATCATCCGGAGCCACGAGGTGAAGGCCGAGGGCTACGAGGTGGCCCACGAGGGGAAGTGCGTCACGGTCTTCTCGGCCCCCAACTACTGGTGAGCCTGGGGCAGGGAAGCGGTGGGACCCCCCTCAGGTGGGTTCCAGAGGAGGAGAGCTGGGCCGTGGGAAGCCCCTTCCCCAAACGGAACAATTTCTGTCTTTGCACATGGGTGGGGGATCTTTACGGGGGGGGGGGATCTCTTGCCAAAAAAAAAAGTCATTGGCACCTTCGCTGCTTAGCTGAACGCCCTTCCCTGGAGGGGGGGAGGAAAAAGCCCACCCCCCCACCACGTGCAGGTAGGCCTTAACTCACAGCTCTTCATTTACTGGCCGTCTGAAGTTACAACGGCGCTGGAAACGGTGGCTCGCGGTTCTTTTCCACAGGGTGTCATTGGTGGGAGGGGGGAGAAAGCGGCTTCCCGGGGTCTTCCTGCTCTTCCAGCTGTTTTGAGAACAGCTGGGCAACCTCTTTCCCCCCCATTGCTCTCATGCCAGTGACCAGATGGGCAATAAGGGGGCCTACATCCATTTGCAAGGCTCAGACCTGCGGCCGGAGTTCCACCAGTTCACAGCAGTGGTGAGTCTGGGGCGAGGGGGGGGCTGGCGCTCCGGGGTCCCTGCGCTGGGGGGCTCGGGCATCTGGCGGAGGCAGCCCGAGGGGGGGGCAGAAAGTGGGTGGATTCACTGAGTTTCCTTTCTTTTTTCCTTCCTCCCTCCCTCCCTCCCTCCCTGCCTCGTCCATCTCTCATTTTCCTTCCTCCCTCCCTCTCTCCTTTCCCTTTCCTTCTTTTTATTTCTCCTTCCCTCTTTTTCCTTCCTTCTTTCCTTTTCTCTCTACTCCTCCCTTCTCTCTCTCTCCTTCCTCCCTCCCTCAGCCTCATCCGAACATTAAGCCAATGGTTTACGCCAACTCGCTGCTGCAGCTCGGGATGTTATAAGCTGCCTTCCGCCTCTGCTGACCGCCCCCCCCCGCCAGACCACCTGGAGGTCAACTCGCCGGGCAGCGACCGTGATTTCGTTTTTATTTCTTTTTACCGTTTCTCCTGACATCAGCCTTCACTACGGAGCAGGATTGTGTGCTGCAGACGGGGTGGGAGGGGGACGGGGCAGGGCAGGGCGGCCGAGGGATGGGGGGGAGGGGCAAGCCGAAAAATTACGTGGCAGGGTTGAGGGAGGAGAGTCCCTTTCCTCAAAAAGCAGGTGGGAAACCCCCCCCCCCCCGGGGGAGTTTCTTTCCTTGCACTTGCTAACCTGGAGTGCAAGGAAACAGCGGTTGGAGCGTCGGAAACAAAGGGTTTTTTAAAAAAAAAATTATATATTTTGGAAGACTGTATTTATTCCCTATTCTCTCAGTGGTTGTCGTCGTTTTTCTTTCCATAGCCCTCCCCTCCTTCTTTTCCTTGCTGCTGCACAGCCGAGAAAGGAAAGCTGGGGGGGAAGCGGGGGGGGGCTTTCTTATGAGCCAGCGTGGCGTCTCCCTTGTCACCAAAAGTCTCCAGATTGGGAGTTTTCCTCTACCCTCCTCGCCTTCCTTCCTCTGCTGAGCGTCCGTTGGAGCCGAAATTCAGCTGATAGGATCCGAGCTGGGGCAGCCAAAGACCCAGGGGGGGGGGCGTTCCAGAGAGGAACACGGGGGTGAAAGGGCCATCTCTCCCACACCCACCCACCCACATTAAGTTTTCTTCATCCATGGGTCAGTGTTTCTCAACCTCGGCAACCTTAAGATGGTAGGACTTCAACTCCCAGGTTTCCCCAGCCATCTTAAGGTTGTTGAGGTTGAGAAACACTCAGCCATCCTGGCAGAAAGGAAGGAAGGAAGGGACCAGGCCTCGGTTACATCCACCATACTGACCAAGAGCTTTCCCTGCATCCTTGGTGGGGGCCGGGGGGGGGGCTGATGCATCCTTGGCCTTGCTTGCACCCCCCCCCCTTGCAGGTTAATGCTGGGCTTGGGTGATGGAGGACAGCCTGGCAGAAGCCGAGGACCATCTGCCTCTCCTTCCATCCCATCCCTCTCTTTGGAAAATAAATCGAGCCGGCTTTGATTCTTCTCCAGGTCTTCATGGAATGAGATCTTCCCCCAATGCAGGTCTGGCCCCCTGATTTCCGGAGACCCCTCCTCTCTCCTGAAGAGAGACCCCTCCTTCTTAGCTATCCTGATGGATCCAGGGTCACCCCACGTAGCCTGGCCGGGGTCCCCAAATGCTAGAGGACTCTCTTTGGCCCCCTCTCAGGGATGGTCTGGAGCGATGGGAGTCTGGGACATTTGGTGTCTCGGGATGGTGGAGCTTCTGCGATTCCCGGTTTTTGCAGCTTGGAAATCTTGACGACTTTTGTTTCTTTGGAGAGAGAAAGAAAATACACACATTCAAAACAAACAACAGGGACACACAGAGACACACATCCCTTTCTTTGCCCTGGGGCGGTAGTGGAGACAAAGCCATCTGCTCACCGGGTACATCAGGGGTCTTCAAACTTGGCCCTTTTATGACTTATGGACTTCAAATCCCAGAATTCCTCAGCCAGCGTGCCTGGCTGAGGAATTCTGGGAGTTGAAGTCCACAAGTCATAGAAGGGCCAAGTTTGAAGACCCCTGGGGTAGATGGTGTCCCTTCCTTCCTTCCTCCCTCCCTCCCATTTAGAGTCCTTCCTTCCTTCCTTCCTTCCTTCCTTCCTTCCTTCCTTCCTTCCTGTTTATGGAGTCCTTCCTCCTGGTTTACAGTTCCTTCCTTCCTTCGTTCCTTCCTCCCTCCCTCCAAGTTCTCTTCCTCCGAAGCCTGTGACAAAAGAGGGGGCCTTGGGGGAAATCACAGAACTGGGAATGGGGACAGACCCCCACCCCCACCCTACCCCTGCTCACTCTTGCCTTGGGAGTTGTAGTCCTTTCGGCTTATTTTATTTTTTTTGTGGCTGAGAAGAGAAGCAAATAGATGACAAGCACTTTGGTGTTGTATTTTTTCCCCCCCATGCTGACTCTGGAGGGTTTTTATAAACATGCAGGATTTCTTTGCCACTCGCCCTCCTACCTACTGAGCTATTTTACTGTCTGTAATTAAACCAGAGATGTTAAAATAAAATAACTATTGAAAGATTGACCAGCTTGGTATCAAACTCTCTTTCTCTTCCAAAAGATTCAATCCGCTCGGCTGCTTGAAGATGGGTGGACTTCAACTCCCAGAATGCTGTGGCTTGGGGTTCTGTGTGACTCCAGTCTTAGGTCATTGCTTATTTCTAAGCTAGGTCCTATAATCGGATTTCTATGTACCTGGCATACAGGTTGAACTGCAATTCCCAGAATTCTTAGTGGAGTCTGCCAAAATGTTGATTGGTGGAGAGTTCTGGGCGGAGCACCAGAGCTGCCAATGGGAGTGGAAAAAGCTGATGGAAACACTGCCGCCTTCTGGCGAAAAAAAAACTTGCTACCTTACCCAACCCAAAAATAGCCCCTTTGATGCACTGCCACCTCAGTCCTCATTTACTGACCATAATGGGGACCAGGAACTCCGTCGTTAAGCAAAGCAATAGGGAGGGGCAACGTGACTGAGCTTACGATCCAACTTCAGCTTTCCTTCACTCTACAGACCCTGAAAGGGTCTAAATGCACGGATTGGTCACAAAGTTATTTTTTCACCACTGTTGCAGCTGTCAGTGGTCACTAAATGAGGCCATCACTAAACCAGGAGTGGCTGTATAAAAGGGGGGGGGACAAAACCTGCAATGAAATTCAGTGTAGTTTACCCAAGACTTTGAGGGTATCTAAAGAGTACTAATTTGAATCAAAAGGGGGGGGGAACATTTCAAGAAAGAGAAAACTGGAAGATACAGTTAGTCCTCAACTTAGCAGCAGTCCACTTAGGGACTGGTTGAAAGTTACAACAGCACTGAAAAAAGTGACTTATGACCGTTTTTCTCAAGTTACAACCTTTGCAGCATTCTGATCATGAGATGGTCCATACTTAAGACCGTTGCTGTGTGCCAAGGTCACGCGATCCCCTTTTGTGACCTTCTGACAAGCCAAATTCACTTAACAACCAAGTTACTAACTTAGCAACTGCAGTGATTCACTTAACAACTGTGGCAAGGGAGGTCGTAAAATGGGGGAAAACTCACCTAACAACAACAAAAAGTTTGGGCTCAGTTGTCATAAGACGAGGACTACCTCTACAGGCAAATATTTGGTGCTCCCCCCTACTCTTTTCAGGGGAGGGGGCAACCCAGAAGGATGCCTCCCTAGAGGAAGGAAGTGTTTGCACCACAACAAAAGGGGACATGAAAAAACAGGCTTATATCGGAGTGAAAACTAGATTAAACTTTTTTTGGGGGGGGGGGAGGAAACAGATTGACTTGCCCAGACAAGATTCCCACAATGTTTTTGCTCGGATCCGCAGCATCATTTGGCTGCAGGCTGGAGCCTTGTTTATTCCTGAGCCGCTGGAATGGGATGCGGGGGGGGGGCTGGGGGGTTTGCCAAAAGAGCAGGGCAGCAATCTTGAGCCCCCTTGGCAGGGAAGGGGGCTCCCACCAAGCCCCCAATGGGGTCGATTTCTGCTCCTTTTGGTTCCCCTTTTCCTTTTGGGCAGGTGTGGATGGGAATTCTTTCGTGGTCCTCTCCTCCTCCTCCTCCTATTCCAGAAATCTCACTCGAGCATCATCTGCCTGGAGACGCATCTCTGGTGGAACTGGTTTCCCAGCCCAGATTTTTTTCTCAGGGACATGCCAACCCTTTCCCCCCCTCCCCTCCCCACAACAATTTTCACTTGGAAAACCCTCCCACGCTACGGGGCACTTCTCCCTTCCTCCGTTCGGAGCAGGGAGTTTTGAGGAGGAGAAAGTTGAGTTTTTCCTGCATGCCTGCCTGCCGTTTTCTGGCTGATTGGGATTCCCAGCCAGCTAAGAGTTAATTCCATCTCAAGAGGGTGGGGTGGGGGGCTTAAAAAAACCCTCCTCTTTGTTTTGGCAGGAGGGGGGACTCTCTTCCTAGCCAAAGCCTCATTGAAGCCCACCCGCCTCCTTTATCCACCCTAACAAAGGGACTTTATGAGGGCTGCTGCAGGCCAGGCTTTCTGGTGGGCCTTAAACCAACAGAGAAGGGCTGATCAGGGGTGGGGGGTGTCTTTAGGGAGGGGAGCCCTTGGCCTCCTTGGGTTGAACTTCTCTCTCTTTGTAAGATGATAATGGACTCACTTTTTCCCTCCACTGCCAAGGGACCAGGCATCTCCCAACTACAACGTGTATCTAGAATTTCCTTTATTTTATTTTATTTTCTGATTTCCAAGTTTGGAGGAAAGGAAAGGAAATGGAGGATGCTGGTGATAATTTTCTCCAAGAGCTCTTTTCGGGAGAATGTGCTCCAAATTTCCAAAGATAATTGAACCATCACACTTTGCCCTTTTTTTGCCACAAAAAAGTTTTCAGTTGATGGACGGGGCTTTGAGAATAGTTTAGGACAGGAGCCCCCCCCCCTTTTGGGCACCAGGGACCGGTTCTGTGGAGAGAGGTTTTTCCAAAGACCGGAGGGGGCTTGGTTTTGGTGCGGACCGGTTGCTGGCATGCTGTGGGCCCGGTACCGGTCCACAAACTGGGGGTTGGGGACTCCTGGACTTGGACACATTAAAGGGGCTTCTTTAAAAAAAAGTCAGGCAGTCCTCGTCTGTCAAACATTTAATGATGGTTTGAAGTTGTGAAGCCTTGAAAAAAGTGACTTGTGACCTGTCCTCGAAGTCATGACCGTCGCACCGCTCCTCCAGTCATGGGATTGCAATTCAGGCACTTGCCAACCAGCTTGCATTCACGATCGCTGCAGCTCCTTGCGGTTGCGCAATTGTGATATGCATCCTTCCCAGCCAGATTTCCAACAAGCAAAGTCAAGTGCAGAAGCTGGATTCGCTTAAGGACTGTGTGACTCACTTAACAGCTGTGGTCAAAGTGCCTGCAGAAATCAGGTCTGGTCACCAGATGATTCACTTAACAACCGCATTGCTTAGCGACCAAAATTCCACTCCCAGTTGTGGTAAGTCAAGCAATAACCTCAGAGAGATGCTAAAGGCTGTGGAACTGAGAAGCTATTCAAAAGCGGGGGCTGTTTGAAGGATTTGGTCAGGTTTTGAAGTTAGGGCGAGAGGGGACCTCCAAGGACATGTAGTCCACCCTGATAAAGAGTCACGGTGGGCCACATGTAGTCCTCTGCAGCCTTTTGTTTATTGATCGTTACAGTCAACAAATGGTTCTCCTTTACAACAAAAGGAAGTTATTGCCATTTTTCACACTTACAACCGTTGCAGCATCTCTGTGGTCACGTGATCAAAATTCAGACCCTTGGCCACTGATTCATATTTATGACAGTCCTGTGGTCCCCCTTTTGCAGCCTTCTGACAAGCAAAGTCAAGGGGGAAGCCAGATTCACTTAACAACTGGCTTGCTAACTGAGCACTTCAGTGATTCACTTCACGAATGTGGGGAGGAAGGTCGTACAATGGGGCAAAGCTCCCTTAACAAATTTCTCCCCCAGCAAGAGAGACATTGGGCTCCATTGCGGTCGTAGGTTGAGGACTACCCCTCGTTGAAGCCGCCAGGTGTTTCTTTGACTGCCTGGAGCGGAAGGGAGCGGGTCCCCCAAAAGTAGGGGGGTGGGGGGCTCTGCCGGGCTTCCTCGGGCACCCAGCAGAGCCGAGCCCGACCCCTGCCCTCCCGGGATGGACGCAGCCCCCCTCCGAGCACCGCCCGCCCCCCCCCAGCCCCGGTCCGCCGGCGGGGGACGATGGGCGTTGTCGTCCCACCCCCGCCACCCCCGTCCCCAGAAGCCTGCCAAGCAGGGAGAGGCCGGCGGCCCCCGCACGTGCCCCGGGCGGGGCGGGGCGGGGCGGGCCGGGCGAGGCTGGGGGGGCACCGGCCCCGCCTCCCGCGGCTGGCAGCCTGGCAGAGCCGCAGCGCCCGTCCCGTCGAGCCGCCGCCGCCGCTGCCGCTTTATGCCCCGCGATCGGGCGGCCCAGGAGGGCTGCCTCGCCGGCCCCGGGCAGGAGGGCTCGCCCCGCCGCCACCATGAGGCTGCGCTCGGCCGGACTGCTGCTTCTGCTGCTCCAGGTGCGGCTCCAGGTGAGCGATCCTGCGTCCGTCGGTGCCGTCCGGGCTGGCTTGGGGAGGACTCCCGGCCCCATGGTCCACGGCCCGCCGGGCCCAGGCAGCGCACCCCGAATGTGCTGCGTCTCTGCAGCCGGGAGATGCGCGGCGCGGCTGGGGCGCCCGGGGGCGACGCTTTGCAGACCCGGAGAGCTTCCCGGCAGAAGCTTCGCTCGGTGCGGTTTCTGGCTCCGTTTACGCGCGAGTTGAACTGCTACTCGTTTACTCCCCCTCCGCAAAAGAAAAAGTCGGAGTTGTGAGGCGGAAGATTTCCTTTCTCCTCTCGCCGACCCCTCCCCACGTAGCTTCTCAGAAGTCCCGGGGCAGAGGAAGACCCTCTGGAGACCCGGTTTGTTTGGGGGTGGGGGAGGCTAGGCTAAAAGAGGGCTAACAGTTTGCGGGAAGCCGGTCCGGAGTTCGGTGAGTTCGGACTTTCCCATAAAGCGATAGGAAATCCCCTTGGACGTGGGGATTTGGGATTAAATCCGGGACCCGCGTTATGTGTGAATGCGGCCGCTTAGCTCGGGGTCGCCCTGGCGGGCAGCCTGGGAGCTGCCCGGGTTTTCTTTGCTCTGGCGCCGGAAAGCTTCCGTTTTTTATTTCATTTTATTCAGATCTTGCCGCTCTTTCAGTACAAAGCCATTGCTGGCCCCCCAAACTCTTCCGCTACGCCCCCCCATCAACCCTAAACTTTTAGAGGACCCTCTTGGGAACCTGGTGCGGACATGCGGCTGGGATGCGGCCCCTCCTGCCTTGCAGGCTGCAGAGAGTGGGGGTCTTTTTCCCAGCGCCCCCCCCCCCCGTTTCCTCCCCACCTCCACCAAAGCAGCTCTAGTGAAACTCCAGAGACCTCCCCGTCTTTCTCCCTGGGGGGACAAGCAAGGTGTGGCTTAGTTTCTCAGTGCAGGCAGGCAAGCCAGCGAGCGGCAGGGGGGGGGCCCTTTGGCAGCTGATATGCCCCACCCAGGAACAGCTGTCTTTCCAGATGTGGGGGGGGTGAGGAGCCACCCCACTCGGGAGACAAGGTGCCACCGGGCCCTTGAAAAGTGGGGTTTAAAGTAGGGGTGTCCAAGCTAGACCACTCTAAGACCTGTGGACTTCAACGCCCAGAATTCCCCAGCCAGCAGTTCCTTGCGTGTTTTTTTCTTTTCTTTTCTCTTTAATTCCCTTCTCTCTTCTTCTCTATCATTCACTTTCTCCTTCTGTTTTCCATTTTCCTTGTTCCTTCTTCTCCTTGTTCCCTTCTCCTCCCTCCCTCCCTCTCTTCTCCTCCCTTCCTCCCACCCTCCTTTTTTCTTTCTTTCTTTCTTTCTGTCTGTCTGTCTCTTTTCTTTCCTTCCTGCCTCCCCTCCCTCCCTCCCTCCCTCCCTCCCTCCCTCCCACAGAGTGACACACAGCATCAAGGATCCCTCTGAACATACCGAGAGTGCATTTCCTGCCAGCAACCAAGTACAAACCATGAATCCTAGTGTGAAAGGCTTTGAGAGTAAACATTCCATGAGGATCTGAGCCTCAGTCTTCCCTTTCTTTCATCTCTCTTGATTCCTCTGAGCATGTACAAAGAGATTATGTTTGCTTGCCAGGGATGAGGCCAGTAAATTGAAGCTGCCGTGGAATTTGCACCTGGAAATGTCAAAGAGTATTAAAATGAGAGGAAAAGCTTTGTATGAGGACAAACTTGGCTAGAAGGCTCTCTAAGGCAGGGGTCTTCAAACTTGGCCCTTTTATGACTTGTGGACTTCAACTCCCAGAATTCCTCAGCCAGGCACGCTGGCTGAGGAATTCTGGGAGTTGAAGTCCACAAGTCATAAAAGGGCCAAGTTTGAAGACCCCTGCTCTAAGGACCTCTGTGCTCAGAAAACTCACAACACTCATTATACACTGGTGGCTAAGGGTGGGACAAAGCACTCTGCCCATGTTCAGGGGCACTGTTTCTACTGTTACTCTGACAGTGGAGGCTAGCCATTCAGAGGGACTCTTAAGGAGAAATGGGCTTTTTACTGTGTTTGTTTTTAAGTATTTTTTTTCTTACATGTTGTTCTGAGTCAGCTTGGAAGGGAGCAGCATAAGAACTTCAGCAGTCAATCATTTAATCAATAAACTCTGGGCAAGAAGCCACTGGAAGGCTTCAGCTGACTTCAATATTCTAATGGTTTCCTGCCTAACTGTTTTATTGCTTTTAACCTTCCAATTGTTTTACCCTCCTACTGATGACGTTGTAAGGCACTTGATCGTGAGATGGGCGCCTATAAATTTATTAAATAAATTTAATCCATCAGCTCAATACGTAAATACATTTCATTAATAAATAAATCCATTTCATAACTAGAACGCATTCCCCACCGTGGTGGTGAGGCGGAAGTGAGCCGTGCCTCTTTCCTAAAAAGAAGGGGGCACCCCACCATTATGAGCATGCCGGGGCTGAGTTTGGGGGGGGGACAAGGGGCGCCAGGTTAGAGATGGAGATTCCCTTCTATCTATTGCTCCTCTTCTTCTTTCTTCTTTCTTCTCTCGCAGACTCACATCGCTCCACAGCTCATATCTGTCTCTGCCCCTTTCAGGTCTCGGAGGCCATGGGCGTCTTTGAACTGCAGGTCCGCTTGGCCCGGAACGAGAAGGGGGTCCTGGCGGACGGACGATGCTGCCGGGGTGGGCAGGAGCCGCCGTGCCCCGTGGCCGAGCCTTGCCACACCTTCTTCCGGGTCTGCCTCAAGGAGTACCAGCTGCGGGCACACCCAGGGGGACCGTGCGTGCTGGGGGCTGCCACCACCCCTGTTTTGGGGGGCAACCTCTTCTCAGCCCTTCTCCAGAAGCCCTCGGACCGGGCTGGGACGATGGTGATCCCTTTCGACTTTGCCTGGCCGGTAAAATGCTTTTCTTTTCTTCTTTTTGTCCTCCTTTTTTGGGGGGGCGGGGGCTGCAGGAGAGTTAACTATAAGATTCTCACAACTCTGGGTCTTGCAGCTCCCAGGACTATAAACCTGCCAAGATTACAGGTAGTCCTTGGTTTACGACCACAGCAGAGCCCAGGCTTTCCGTTGCTAAGCAAGACAGTTGTGAAGTGAGTTTTGCTCCACTTTTAAGACTTTCCTTGCTGTGGGTGTTTAGTTGGTAACACGGCCATTAGGCGAATCTGGGCGAGGGTCTGTTCATAAATCACATTTTTCAGTGACGTCGTGACATTGCTCGCTAGACGAACATTTGCAAGTCGAGGAAGGCATCTCTGCAAAACCCAGAAGAAGGTGTGACTCATTTAACAACCGTCTGGGTTAGCAGTGGCAGTTCTGGTTCTAACTGTGGTCGTTGGGGGGGGGTGGGAGCACAAAGGGAGGCTCAGCTAATCTCAACGTACACATAGTCGTACTTTGACAATAAAGGTTCATTTCATTTCGTTAGTTGGGAATTACCTGTAAAGCTGCATCCCCCAAACCCCCAACATTGCTGAGATTGAGAAATCCTGGATTAGAACCTAGATTACAGGGGAAGGCAACCTCGGCTCTTTTATGACTCGTGGATTTCAACTCTTTTTATGACTCGTGGAGTTGAAGTCCACGAGTCATAAAAGAGCCGAGGTTGCCTGACCCTGACCTAGAAAAAGATGCGCAGATTGGGAAAAGCAATGGAGAAGAAATTAATATTGCAGCCGCTTTGTGCAGAGACAGCTTCATCCAATTTATCACTAGAGCAATATTCAAAATCTGTTCTGGTTTGCCCAGGGGGAAAAAGATGACACAATACACCCCAGTTCCCGCACACACACCTCACAACGCCGCCCCCCCCTCTTCTCTGCCAGAGCATCTGGGTCTCACTCTGCAGGAAGACCCCATTTAAACCTCATTTCCATCCTCCTTCCATCTCTTCATCCTAGATCCAAAGCAGGCTCTGCACTTGGCAGCCTGCTTTTTTGCACAGAGGTTAACTCCGGATTTCTTGCCGATTTGCACAGAGTTTCCCGTTCAGATTCTGAAAATGCCGGATTGCAGATCTGAACCGCCCACCAAATTGGAGTAATGTGCTTAAATCCGTTTTGTGCAGTGCTAGATATGGGGCGGGGGGAGATAAACAACAGAGGGGAGAGAGAAGAGAAGGACTTGGGTGACGTGATAGCAGTATTCCAGTATTTGAGGGGCTGCCACCAAGAAGAGAGGGGTCACGTTATTCTCCAAAGCCCCTGAAAGGCAGGACAAGAAGCAACAGATGGAAACTAATCAAGGAGAGAAGCAACCTGGAATTAAGGAGAAACTTCCTGACAGTGAGGACAATTAACCAGTGGAACAGCCTGCCTCCAGAAGTTGTGGGCGCTCCATCACTGGAGGTTTTTAAGAAGAGGCTGGACAGACATTTGTCAGAAATGGTATAGTATCTCCTGCTTGAACAGGGGGTTGGACTACAAGATCTCTAAGTTCCCTCCCAGCTCTATTCTGATTGCGTTTCTGCCCACTTGAAGATGTCAGTAGGAGAAGACAAAGCATTTTAAAAAATATTTTTTAAACAACTTACCTGTGTTAAACCCACTAATTCACATCTGAAGGACCACTCAGGGTTTGGAGACGTGAGTTTTCTTACAAAGCAGAGCTGCTTCAGTTCTGGGAGGCTGCTTTGCAAACTGAACAACAGCTACTTGGTTTCTGGCCGCAGGTCCTGGGAAAGGTCATTGAGCCTGGATGACCTCTGACCTGGATGACCTCTGTTCTGAAATGCTTTCCCCTCTCCCCAAGGGAATATCAGCCAAGGGCAGCGGCTGTTCGAGAGACACTCAAGACCCCTGTTTTGGGTGAATGTACCTTCCTCTGCAATCCGCACCCTCCCGTTGATGCTGCTCAGATCCATGGGAGAATGAGATAGCTGGTGTATAAATTTAATAAATAAATTTAATGAATAAATAAAAGATATCTGGAGATAAGCCAAGTGTCATTTGACATCTCAAACTGCCGAACTGGACCTTGGTAGGTTCTGAGCAGCCCAAGACGGCTGCCCATCCATTTGATGTCCCACAATGCGCTGGGGCATTGTGGGAAATTCTTACCGCAGCGAGACCTTGCTTTTTTTGGAGCATCGTCTCAACCAATAGGAAAACAGAGCAACACCGGACACGTGCTAAGAAAAGTTTGGTTGGCTCGGTGGGGTTGGGCCCACACAACCGACGTGCTTAGCTTGTGGTTCGGAGAGTTGCACAAAGCCTGGATAACTGGATGAATGGAGCAAACAAGCAGAGAATCGGGGTTTGGAGGGTTGAAAAGATGCCTCCAGAGCTGCAGGTTGCGTGAAATGAATTCATTGGCCATCCTCTTACTTTCCGTGGTTTCCAATTTTGATGCTCAGCATCCTCCCATCCTTATCCAGTTTAGCCTTTAGCAGGGATGGGTTTTGTAGTTGTAGGCATCTGAAAGATGCCATGTAGGCTGAACTTATACCACTTACCCATCTTCCCTCCCTTTGGCTGTGGATGAGGGTCTCTGGTAGTGTTTTTCAACCTTGGCAACTTTTAAGATGTGGGGACTTCAACTCCCAGAATTCCCTGGCTGGCTGGGGAATTCTGGGAATTGAAGTCCATCTAACTTAAAGTTGCCAAGGTTGGGAAACAGTGGCCTATGGCTTTTTTTTTGGGGGGGGAGGGCTTTGAAGAACCTTAACAGACCCAGCTGACTGTGCCCTTAGGTGGTGCTTCCAGATATTTTGGGATTACACCAAGGCATGTTTCCTGCCTGAGCAGGGGGTTGGACTAGATGACCTCCAAGGTCCCTTCCAACTTTATATTATTATTATTATTATTATTATTATTATTATTATTATTATTATTATTATTAACATCTATCACTCTCTTTGCTTATCTTTGCTTATCTTTTGCCACAATCACTCTACTTTTATGCATAATTATTACTAAATTAGTTTTTCTGCATCTCAATGCAGCTCAGCGGAGGTACGGCTTCGATATGGTAAAAAAGGATTTCATTCTCATTCAGTAGGTTTGCATAAAACTGAGCACAGCTCGGAGAGTGAAGTGTGTGTGGCTAAAAATATGTTTCCAGAGGTTCAGGCTGGGAACGCTTTGGTGAGCTTCTGCCTTGTCCCTTCTAGCGCTCGTACTCGCTGGTTCTGGAGGCCTGGGACGCTGCCAATGCCAGTGATGTCACCAGCCCAGGTAAGGCGTCCTTTTTCTCCCTTGCTGCATACAGGTGGTGGGTGCAAGGTAGAAAGGGATGGGACGTTCAGACACACCTGGATTTTGTGTTGCGTTTCTTGAACCTGTACGTGCCTCCCCTGGGTGCCGGGATCGAGGCGAAAGAGCAGAGCAGGTGGCAAAATTTGCACCTGGAGCCATTTGGATAGCCGTTCAGCGTGCTTTTTATATATATATATATATTGAGAAGTGGCTAAGCCAGTTGTTAACTATGTAGGAAAGATTGAAATAAAATAATGCCCTATCTCTGGGCTTTTGATTCTCCTTTCGGCTACATTCCTGATCACCGAGCCTTGAACTAGTCACTAGCCTCTGGCCTGTAAAAACTGGAACTTCCATGGAGAAAAGGCAGTCTACCTCTAAGTAGCACTTGGCCGGAATAAGCAGGAAGAGAGGGCTCGTTTGTGGATTTCCGGGGGGGGGGGCGGCAGTGGCACCTGCAGGGGAATTGGGTGGGAGGGTAAATGAGTTTAATTTTTCACCCCTGTTGCAGTGGCAGGCAGTGGGCCAGCCTCGCTGTGGGCTAGTAACTTATGCTCCTTTCCAGCTCTGTCCAAGGCACTCAAGGATGAAGAAAATGCTTGGGACTGTTGATAATGGTTGGGTTTGTTTTAAAGTAGAGTTTATAATGCAGATGAAAAGGGGTGCAAGATAAGAAGAAGCAGAGAAAAAATGCAGCAATTTTTGACTCTGTTCAGCGCAGTAAAATACAAAATACAGATCCAACCCCAGCTTTTTGCTGTGCGTTTCTAGTAGATACGAGCCATTTCTATAACAACCAAGTTAATCTAGTCCTCCAAAACCTAAAATCAAACTTTAACTTTGTTTTCTGTTTCAAGCGTAAAGTCCAGAAGCGATTTCCAAATGGAAACAAAACTAGACAAGTCCTTCTCTTTAATTAAACAATTAACTTTGCCCTCCCCACCATCACTTTTTCCATCTATTCCTCCACCGTGGGAGTGGACGGCTCTTCCCATTTTTGCACATATAAAAAACTCTTGCTGCTGTCCACATAGATGATAGCCAAGTTCCAAATATCGGACCGTTGATGAACTTTTTGAATTGGATTAAATATGTCAGTTTTGTACCTGGGTGGTCCTTGGTGCTTTCTGAGCATGGTGCTTTTACAGACGATTCATAACCCAAATAGGTAACAGGAAGTGGGGAGTGGGCTTTGCGGAGAGGAGAAGTTGTTCTTTGGGGTCCTTGTGCTCTCTGCGTATGGCAGTTTTGCAGACGTTTCATGACCCAACTATGTAACGTCATCAGTTCCAGAAGGCTTTCCTCTCTGTTTATATAGAAATGGCTTGCCTTGTCAGTGTTGGTGAGAATTTTCTTGGCGGTTGCTTGATTAGGCTGTTGTTGACTGATAGCTTGTTTGTCCGAGTTGATCATTCCTTGATTGGGGTATTGTTTACTTATCGATTGTTGGATTACGGTTAATCTCGGTGCTAACCTCTGCTTGACTGGGTGGTGATTGTTGGCGAGGAGGTGTTACACTCTTTTTGCCTTTTTGTTTCTTTTTTGATCAAATGTTGCTTATCCCTAGGTGCCTGTTGATGGCTGATTTATCTGAATGCAAACCTTCCAGGAATTCTCTAGAGTTTTTAAATCTAGGATGCTCACAGTTTCCCACTTGAAACCATGGTTAAGTCTGTCCATGTGTTGTTCAATTAAGGTTTTTTTCATCCCATCTCCCAACTGCCAGTTGCTGTTGGTGGACGCGTTCTGCCAGTCATCTGCCTCTTGGTCCCACAGAGTGGCTGTTGCAGTCCTTATACTGTATGTCGTAGCCGTCTCCTGCTTTTCTCTCCTGGGGCTGCTGGGTCTTTGCATTTTGTGCCTCCCACCAGATGTGGGAGGACGGGAGCACCCACCTTTCCCTTCCTCCCCTTCCTCGCCAGGCTCAGGGCAGCTGATCGAGCAGGTGACCCGTTCGGGCATGGTGAACCCAGGTGAAGGCTGGCAGGATTTGCGGCATCCTGGGCGCAGTGCCCTGCTGGAGTACCGGCTGCGAGTGCATTGCCACGAGCACTACTACGGGCCCTCGTGCAACCTGCTTTGCAGGCCCCGTGACGACTTCTTCGGCCACCACAGCTGTGACGCGGCCGGGAACAAGGTCTGTCTCGACGGCTGGACGGGAAACAAGTGCCAGCGGGGTATGTCCGGGGCTGGCGGGCTGGCGCGGGGCAGGGCGAGGAAGAAGGGTCTAGAAAAGGGCAGGCTGCCCCATTGCCCTGCTGCTCCTCCCACAGCGGGCTTGTCCTGCCCCAGTTTCCCCCCACTAGGAGGTGCCTTGGGTGGGTGGGTGGGTTTCAAAAAAGTCAAGCCAAAAGTTTAGAGAGATTTTTCCGGGGTGGGAAGCAGACAAACAGATCGGATTGATGGGTGTAATGGCATCCCCAAACTCCACCTGTATTTCTGTGTCACCTGTGCATTAAAAAGGGGTGGGTCTTTCATCACATATTTCCAGCTGCCATCTTGACTTTTTTTTGAAACCCGTCTGGGGGATGTCCCCAAGTCTTGCTATTCCTGAGATGCTGGAACCTGATGTTCCACCTCAAAAACAGAAGCGAGCACCTGAGGCCCGGCCCTCCTTCCTTTACCCCGATCTTACCTGTAGCCAGGTAGACCAGCCCCTCTACCTTCTCCACATAGACCTAATGATGCAAAATGAATTGTCCTGTGGGGTGGAGTGACCTCCTCCCTGTGTCTTTTCAGTCTTTCTTTCAAACACCCAAAACAAGGACGTTCCCCATGGGTGCAAATCCGTAGGCCAAATCTCCTCCCCTTTATTCCCTCTTTGCCAGCCCTTTGGGGTAGGCCAGGTTACTAACCACTATGCCCTAAATGATCATTCTGGTATCCCCCCCTCAAAGAAGGGGACAGTCGTGTCCTTGCAGCCGCTTAAGACCCGGTCCGGAGCCTCGCCTCACATTGCAATCCTCTTCTTGCGGTGTTTTTGCAGCGGTTTGTCGCCAGGGGTGCCACAAAACGCACGGGTTTTGCGAGGAACCTGGCGAGTGCAGGTGAGAAGGAAGCAGGTGGGGGATGGTTCCGACCCGTTGGCCTCCCAGCAATCCAGCCACCAGGAAACCTTAGAGGCTGGGAGAACTAGGAAGCAGCTCATTAGAGATACTCTCTCATGCTACTTTCTTCACCTGGACTCAAGCCCCTCTTATCCGACTGCTGCCTAAGCAGCTTGTCAGGTCTGCCAGGTCCAGCTTGGCGCCTCGCAGGCAGCCTGCCGTCCAAGGCTAGGAAGGGGAGGGGGGGTTAGAATAACCCTGAGAAAGAATGTCGATTACCCCAAACATCCCGGCATTGGTTGAAGACGGGCTGGTCACCGGGAAGCCGGGGAGGGGGGGGGATGAAGGGGAAACCTTTCTGTACCTTTTGCGTGCGAGAAATCCAGATCAAGCCTGACTTTACTGCAACCAACATCTTTACTAAAAGAACGTTTCTCTTCAACCCAATGGAGTCGAGGGTGAGGGTCCTAAAACAAAGACCCCCCCAAACCTTTTGGGCACCAGGGACCGGTTCTGTGGAGAGAGGCTTTTCGTGGACCAGGGGGGCGGGGAGTGGTTTCGCATGCTGCCTCCATCCCACAGATGGGGCTTCGCTTGTTTGCGTGGACCAGTTTCTGGTATGGCGTGGACTGGTGTCGGTCCACGGCCCGAGGGTTGGGGACCCCTGTGCTAAGGGATCAGATTGGGGCAGGCCTGAGATAGCCGCTCCCCCTCCTCAATTTCAAGGCCTGCAATAACCCCCCTTCCCCTCTCAGGTGCCATTACGGCTGGACGGGCCCCCACTGCGACCGATGCCTTCTCTTTCCCGGCTGCGTCCACGGGAGCTGCACCCTGCCCTGGAAGTGCGACTGCGAGACCAACTGGGGTGGCCTTTTGTGCGACAAGGGTGAGCCCCGCCTCGGTCCTGCTCAGGGGGTCCTTGTTTTGAGACCGGAAGAAAGGGGGCAGCAGAGACCCTCTCCCGAGAGGCAGCTCAGAGCAAAAAATTCTTGCCCGTTCTTTCTACAGGTGGTCCTTAACTTACAAAAGTTTGTGTAGTGACTGTTCAAAGTTACAACAGCACTGAAAAAGTCACCTATGATGGTTGTTCACACTTATGACCATTGGAAGGAGCAAAAGACCCCCAACTCATTTTCGTTCCTCTTCCCCTCAAGAGGTGACACCCCCCCCCCCCAAGCTGGCCCGCTTGATCAAGGAGGATGAAAGTTCACATCCTGACAACTAGAGGGCGCCAGCTTGGCATGCCTGTTTGTTTCCCCATGAATGATTGTTCCGATGGCTGAAATAATGAACCAAAGAATTTATTTTATTTATTTATTAATTCAATCAATAAATGCAGACAGTCCTTGACTTACGAGCGCAGTTGGGACGAGAATTCCCGTTGCTAAGCAAGGCAGTTATTAAGGGAATTGCACCACCTTTTTTGCGACAGTTGTTAAACAAATCAGGACAGTTGTTAAGGGCATTGTGTGGTCATTAAACAAATCCGGCTTCCCCCGTTGACTTTGCTTGTCGGAAGTCAGCTGGGAAGGTCTCTCAAATAGGGGTCACATGACCCCAAGATGCTGCAACCGTCGTAAGTACATGCCAGTTGCCAAGGGCCCAAATTCTGATCAGGTGACCCTGGGGATGCTTCAGTGTGAAGAATGACTTGTAAGTCGATTTTTTTCAGCCTGTAACACTAAGTGGCCGCTAAATGAATAGTTGTAAGCCGGGGACCACCTCAAGACACCCACCACTGTCCATGGAAGCCAATAAGGCAGTCCTCGACTTACGACTGTTCATTTAGTGACTGTTCAAAGTGACAATGGCACTGAAAAAAGCGACTTAGGACTGTTTTTCACACTTACGACCGTTTCAGCATCCCCCTGGTCATGGGATCAGAATTCAGAGGCTTGGCAACCGACTCATATTTATGACGGTTGCAGCATCCCAGGATCACATGATCCCCTTCGGCGACCTTCTGACAAGCCAAGTCAACGGGGGAAGCCAGATTCCCTTAGCCACCGTGTCACTCACTTATCAACTGCAGGGATTCACTTAACAAACACGGCAAGGAAGCTCGTAAAATGGGGCAAGACACACTGAGCAAATGTTTCACTTAGCAGTGAAGCCTTTGGGCTCGATTGCGGTCGTAAGTTGAGGATTACCTGTAATTGCTTCCCAATTAATCACCTGGAGATTTTTTTTAAATTTATTTATTTTCAAAAAGAAGAAATAAGGGAAGCTGTGACAGCGGTCAATATTTTTTGGCCAACTTCGGAGAAGGTTGTGCCAAAACTCCTGGCAGGGAGATTGGTAACCCAGAGAGGTGCCCGTCCTGGATGCTTGATCCAGAGAGAAGGGGGCAGCCTTGGACCGGATCCTGAACACCTTCCCTCTTTCTCCTTCTTGCTCAGATCTGAATTATTGTGGGTCACACCGTCCATGCCAGAACGGGGGCACCTGCGCCAACAAGGAGCCGGATGAGTACGAATGCCTCTGCCCGGAAGGATTTGGCGGGCGCAACTGCGAGTACGGTGAGCAGAGATGGCCAGCCGAGGATGGCAAAAGATGCAGGATCTGGGGGGGAGGACTTTTCAGACCCTTTGGCGTTCTGCAGGGACAGTTGGAAGGGACCAGCGATGGGCATTCTGGTTAGGTTGTTTCTGAGGTCGTCTGCATACGTAATAGGGAAGATTGTCCTACGGGCAGCACTGGGAAACTAACTTCCAATCCTTGCTTGATGAAAAACTTGCATGAGCTGGTTGGGTGGAGCTACAGAGCAATGATGATGTTCCCTAGCTGGGTCATGAAATGTCTGCAACAAAGCAGCCCAGCTCAGGGAGCACCAGGGACCCCACAGATCTTCTCCTCTTTCTCCTTCTCCTTTCCACAACCCCCTCCCTTCTAGCACTGATGATGTTCCCTAGCTGGGTCATGAAATGTCTGCAAGAAAACCACCAAGCTCAGAGAGCACCAATGACCCCACAGTCGTCCTCCTCCTCCTCCTCCTCCTTCTCCTCCTCCTCCTCCTCCTCCTCCTCCTCCTCCTCCTCCTCCTCCTCCTCCTCCTCCTCCTCCTCTTTACATACCCCCCTCCCTTCTAGCACTGATGATGTTCCCTAGCTGGGTCATGAACTGTCTGAAAGAAAACCACCAAGCTCAGAGATCACCAATGACCCCACAGTTGTCGTCCTCCTCCTCCTCCTCCTCCTCCTCCTCCTCCTCCTCCTCCTCCTCCTCCTCCTCCTCCTCCTCCTCCTCCTCTTCTTCTTTACATACCCCCCTCCCTTCCAGCACTGATGACGTTCCCTAGTTGGGTCATGAAACGTCTTCCAGAAAGCCGCCAAGCACAGAGAGCACCCAGTACCCCACTTCAAGAATAAATTCGGGAGTGGGGGGCAGAGAATTCCAGCCCCCTCTTTAATGCTAGTGCCCCTCCGGGTAGAACTAGCAATGACTTCTTAAAGAGGACCCTTTGCTCTTAGATGCCAGACTGGGGCTAACTCAGAGGTGCTTTCCCACGTTCTCTGGACCTCTGCCGCTTGTGATGGACGCATTTGCACAATCTTCTTAACCAACAGGCTTCTCCTGCCTTCTCTGGCTCTTCTCTCTTCCCAGCCCTCCTTCCGCTGCCCACTTCCAGACCGCCCTGCCCTCCGGAGCTTTGTGCCAACGGTGGAAGCTGCCGGCTGACCCCCTCCGGACCGCAGTGTCTCTGTCCGCCCGGGTGGCGTGGGAAGACGTGCCAGGACGGTATGTGGCGCCCGGCCGGCGGTAGGGTATCTTTCCGGAGGCGAATCGGAGAGATGGAGGGAGAATGAAATATGTGCAACTTTGCTTGTTTGGTTTCTGCCATAGGTTCCAATTTTACAAAGATGACATTTTCACATCTGGGCTGCCTTAAAAGCAACATTGAGTCCCTGGCGCCTTGAAACAGGGCTCTCCCAACTTAGCCACTTTCAGACTGGTGGACTTCAACGCCCAGAATTCACCAGCCAGCTCTGCTTTGTTTTTGTTATCGCTTTGTTTTTGTTTTTTAAAGGGGAACCCGCCACCCGCAAGGGCGGCTATTAATGGCAGGGGGAAATGACGGGGCTGTTTCTGAAATTCTGCTTTTCGTGCAGAGGGACGTGCCAGCTCTTCCCCTCCTACCATTTAATTCGGAGGAAAAAGCATGACAATACAGAGCGGCAGGTGAGCCCCAACAGGGGCGGCTAAGAAAAGGATGAAAAAGGAATAAAATACATCAAAATAATCAGCCTCTAAGTCAGGGCTCTTCAAACTCGGCAACGTTAAGACTGGTGGACTTCAACTCCCAGAATTCCTCAGCCAGCCAGCAATTCTGGGAGTTGAAGTCCACAAGTCTTAAAGTTGCCGTGTTTGGAGACCCCATCTTAAAAACTTAACAAATTGGATAAAGTGAATGTGCCTACAACAATTTTTTCTATGCAGATAATCCTCACTTAGCAACCACAATTGGGACCAGCAACTCGGTCATTAAGTGAAGCAGTCTCCAAGGCCTAAGACTTGCCTGAGATCTGAATGCATTTAGAGAACGCGTTTTTCTTAAAAACATTCGATTACGGCAACTGGGCAGAGGTGTTTTTTTTTAGAAAAACGGTGGGCATTGGGTTTCAGGGCTTTGCCAGCTGCGAGCTTCCATGTTCAGGAGCAATGTACCTGTGAATGCTAACAACCAATGGAGGAGAGGCAGCAAGAAGTTGGGCGGAGCTAACGGCTGGCAAGAGCGCTCTCCCTACTTCTGTTCTTCATTCCAGATGTGAACGAATGCCAGAAAAAGCCGTGCCTTCACGCTCGGGCGTGTAAAAACTTGGTTGGGAGCTATTTCTGCAACTGCTTGCGGGGCTGGATGGGTGCCAACTGCAGCATCAGTAAGTAAGAGGGTCGATCAGATTAATTCCGGGATGGCAGGAAGGGAAAAACGAAAGGAATAAATCTGCACGGACCAACCGAGTTCTTTGTGTCTAGTCCTCCGAGGCCATTCTACCAAAACTACATTTCCCAGCACCCTTCATGACCAGCTCTGGTGTCCGGTGCAGCTGGGAGTTGTAGTTCGTTATAGATTTCCTGTCCTTCATGATCTTCTTAAGCGGTTTCTTCAACTTTGGCAACCTGAAGATGGGTGGACTTCCACTCCCAGAATTCCCCAGCCTCCATGAAGATGGGTGGAATTCAACTCCTACAATGCACTAGCCAGCCTTGCTGGCTGGGGAATTCTGGGAGTGGAAGTCCACCCATTTTAAAGTTGCCAAGTTTGGGAAACGGTTCTTAAATAAAGTGAATGAGAATTGGGGATATCTGGGTTCAATTCTGCCCTTAAGCCAACCTACCTCCCAGGGTTGTTGTAGCAGGTAAAGATGGGAGGACGGATGTCTGAGTGTGTGTGTGGGGGGCTGCTATGTCCACTGCCTCAAGTCCCGAAAGAAACCTGGAAGTCCTCAAGGCGAGTGCAGGGTCTAACAGTCTAAGAATTCGGTTCTTCGATTGCAGTTTTCACATTTTCTGATCAATACCCTGCCTTTTTTTTTAAACCCTCTTTCTGCACAGGAATGAATTTGTGCCCAGGGAGATGCCAAAACGGAGGCACGTGTCAGGTGGGTGTGTGGAAGAATCTGCCTATCCCAGGATAATAAGGATGGTTGCAGTTTGGTATCCTACCTGCCACACAGGTAGTCCTCGGCTTACAGCCCCAATGGAGCCTGGAATTTCAGTCGGAAGGCATTGCGGTCATAAGTCGAGGCTGCCAGACTCGATTTTATGACAGTTTATTTGATTTATTAAAAATATTTTTTATTGTGGTTTGAAAGCGAGTCATGCCAATAAAGCAGACACGCTTGACTTTACGACCTCCTTTGCCACGGTTAAAGAAATCACTGCGGTTGTTAAGTGAAACATGCGGTCGTTAAGCGAATTCTGCTTCCTCCATTGACTTGGCTCATTAAAACACCGCTAGGAAGCTCACAAATGGTGATCACGTGATCTAAATACATGCCATTTGCCAGGCGCCCAAATCTTGATCACGTGACCGTGGGGATGCTGCAACGGTCATAAGGGCGAGGACCAGTCCTAAGTCAATTTTTCCAGCTTTTTTCTAACTTGCAGTGGTCACTAAGCGAATGGTTGTAAGTCAAGGACTACCTGTGGTGCTGTTCCCCCAGCCCTGCCCCCTTCCAGTTCCTGCGGCCATCCGAGGACAGGGTGCCACCCTGACCAACGGGAGAGCCAGTCCTGCCAACCTCTAACCATTATCCATTGTCCTTGACTCACAACGGTCCATTCAGTGTCCGTTCCAAGTTACAACGGCACTAAAAAAAGGGACTTGGGGCCATTTTTTTCACACTTACGACCGTTGCAGCCTCCCCACGGTCATGTGATCAGAATTCAGATGCTCGGCAACTGGCATGTACTTACGATGGTTGCAGGTTCCCAGTGATCCCCTTTTGCGACCTTCTGACAAGGAAGGTCCACGGGGAAACCAGATTCACTTAACAACCGTGTGACTAATTGAAGAACTGCCCTGACTCCCTTAACAACTGTTGGCATGAAAAGTTGTCAAATGTTGTCAAAAGTTGTCAATTTATTAAGACAACTTAATAAATGTCTCACTTAGCAACCTACGTTTTGGCCTCAATTGTGCCCGTACGTTGAGGACTGCCTGCATCCCACTCGGCTCACTCCCCGGACGCCCCCCATCTTTTCGTCCCTTCTCCCCACAGATGGAGGGCGGCAGGCAGACCTGCTGGTGCCAGCCAGGCTACACTGGTGCCGAATGTGAGACCGAACAGGGCTCCTGCCAAGAGGCCCCCTGCCTGCACGGCGGGCAGTGCCAGCAGGCGGAAAACCAGACCTTCTTTTGCAGATGCCCGCCGGGCTTTGGTGGGAGGCGGTGCCAGGTAATTGGGCCCTCTGGGGTGGAAACTCAGCCAAGTCCCGGGAATGGTACGGCTGTGTCGGGGATGGGTCCTTCCTTTATTTTATTTTTATTTTTATTTTTATATTTTATTTTATTTTATTTTACTTTATTTTATTTTACTTTATTTTATTTTATTTTATTATTTTATTTTATTTTACTTTATTTTATTTTATTTTTTATTTAATTTTATTATTTAATTTTATTTATTTTATTTTATTTTATTATTTTATTTTTATTATTTTATTTTATTTTATTTATTTTATTTTATTTTATTTATTTTATTTTATTTTATTATTTTATTTTATTTTATTTTATTTTATTTTATTTTATTTTATTTTATTTTATTTTATTTTATTTTATTTTATTATTTTATTTTTATTTCTTATTTTTACAATTAACCCTAAGTGGAGAACACACTTGATGCTTTCTCCTTCTGTTTTCCCCACAACAACAGCCCTATGAGGTGGGTTGGGCTGAGAGAGGGAGACTGGCCCAAAGTCACCCAGCTGGCTCTCATGACTAAGGCAGGACTAGAACTCACTGTCTCCTGGTGATTAGCCTAGAACTCTCCATCTCCTGGTGATGGGCTCAAAGTCACCCAGTTGGTTTTCGTAGCTAAGGCAGGACTAGAACTCACCGTCTCCTGGTGATTAGCCCAAAGTCACTCAGCCAGCTTCTGTGCCTAGGGCAGGACTAGAACTCACCGTCTCCTGGTTTCTAGCCTGGTGCCTTCACCACTAGACCAAACTGGTCTGCGAGACTCCTTGGTGGCCATGTTGAGTGGCTTCTCCCCATGGAGACTGGTGGGCCTTTCCCAGTCCCCAGAATCCATGTGTGTCTCATAATGCACAGGAGTGGAGAGGGTGGGAAGAGGAAAACAGTCACACACACACACACACACACACACACACACACCAATTTTTCACAATCTCCGGCAGCTCTGAATATCCCCCCCCACTCTTTCTCCCTCCCGCTCCTTTCCCCACCCCTGGCTTTCTCCCGCAGGTCTCTGCCAATCTCTGCTCTCCGAATCCTTGCCCCAAAGGTGCCATCTGCCAAGATGGAGGAGGAAGCTACACATGCTTGTGCCCTGAAGATGCCACGTGTCAGATCCTGCAAGAGCCCTGCTTGGGCGAGGGGTGCAAAGGTGGGTCGTGAGGGGAGAGAGGGTCTCCCCAGCGGAAAGGGCTTCCCAAATGTTTGAAGGTTGCAGCTTTGGCAGGTCTGGGCATCAATGCCGATCTTTTAAGACAGTGTTTCTCCACCTTGGCCGCTGGAAAATGGGTGGACTTCAATTCCCAGAATTCCCTACGCAGCAAAGGGGAATTCTGGGGGTTGAAATCCACATTATCTTCCAGGGAACAAGGTTCAGACATTTTGATTTACAGTCTCCAATAGAAGGCATCCCTAGCACCAATTTGTATGACCTCCCCCCGACACACCCAGGTTTATTTCGGCAAAGCCTTAAAATCTTGCCCCTTCCCCCTAATCTTAGATTAGACGTTTGCTTGTGGGGAAGTCCACCAGGTGTGTATGGTTGAGTATCTGTGAGTATGTGCGTTCCAGAACATGAATATGACAATGGCTTAGCCAAAGCCACGCCCTTTTGCATTAAAAAGAGGTGTGGCTTCGATCGTCTGGTAGCCATCTTGACTTTTTTGACTCTTCCTCCTTCCTCTCCTGAGGGCTGCAAACAAGTATGGAAAACCATGATTGAGAATTGCAGAAAAACCTGTGCATCACCGAGGGGGAACCAGGGAAAGGATTCTGGTTTTGCACTCCAGGGATGGGAGACCAAGCGGAAATCCATTGGGGAAATGTGAAATAGTAGGAGTGGGCCGTTAAGAGAGGGATAGAATCAAGATCACGTGAAGTGTTAGTACCACTTTACAATGCCACGGTAAGGCCACACTTGGAATATTGCATCCAGCTTGGGTCGCCATGATATAAAAAGGACGTAGTGCAGAAAAGAGAAAGATGATTAAGGGACTGGAAAATAAAACATAAAGAACGGTTGCGGTTTGATGGAAAAAAAGGACCAGGGGTGACATGATAGCAGTCTTCCAATATTTGAGGGGCTGCGCCAAGGAAGAAGGGGGTCCACCCATTCTCCAAAGGGCCAGAAGGCAGGACAAGAAGCAACGGATGGAAACTCATCAAGGAGAGAAGCAACCTGGAACTAAGGAGGAACTTCCTGACAATCAGAACAATTAATCTATTAATTAAGTTTACTTCCAGAAGTTCTGAATGCTCCATCACTGGAGGCTTTTAAGAAGAGATTTCACAGCCATTTGTCTGAAATGGTACAGGGTCTCCAGCTTGAGCAGGGGGTTGAAGTAGAACAGGGGTCCCCAAGCCAGGGTCCGTGGACTGGTACTGGGCCGCAGCATGCCTGCAACCGGTCCGCACAAACAAGCAAAGCCCCATTCGCGGGATGCAGGCAGCACACAAAACCAGGCACCCTCCGGTCTGCGGAAAAACCTCTCTCCACGGAACCGGTGGTCCCTGGTGGCCAAAAGGTTGGGGGGCCTCTGGACTAGAAGACCTTCAAGGCCCCTCCCGACTCTGTTATTCTGTTTTCAAACCTGGTTCCCTTTAGGAGAGACCAACGCCGCCCTCTTCTCTGCTGTCCTTCTACCGGTTCTCCTCCTTGCCGGGGTGGTCCCCATCTTGGTGCTGCTGCTTTGCATTCAACGCCGGTCTATGCCGAGAGTCCCCGGTGGAACGGAGCCCCCCGCCAACAACAGCCTGCGGCCGGACGCCATCCATCTCATCCGCAACCTCACCCAGGGGGAGGCCGAGCGAGGGCTGGGTGAGACCAGTGGCATGGCCAAGGTGGAAGGGCTGCCTGCCGGTGCGCCTCCTTCTACCAGCTCCCCCAAGGTGGACATCTCCAACCAGGAGAGGGCCAAACTCAACCGGCTGAACATCGGCCCAGTTTTATCAAGGCCCCCACTCAGACAAGAAGGGGATGGCGGAGGAGTGTGAAACAATGGAGGCACTTCTCCTACGGACAGGGGTGTCCCGATCCTCGTCCTCCTTATGTTCCTCTCCGAAAGCGGCCGTCTCCAGAATGGGGAGGACCCTCCTGCAAGACTTCCGGTGTCCCCAGGCAGATGTTCCACTGGTCTAGCTGCCGGGCTCTTTGCAGGAGGGAAAGACCTGAAGGGTGAGGGAGGGTCTCTGGGGTCCCTTATGGCTGCTCAGATGACAGGACATTCCCCCAAAGCTGCGTTTTTCAAGAGCAGATAATCACCTCATTTCTGGAAATAATTTGAACCGGCACATCTGGTCATCGATGGGCTACAACATCTGGCAAGCGATTATACACCTCTCCCCAAATGGGATAACAAGGCGGGGGGGCACCTCGCATGCCCCTTGACCACCCCTCACTTAAAATCCGTGGCTTCCCACCCCCATCCCAGGCGGCAACCTCAGGGGCTGCGATTTGAAGCGGCTGGGGAGGAGGGGGCATTGTAGTCCAATTCAGCGAGAGGTGCCTGGAAGGGGCGTGGGGGAGCCAACCCCCCCTTTTTTGCAGAAAGAAACCTCTTGGGTAGATGGAATGTGATTTGCACTGTAATATACTGTAATATTCTGTGTGTTTTTTGCCCTTGGTGTTTTGAGTCAAACATCCCGTGTTTGGGGTGAGGCGAAAGGATCACGAGGGAACATTGGACGGCTGCCGTTTTGGGCCCCACTGCAAGTTTTGGGTGTCGCATGAGGCGTCGGCAAAGAACTGGGTGGGCACCACAATTTTGAACTGGGTAGTGGGTTAATGCACTTTTGAAATTCCCATAATGCACGGAGACCGATGTCTCTCGGGCTCCTCAAAGGCTCGTTCGAAGTTACAATTGGCCCTGAAAAAAGTAACTTAGGATCCCTTTTCACTTACGACTGTTGCCGCATGCCCACGTCACGTGATCAGCTGCTGGGCAACTGACTCGTATTTGTGACAGTTGCAATGTCCCAGGCGTCACGCGATCCCCTTTTGTGACCTTTGAACTAGCAATGGGGAAGCCGGATTCATTTAATGACCGTGTTACTAACTGAACAACTGCAGGGACTCCCTTAACAACTGTGGCAAGGAAGGTCGTAAAACGAGGCAAACTTCACTTAACAAATGTCTCGCTTGGCATATTTGGGCTCAGCTGTGGTCGTAATTCGTGGACTACCTTTGTGGGGATCTTTGCCAAGAGGGGGCCGGCAAGGCGAGGCCCGATGTGGCTGGCAGCTCGAACATCAGTGCAGTCCGTCTCTGGCTCTGCCCGCCGGCTTGGCAGCTGCATTTTATGGGCTCCTGGAAGGCACCCTGGCATCTCGGGGCCCGCAGCTTTGGAGAGGTTGAGGCTGGCAGGATGATTCTTCTTCCCAGCAGGTGAAACCTCCGGAGGCTCTTCGGCTCACCTGTTCCTCCCCTCACCTGTTTGGCTCCCTCTCGCCCACTTCCTTTGCCAGTGTGGCTGGTGCCAGCCGACCGGGATGGAGAGGGAGAAGACAGGCTGCAGCCTGCCTCTCCTTGCCCCGGGCTCGGAGCTTCTGAGAACTCGGGCAAGAGGTTTGGGGCAGGGGCCGCTGAACAGCTCGCAACCTGTACGGGCAGGTAAGCTGCCCAGCCAGCCACCTCCCTCGCCCTGTGATGGCTCGGCGGCTGGGGAAGAAGAAGGGCGTGTGTGTGTGGGTGTGTGTGTGTGGGATGATTGTTGTAAGTCACTTTTCCCAGGTCAGTTGTCATCTTTTGAGGCTGGAGCACCAAGCTGAGAGCGGCTGGTTAAAGCCACATTTGACAACCTGGGCAACTGTTAAGGTGTGTCGCCTTTGACTCCCAGAATTGCTGGCTGGGGGATCCTGAGAGTTGAAGTCCATGCTTAACTTGCCAGGTGTGGTGGGGCTGGTTGAATGCCCAGGACTCTCGGCCTGCGGTGGGTTTCCATGCGCCAGCGGTCCCCGTGACCTGTGCTGGGCTTCTCTGGACATTCCCCCCCCCCCGGTTATCATAGAATAGAGCTGGAAGTGCCCTTGGAGGTCTTCTAGTCCAGCCCCCTGGTTGAGCAGGAGAACCTATACCTATAGGTTATTGCTTAACGACTGCAATGGGGAGAGCCAAGACTGCTGTCGTTCAGCCGAGCAATCACGACAACCCACTTAATGACTGTTTAGCTCAATGAGTGAAGATTCTGGGGTCATTTGTGGTCTTAAATTGAGGACTGCCCGTATGCCAGGTGGCCTGTCTGGCCCTTCCTAACAGGGTCAAGATTAATACCAGGTCAGCCGGCATTTGCACTTGGGTGGGAGTCCAGCTGTTTCTCCAGCTCAGACCGGTGCAGTCTCTTAGCGTCTCCAAGAAGGACTGTAGAACCATCTTGCCCATCATCCCCACCTGGCTTGCCCAGAGATACAGTCCAGGACTGGACTCCAAGCCCCATAATCCTTAGCCAGCATGGCTACTGGA